>NC_090940.1:579688300-580037050 GCF_040938575.1 Ambystoma mexicanum
CACCTGCTAAAAGCAGGTGTTAAAACCTCCATGGCGCTAAGGGACCTCATACTCAGGCGGTAAGGGTCGGCGCTGTTTACGCCGCCGTAAAACCCTTACCGCCTGAGTCGTAATGAGGCCCAATGGATTTCTATTGAATGCACTTACTTTTGCTGGTGCTTTAAACAGGGGGACTCTAGGGATGCTTGAAAATACAAGACCGGCGTAAAACCACTTGCTTTTTGGAGAACGAGAAGGAAAGCACAGTGGAAACATAAGCTCTGCCTTGTGCCACTCCCCTACCTCCAAGTGAAATGAAAAGCCTCTGAAGCGTAAAAAGTCAGTCTTAAACCACTTACACCTTGTTTAAGGGCTGACTTTCACACTATGGGGCCCAAAAAGAACACCTGTCTTTTTTTGGGAAAATAGTGCCCATTTTAAATTTGTTTGTGTTACCTCTGAGACTGTAATGAGGCCTAAGGCATGTTATGCTATGTAAAAGGTTCTTATACCACGCACTGCTGTCACCTGCATGGGTTATTGGCACTCTGGTGGATCTGTAAAGCAAGGGGGGTGTGAGTAAATTAGCAGGGCTCCGCGGTAGGTAAGCGCAAGAGAGCTGTCATGTGCTGTTGGCAGCTTCAGTTTGATTGGCAACGTTCACTGAGCGTTGGTGCGTTTTTCCGGGTTGGTAGCAGCCATGCGCTGTTGGGAGAGGCTATGTGAGGTTTGTTGCGTTGTAGTGAAGCATGTGTGGTTTATTGTGCTGTAGAGGTGTGGTTGTGTTTAGTTCAGAGTTTGAGAGTTGTATGCAGAGGGGTGAGTTTTTAGTTTTAGTTGGGTTGGTTAGTGGCAGCAGTACCCTTTCCTAGCCCTGCTGTTATGACTAACTGCGGCCTATGCCCACCCACCGCCCCCGTCGCACATGCTGGTGTGCTGCAATTACCAGCCCTACGGTGTGTATGCAGTCAATGACAATTGTTGGAATGGCCACATTAGCAAGTGTTCATCTCAGTGGGAGGGTGACCAGCTTGAGAATGGTACTTTTTCTGTAGCCCCCATCTTCTATCCCTTAGGTATAGCTAGGCATTGTAAGCTCTTTGGAGGCGCTTTGGTTGCCTCTTTGTAAAGCACACACATTGAAATGATATGGCATTCCATAGCAGGGAGTCCGCCATCCTGTGCACAATGAGAGCCATGACAGTGAGAAACAAACAACAAGCATGAATAATTCCTGAAAAAAATAACTCCTCCCACTCCCCCGGCCGATTTAGCAGTTCTGCGGTCAACTCTGGCTCCAAGCAGCAAATGTGATTTTTTTGTTTCAAGATTTAACTGCCAAGTGAACCGAAAGGTGCATGTTAGCGAGTCAGGAGGAGGGAGTGGAAAGAGATTTGGCACCGCAGGGTGCATTCCAAACATGTTAAACCGCCTCTGTCCAGACTGCGAACCCAGCAGGCACATGGCTCTTGAACTGGCTAGCAGCCATGCCTCCAAGGAGAGCACCTAACCCCTTAACTGCCGGGCTATTATGCATGTCTATGCAAATAGGACGAGCATATTCGTGTGCAGAAACCAATTTGTTTTTGAAAAATAGAGGTTTCATGGATGCTAGTCTATTCACCAAAGGCATGCGCTGCCGGAATATATTTACTTGCCGTGGGATGCTGGCTGTAGATAAAACAGTTGCACGCAGGCCCAGCGTTAGAGCCTTACATTGCTTGGAATTGAAATGGGCCTGCCACAACACTGGGGGCGCTCTTGACTCTGACAATGAAATGTTGGGTATTTGGACTGGGAATTAAAAGAGGCCCTGGAAATAATGTTCAAAGTGGCCCCACATGACACATTTTCAGCAAGCCCAATGCTTTTCCTATGAGAACATTTGGAAATACCTCACAAAAGCGACTCAGGGTGCAGAGGCCCACTGGGAAATCTCCAGAGTTTCTTATGGGCCAGTCCACCGCTGGCTATTCCGCTCCCTCTCTGGCTGCCTTTCTTTGTTATGCTGTGTAGAGGCTAATAAACATGTTCCATGATATTCTGCAGCTATTATCCCCCCATCATCCTTGTGTTGACATAGGATTTTGAAGGAATTAATCCACATGTTGGCGCAAACTAAAGGCTAGCAAAAGACCAACCTCTCCAAAAGGTGTTAAACATCACAGGCATTTTGTGTTGTGCTTTTAGCTCTTTGGAGTTTAGCAGTGTGTACGTTTAGCCATTAATGAAGTTCAACGAAATTCGGGGAGGGGTATTGGGGGTCATATTATCTAACCTGTTTATGTTTATTGCATATGTATAAAGGGCTCAAACCCTAGGGCAAAAGGGGGCTATGGTGGAGATGGTTGGGTTGAATATCCAACACACCACCAGGCAGGTGAATCATAAAGAAGGAAGAGGAGAAAGGATAGCTAAGGGGCAACGCATATGTCTTGGAAGCAAGACAACACAGTGCAACACAGGTTTGGAAGCTGATACTGCGCTTAGAAACCACTCGCTGGTATAAAGCGTGTTATAAATGTACAATACAATAAAAAAGAAAATGGGGTTTGAAGGAGTTCTGGAGTTTGTGCAGTTGGCTTCAACGATGAAGGAAAGGGGATAGTGTATCCCAGAGCTAGTGCAATCCACCTCCCGGCCGACCTCATTCTAAGTCTGGGAGGCGAACAGCGTGAATTTGGGCACCACGCGGCACGGTCGCAAGTCAGTCTTCTCACAAGACAGCCTGAGCTTTTCCCTTGATGCACTTGTGAAGGAGAGTAATGATAATGAAGCTGCAACAGGAAGCCAATGGCACAGAGCTGGAGGGACATGAGCGTTATAGGGGAGGTTCAATACGGTCCTTGCAGTGTTATTCTGGAGAATTTGCAAATTGTGACAAAGTGATTTGGGAAGAGTGGCATAGAGAAAGTTGCAGTACCCGGGTGCGAGCCATGATGCCGTGTGCAAAAACCTTCAGATGGTCCTGGCAAAGAAATAGACGGATCTGTCTAAGTAATCTTGGATAGGAGGTTGTACATGCAATCTGGTTAATCTGGGATGAAACGGTTAACATGGAGTCAAAATACATGCCTAACAACTTAACCTTATTAAAAAAAAGGACGACTAAAGGAGTCAAAACTGAAGCAGGAATGATACAACTGGAAAAGGCCTCTGTTGCATTTGGTTTAAAATACTAAAATAATCTGTATTATAATTGGTGCACTCCCTAGCCAATCCCCAAGGAGATGATTTGCCTATGTTGCACTGAATTCATTCTTCCTATGCCGTATACTATTCGGAAGGCGTGCTCTGTGATGTGCACAACTACACCAATTGAAACTGATTGTGCCCCAAAAAAGGTGTTTACCCTTTTCCCACTGTCCTTTTGTATTTACAAATCTCAATCTCCACCAGATCAGTGCATTTGTTAACATTTACAGGCAGGTTTTAGCAGATGTAGGCAAGGGGCCCTCAAAACATTATTTTGAATTAAGCCCTCACTCATTTTCCATGACAACTGCAAAGAAAATGGTGTTACACCGCTGGAAATGATGGCAAAGATCTTTATGTGAAGTCAGCCTAGACGAGTCTATGCTTAAATATTATTGAGAAAAAGACAGATGTGTGTTTTGATTTCCAAAAACTGGTGAAGGAAAAATGCCAGTAAAAGTAATGCTGCCACCGGCACCTTTCCAGCACCGGGTAACTACAGGTTTGTTGGTGGGTTCACTAATGTAACCTCCAGTTAGAAGTAAATCAGGCCCCCACCAGAAAAATCTGGGTGAAATTACTGGCACTGGTAACACTGGTGCCACTAATTCAAGTAATTCCCCCCTGTGGGACTCCATGGAATGCGGAATTACTGGTATTACCGCAGCCTGAAATCCCGGTAACAAAGGGATATCAGGTGGCAGGAATGCTAACTCAGTCTGCCGGTATCCAGACGGATTCACCCGCGGGAAGCTGGCAAAACGTTAATGGCCCCCGGGCTAGTTCATGAGACATTGGGTCTGAATAAGGATCAACAGAAAACACAAAAGGCAGTAGTCAGGTTCCACACCTTAGTTAATACAGTCAGGGTTGGTGTGGGAAAGTCCTGTAGAAACAACAAAAAGCAAACTAGAAATAAAAAAGTCCAGTATCAGACAGGTGTCAGGTACAAGTCAACTCAGACTGACCACAGCCCATCTATCGGATAGTTGTCTTCCTGTGTTTCCCTGATGTAATGTTCAGTCCCAGAGGTGCACTGCACTAAACATGTCTTGGTTCACAGAGGGTTCCAGGGTCATACCACCCGGCTCATTTCCTGTCAAACTCCTAACAGCTAGCAACTCACCTCCCTTGCTTTTGCATATGTCAGCATAGATTTCCGCAGCCTCCTGCCATGAACTCATCTCCTGGACCAGAATGAATAGATCTAACAAGCTCACACGAGCAAGAATGTGTTGGCCCTTGCTAAGGTTTTATGTCACACTCTAGCTGCGGGTGCCTCGCACGGGCTGCTGTGGCCAGAGTTTCCAGGTCAGAGCTTCCAGGTAAGTGGTGGGAGCTCTTACCAAGCTCCTAGATCACTCTCTCTTGGACTGTTTCTCAGTGGGCAACATGATAATATACATCTCTCTCAAATATATCAATCTGGTTACCTGCAGTACACAAAGTGCAGACCTCAGAAGGCTCATCGGTCTCTTCCTCAACTCTCACAATCTAGTCTCCACAGTGCCTGAGTAATAGCCATGGGCAGGATTTGAAACATCTCGTTCTCACCCTCCATTACAAAGGCCATGTAAAAACCATGTTGGATCTTGAAGACCTCATTGGAACAAAAGGGCAACGTCTCGGTTATCTTCCTGGCCAGGTTATTCCTCTAGGAATCTTTGCCCCAGCTTATACTGCTTTACTTCACCCTCCTCTCTCAGCTCTGCAACCCTGCCTGGGCTCTGGAAGGCAAAACCTCATGCTCTATTGCATGATGATGTGTGTCCTGATTATTCAGTAAGCATTCTGATTGGTCATTCCTAAGGCCCCTTGGTTCCCTGAACCTGATTGGTTATTCCTAAAACCCCTTGGTTCCCTGAACCTGATTGGTTATTCCTCTATGTTCCTTTCCCCCGTGAGGAGTTTTCCTCTTAACACAATGGTCTTCATGTGTAACTCCTCATCAAGCCATTGTTCATAACTGTGGTGTGGATCCAGGCGTACCAGTCTAACACAATGGTGGTATAGTGGTTGGTAAAAACCGTTATTGGGATATAGAAATAATGAAAAGAAAACCTATCTCACCCAATTCCATTTCAACCAAAATCACTATGGAATCGGTCAGGATGTCCAAAATAAAGAATCCATCGTCCTGTATCAGAAACTGATTTTCCTTTTCCTACAATTTGAATGAAAGGAAATAACTCAAGGGGTTTGAAGAGCTCCAAACTGAGACTGTGTTCTTAGGGAATTGTCTCCCTTCCCTTGGTTACAGTCTCGTTCTGAAGCAAAAAATAGTTCCACCAAGTTCCTGATGTACAGTACACAAGAAGTGTCCCTAGTTGGCAAAAGTTATCATTTACTATGATACAAGTGTGATGTAAATCTCATCAGTCGTTCCTACCAGGGTGATGAATACCTCCACTCTGGATCCAGTTGACTATGTCAAGGGGATGTCTCTCTCCCTATAACTCTGCTCTGGGTTTTGCTAGTCTCCCTCCCTTCCCCTGGCCTTTCTTAAGCATCTCAAACAACACATATTGATCGTGGCGGAATGTCTCCATTCCGCTGCCCTTACTCTGTCTTCTCAAACAACATAGATTGATTGATGGGGGAATGTCTCCCTTCCCCTGGCCTTACTCAGGCTTATGAAACAACACAGATTGATCGGTGAGGGAATGTCTCTCTTCCCCTGGCCTTACTCAGGGATCTCATAGAACACGGATGGATTGGTGTGGAAATGTCCCTTCCCCTGGCCCTACTCAGGTGTTTAAGCAGTTCACATTTTCAAGGGGGCCGGGGGGTGACTTCTTCCCCAGGTCTTTCACAGCTTCTGTTGGGCACAATCAACCTGGTTCACTACCCTGCCAGGTACTGTGGCTATGACGAGTGATGCAGACCTTTATTTCTCTTATGGGTGCAGGTTCCAGATTCACTTTGCTTACTTGGCTGGCCTTGCCCAAGCTTCTATGGTAACTCAACCGCTGATGGGGAATGTCTCCCTTCCCTTGGCCTTCTTCAGTTTTACGGTATAGTACACCATCTGATGGGGAAATGTCTCCCTCCCCCTGGGTTCAGATACAGGTTCCAGACCCCTGCTCACAGACCTAGTTGGTTCCACTTCCAGGCACTGTGACTGTGAAGAAGGATTGTTCTTATCTCTGTTACTACTGCGCCTTGTTCACTGCTCTGCCAGGTATTATTTTGACTGAATTGAAGTGAAAGCAGTCCGCAGCAAAGAGCAAATGCAAAGGCTTCTGTTATTGTTTGTCTGGCTGTGATTCTCTCCCGACCTACCTTGGTTTTCTGGCTTCTCTCTCATTCCCGAAAAACCTGCTGGTCCCGCGAGGTGGACCGCGAAGTGGCTGCTAAGTGAAAGCAGTCTGCAGCAAAGGCAACAGCTGCTGTTATTGTTTGACTGGCTATGCTTCTCTCCGGGCCTAGGCTGGTTCTCTGGCTCCTCCCTTATTCCCATAAAACCTGCCTGTCCCACGATGCAGACCACAAAGTGGCTACTAAGTGAAAGCAGTCTGCAGCAAAGGCAACAGCTGCTGTTATTGTTTGACTAGCTGTGCTTCTGTCCAGACCTACACTGGTTCTCTGGTTCCTCCCCCATCCCCCTAAATCCTGCTGGTGCCGCGAAGCGGACCGCAAAATGGCTGCTAAGTGAAAGCAGTCTGCATTCTGTGGTCCGAGCGGCCGGGATTGGAGTGGGCTGAATTGTCAAATGAGACTGAGGTGGAGTCGCTGGAGAGTCGCTGGTCTTTGGCGGTCTTTGATGGCACAAAGCAGATAATAATGCTCTTCTCTTTCATGAACAAAGGGTAAGATGTGGTCCCTTTCTCCCCTCTCCTTTTCTCATTTCTGGGTCCTGCAGCATGAGAGTCACACATTATCTATCCAGGAAAAATGCATTCCTTTGAAAATATGATAGATCACTAAATTTCTCTGGGTGACTGCGGGGAAAATAAAAGTACCATTTGAGCCCAGATCACATCGGCAGGGGAAATTAATAACAAACCAAGCTTTATCTGGATTGAAAGATGACACGCAACGGCCCCCGATGAACCGGCCTGTATAACGTGACTTTTAATGGGAAGAAAAATCCGACTAATGCTCACAACAATCTTAAAGAAAAGCTAAAAATGACTGATCATATGCCAGTAAGAAATTGAAAGATCTGTATCACATGTCAGCAAGTGGATATGTCCTTTAACGCAATTGATCTCTCGCCATCGAAATATTCACCTCAAAGCAAATATGCTGCACTAATGTTCTTATAAATAGTGATATATCATTAGAATCTCCAATAATTGACAACAATAACTCATTATTGAAGATGATAATTGGCTTTTAACGTGCTCCAGTGAAAGGTGGTAGTAAATTACAGGTTAGGGAGTCTGATGATACTATTCCAGCCTCTAATTTATCAAGCTCACCGGACTTGAGAGAGTTGGTATCATTATCAGACAGTTTGACTTGCTCTGAATCTGACACCGATGATTCTAGAGATTCCAATCATGCAACGCAACACACATCTACTTTAATCTTAAGAAAAAATTGTCAGGAGAATAATATGATTTTAATGATGAAGAAATCGGCTTTGATGGAAATGACTCTGGAAAAATTATCTGAGGGCCAAGCAGTCTTGAAAGACATAGTTGCTGTATTAACCAAGCTGTTTCTAAAGCTCAAAAGTACCAAATTAAGTGCAAGAGAGAGCAATGTCTATCTCAAGAGGAGTGATGAAAACAATATTAATTCAGGAAGATCGCGATGTAATGGTGAGAGCCAGTGAACCAGCTGAAAGATGGATTGTTGATTCTCAGTTGCCAGCTTCCAGTAATTACGCAAGGATGGCGACATCATCAATGGACCTATCAAATTGGGTATATGAGGAGGCTCAAGGGAACCCCCACCCCTTGCAAATGAAACATCAAAAGGGAAAAGAGAAAGAAAAACATTAATGTTGAAGTTTTGAAAGCAAGGAAGTCGAAAGAAAATATTAAGAATAGTTATTTAATAAAAAATATCCTCCCTGAAGGTACCAGAAGAGGTACTTGACTAAATGGTCCTACAGTAAAGTGCAAACAAGATCAGCAGAATATCCCAGTTCCATCAAACACCCCAAGGACAATTCAGATGACATTAAAGGGTTTCAACACCCAACTGCTGGCAAAAAGTCAAGAAACTGATCTGTTTAAGGCAACTGTGACTTCAAAAGTTAGTGACTTAACTCTACAACAGAATGGAATAGCAACTGTCAAAGTAAGGCCGACCATACTCAAAAATGCAATGGTTGAGAAGGAAGATATATTAGCCCTGGGTAGATGGATATTGATTCAGGAGAAGAACCCTTCAATATATAGTCCTTTCATGAATCACTCATGTCTGCTATCGCTATTTGCAAAAAAATAATCAGCTAAAGGCAATAACATCATGTGACATCACTAAACTAGAGCTGCCTATATTGGGCAGTGAATCCAATTAGGCACTGGTTCAACATTTCTCACCTATAATGGTTGCTGTGATAAAAGCAAATATTTATGCTCTAGAAACAATGTGTCTCTCATTTACAGTCTGTAAGAAAGCAAAAAACTAAGAACAAATGACTAAGACTGAAGAGCAGAATGCTTATCATTGGATGCCTATGTAAGTACAATGTTATGCTAATTGACAAACTGTAGTAAATAATGTAATAGAATAATTGTCTTGAAATATCCAGGGATACAATTCATTTTTGAAGAAAACAGAGGGATTAGCTTTTATTATCGATACTGATCAACTTTTTTCTACAGTAAACTTGGGCCTAAAGTCCTTTTTATATGGATGTTTTTTCCATAATATATAACCAAGCGATTCCCCCTTATAAGGGTAGAGCAATTGGGGGCCTAGCCATAGGACTGCAGACAAATATGTCAATTAAGTCTAATGTATGTCATTATAGCTCTCAATATGTTCTCTCAGCGATAATGCAGACCTCAGCCTTCCCATTGAGGGACATTCTAGTAATTAATGTGTATGACCCACCTCTGGGTCATTTTACGGACGAAGTGCTAAAAACAATAAAGAAGCTGCTACTACAATGGGAAGAGCAAAACCCTAGTGGATAGGTTATGATTGGAGGTGACTTAAATGTTAGAGAAATTCACTTAGAAGAAATTGAATGGAATTCTCCAACACGGAAATGACTTCAGTTTATGACAGCATTCGATTTAGAATGCTTAACTTATAAAAAAGTTGATGGAACTTTGGAATTGGGAACTTGGTCAAATGGCGTAAGTCATTCGTACATAGATTATGTCACTATAAAAACGTATAAAATCTCCTCGCTAGTCAGAACTGAATCACTTGGGCAAACCTATAAAGTTAATATTCGGGGCAATCAAATGAGATGGACAGCAGCAAAAATTAAAGAAGTTAATAGTTGTCTGTCGACCAATTACGGAAAAGTTTCACTGACAGGGGATGAAGAGGAATACAAAGTAAACAAAATACTGCAGAGATTAAAAACCTATACAGGATTGGGAAAATGAAAACCCTCAGGATAGCACATCAATCTCTTAAATATTCCTTTGATATATTCATTCACAAGGAAAAGGTAGCCTATAGGACGGAGCCAGGGCTGGTGTGCATGGAGATGCTTCTCTGACAGAGTGCCAAAAGACAGTATAATTATTGGAATTGGGCACTGGTTACAAAAATTGACTACGCCAACATAAGTACTTACAGAAAAATGTAAAATGGTTATTATGTCTTGGTTTACTTAAGGCTCACAATGAGAAAAGATTTTGGCAATACTATAATGAAAGCAGAACTTCTGTTAAATCCATGGAGTTAAATCCTATTAGTGTCATTGGGCCTCATTACGACCCTGGCGGAGTGGGTTTACGCCAGCGGTATTCGCGGCGGACCCTTCCGCCCTACTACGAGTTCCCGTAGCGCCATGGAGCCGTTTTCCGCCTGGTTTTTCCGGGCGGAGAAATCCATGGCGCTACGGGACCTTGTTGTTAATTACGCCACCGTATTTTACGGTGGCGTAATTAACGCCTTCCCCACTCCCATTATACCCTATGGGGCAAAAATGGGAATGGGGAAGGGTAAAATGGGGATTGGGGATTTACCGCCCCGCCAAGGTCGGAATGGGGCGGTAAATCCGCCAACCCCCATGGCGGTATTGGCAGCTTTCCGCCGTGCTCCATGGTGCATATTGCACCACGATCTCCGCCAGGGTCGTAATGAGGGCCATTGAGTGTTGCAGTTTTATTTGAGAAATGTATAATGATGAAAGGGAAACATTCCTAGATACTACATGGAAAATACAAAGCAGTAACACATTGATAAATTATGATGAGGATGACATTAGAAATATTATAACCAAACTAAAATCTACGACTGCCCCGGGCCCAGATGGCATTCCCAAGACCCTGTATAAGCGTGTTCCTAAGCTTTGGTCAGTGACTCTCTTCAATGACTTTAGACAGATTGAATATACAGGAAAAATTCATAAGACTTGGCAAGAATCTGTTATCATTCCTATCCATAAGAAATTACCGATATTGAATACAGCTAATTATTGTCTGCTTTCAATGCAGGACACCAGGCAAAATATCTTTACCGCCATATTGCAAAAAGAAATAATGAAATGGGCTAATGAGAAAGGACTCCTTAAACCTTTTCAAACAGGATTCTGAAACAAATATAGCACCATGAGCAATATATTGGCGATACAATGTCTCATGGCAGAGTCCAGATCGGCCTGTATGGACAGAAATCTTTATTGATGCTATATAGATTTTAGTTGGGCTTTCAATAGTGTTTTGCACCCTTTATTGTGAGAACAAATGATTAAATGGGTCATAAAACCCTGTTTATTACATTACATTAAGTGACTCTATTCTAACACATTGGCTATCTATCCGCTTAAATCAGAATGGCGAAATAGAAAGTCTCTGTGATACCAATATGTGTCTGAAGTAGGGTTGCGGGCAAGCCCACATTCTATATAATTTGTATGTTGTGGACCTCCCTGTAGCTTTAAGCACAATCTGTAATTTCTCTCCAAAAATAAACAGTGTCCGAATAGGCTGGCTCACCTGTGTGGATGGCACTGTCTTATTTGACTTAACACCTATAGGGTGGCAAAGATGGATAGGGGCATTACCATCATATGTAAAGAAAAACTACATGACAATTAATATTAATAAGACCAAGATAATGATCTGTAAGTAAGTCTGAATTTAAGCTACTATGCTGAGATGTGAATACCTTGTATATGGAGTAAGTGGTGTGGAGCTAAACCATATATAGATACAAATGGAGGATCTAATGTAAACACCTTAGTGGAGATCTATAGGGTGAGAATTGTGCCCAGCTTATTGTCAGATGGCTTAATCAAATAGAGGCAAACATCCTGAGAAGCATAATAAATGTACCTGTGGCTACTCGAGTAAAGGGGCTTAGACTGTATCAAATTCCTAAGCACAGGCTGGGCCAGTCGAATAATGATATTTTGTTTGAAAATGTCTGCTAGTAAATTAAACACTAATGACTTAAGCAGCCTATTGGGCTTTGAAATCAAGCTAACAAGTAATAATGTATACTTAGTGCAAACATTTGCATCTGACTATCTAGAATGTTTGGAAATCTCGATGGAGGAAGCTCTTCAATGTCCCAATATAGATATAGAATTAAAAAAAGAAGGCAGGAATATTGGCTAGATCCCAAAATGTTGTAAAACTATTCACATTAACCAGGTATACTGAATTCTCCAGACAAAGCTGCAAAGTACACACATCTTTTTCATATTTAGCAACCTTCTGTTCAATGGCAGTGAAACGATTCATAATAAGGCTATGTATGAACATATTGCTGACAAATGATTACATGGGTGCTTGGTGAGGCCTTCCTCGTGAGTAGCGTCTATGCCGGTTATGTGGAGACAAAATAGAAACTCAAAGACAGACACGTTTAAAGGGACTGTTTTAAAATGAAATTATTCTATGAAAAAGGGTATGGGAACAATTGTATGACTTTTAATTCAATCAATTCTGACCAGTTGTGGAATACCTTGTTTAGGGCAGATTCAATGATTATATCTTCTGCTTCTTTTTATGTTTGGGAAGACATTTTGCAAATGTGTAGATTGTGTATGAAAGGATGCATGAATTAATGATTTTAATATATGTGCATACATATGAATTGATATATTTTAGTAATGTTTTATGAAATGTGTGATTTGATATGTAATGAGTGGATTTAATAATATATTGAGAAATGTTTTAATGAAGCATACATGTTGTTTTCTTTTTTAATGTGTTTAAGGCTTGTTTAATAGACAAATCACAGAATAAAAATAAAAAATAAAATAAAAACATGGAATTCACTTTAGGTAGTTCCTGTATATAAATGTGGATCTCAGATCCTGTTTCTTGAGATTCCTGTGCTTTTAAATCTTCCCCAACAACCCTAGTACCTTTGAGTTCAATACAGGGTCTCCTCTGTGTGGACAGAGAATTCCAAAAGCTCCATTTGGGTTCTCTTGATTTCCGTCTCTCACAGCATCGATGTTGCAGTGGTGGCACTGCAATGGTGCCCACGCGATGACTGAAGGCTCCCTCCATGGCCATTCCTTCTCTCCTAGAGCGGAGTACTCCAGCAGCTCCTTATGCTTTCGTGCATTCTTGCTCTCTCTCGTAATACCCTTCTGCAGCGCTCTGCAGCAAGGAAGGATGGGCAGTTTGAGGCTCTTTGCCCAACCACCTGGCTCAGCTCTTGCTTTCGCCTGGCCTTCTTCCTTCCAACTCTTCCTTTGGTCTACCGACTGCTTACCATATCAAGGCGCCTTTGACAAGGTCTCTGTGTCTCCGTTAGATGTCTCCTCTCCATGCCAGATCGAACGACTTCCTGGCCCTTGGCTCCTCATGGGAGGATCTGACAACTTCTGTAGCCCTTCTTCCCTTTTTAAATATACATAGTGTTCCTATTGACTGAAACATGCACCTTGTTTCCGCTATCTTTTCCTCATTCCTCCGCAGATCTTCTTTGTCCCAGTACTGATATGCAATCCATATGGGTTGTCGCTATTCTTCCTTGTCTCAGTATGGCTCACGGGGATGGAGTCTTCTACTTTGCAAAACATATTGAAGTGTTGGGGGATGGCAGAGGTTTGTGTAGTGTGGGAGGATGAGAGAGGTAGGGGCAAAGGGGTTAAATACAGCGTGCTCCCATAATAGTTGTCCCTGGTGCCATAGGGGGTTTCCCTCCCAATGAGATACTCCCATTGAGTCCCACCCCCAGGGGGACTATTGGGTGGCTGCCTCAACTCCCTGGTCTCATGGAAAGGGACTCCCCCCCTTGGGAGGAGTGACAATACCCTGGGATTCATCACACTGTCCTTACTAAATCTTTCCATGGCAGAAGCCACAGGATGAACATATCCATCATCCTCTTGGAGTAAAGTGAAAGCTCAAACATGGCTGCATAGGGATGCAGCATGGTGCTACATCTATATGCCATCTCTCTCCTAGCATGGCGCCAGTGCAGAAATGTGGTAATCATCTCCACCAATAGTTTGCTGGTGCAAGGAAAAGACATATACTTCTCATGCCGAGACACAGTGGAGGCTGTTGCTTAAGCTGAGTCTCCCAGTTTAATTCCTTTTGAGGCAAATTGGTTTAGGTGATATCTTTATGAGGTAGGTGCAAGAGAACTAAACTGATCTCTAGTTTGTAGGTGTAGCGTACAGGAAGGACTGAAGGAAGTGAAGGGGGTTCATGGAATCCCACATACATTGTCTCAAGGTGGCACCTCACACTGTGTGTGGGTATCCCTGGTCCTCACTGCCACTCTACAACATGTAGAAAGAACATGTTGCCCGTTTTCATTGCAGGAGAAAACAATCATACATGATTGCATTAACAATTCTATGGAGTTCAGAAAATATGGTCCTATCAGCACTAGGTTGACGATCCAAAAAAGCATCCAGTCTCTGATCTCCATTTGCCAAACTGGTTTCCTTCTGGTTGCTCGTGGTCTTGTGCAATAACTGTGATGATGATTGGCCATTTTTGTTAGCCCCTGCCAACTGCCTGACCAGCAAAGATAGATCATCGTTCCGGGCTCATATCCCTAGAGCGAGACAATGGGAGACACAAAAGTAATGGTATGGAGTTCATGCAAAATACCACCTATTTCCAAGACTCTCTTCAGGCAAATCCTCTCATTAGGACAAGCTGCAAGTGTTCCTTTCCTAATTTGGTGACCCGCTCCATGGAGCCATTATACTATGGATGATACAAAGTTTTTCTAGTGCACAATATGGAATCCCATCCAAAATCCTCCATACAGATTGTGACTAGAACTGCATCTCATTGGCAGTAATTATATAACACGTTTTCCTCCAGAATGAGAATTCAAGTTTTTGATATCGCCTCTCTTCGTAGCTTCAAATGGATCCACTGTGAGTAGCCATCATTAATTACTTTCACGCGACTGGCGCAGAAGCCTAAAATGTGTGATAGCCCCAAAATGTCAAAGGGCAGCATTGACCAAAATGATACTTGGCACTATTACCTAAATGCTCTTCCCTTAGCACTTGGAATGTATCACTATTTAGGCATAGCACAACATCATGCAACAAGCTCCACTTTGTGTCTAACAGTATGTTTCACAAATCCTCCATTTGTTTAGGCCCCTCCCTAAATGTCCCTTTGGTCTGAGGCTGACCCCCATTGCCTGAGGCCTTCTTGCCACACCAATGTCCATCCATGCTGTAGCTGGCCATTATAACCACACTGTTTATGTATCTCCGATACATGACAGTGTCTACGCGTACATTCTGTCTTATTGGTTAACCACCCGCAGCTAATTCCTTGACCTGCTTGATGACCTCATCACTTCCCACTGTCACATCTAACTCATCTTCTTGGACAGCACCCTCATTTATGTGACTGCATATTGTCCATTGACTGCCATCATCCATTCGCAACCCTCACAAGCAGTGAACCATGAACTTTGATCTGTACAGTAAGTATAAACGTGGGAACTGTGTGGCTTCATAGAAAACGGACACCTCGATATGTCGGGCATAGTGGCTTGTCTTACTTTAACTGTGAATATTGGCACCCTCAGTTTGATATCCATTCTCACCTGAAATGTTGGGCCCCCAAAAGTAAACTTTGGAATTGTAGATTGCCCAAGCAACTGCCTGGTTTTGATATTCTGTCACTGAATAATTTCACTTGGCACACATAACAGTGCTGGATATGGACATTGCCTGAAATTCTTGACGAGCTTTCATCTTTAACTGTATGGCACCATAGGTCGAGCTATTAGTGTCTGTGGGCAGCGTCATGTTGGTTTTCCACATGTACCATGCTTAAGGGACTGTTAGATTACTTGTAGTAAGAAAGCACTTGCAGTGTTGTAAGTATTCAACTGGTCACTGTAGCAAACATGATAAATCAGTGTCTATTTCCTCGTTATAATAGATGGTACCTCTTTAAGTGTATTGCAATAGAAATTAGAACCTCATTCAATATCATGATCCAATCTTGAGCATTCCAGCATATTTATGTTTACCCTAGACATGGTGTCGTTATAGAAATCACCACAGAATTAGATACAGACATATTGGGTAACCTGCCAGGAATTCCGTCGGGTTATCGGCTAACTTGCCTTACCATTACCAGCACCCGATATCCTGGTATCACAGGGATATTACGGGTTCTAGCAACAACGGTAAATTCCCATTCCATAATTTCTCATTCCATGGAGTCGGATAGGACTCCATGGAACTAGTTTGCTGCAATCACATGTCACTGGTACTAACAGTGCCAGTGATTGCGGCAACTATTTGCCAGTAGGGGCCTGAGCTACTGACAGGTCAGGCCTGCTGGTGGATCAGAGCTCCTAACGACAATCATGTATTGTGCCGGTCTGGTCAAAATATCACAGCCGGTGTTGCCAGCATTTTTACCAGACTGGCACACTCGTAATGAGCCCTATTGTATCTGTGTCCCTTTTACCCTAACGTTTGTGAATGGACTGCTACCTCAAACAAGTTTCGGGTCAACTAAATTACGGTCTTACATATTTATTGTTCGATTAACATTTCTGTATTCATAAGTGATCTTGCTGTTGTAGTACAACTTGTTGATGAAGGATTTGTAACAGTTCCTCCTTTTTGCCCACCAGTCCCTCCTCAAGCTATCTTCTATTTATACGACTGGGTCATCTTTTTCTGTCTGCACAAACTCTCTTTACATTCCTTAATTGGTTGTTTCAGTACAAACAAAAATGAAGCACACACTGGAAAACATTTCACATAAACACATTTCATGACTCAACAATTACATTTTATTGTCTTGGTGCTACAAACTCAAATCTGTACCCTCATTAAGAATTGTTCTATATAGTTTATCTATGCACCCTAATGTGCAATCTCCTAGACCCATTAAATGCTTATTTGTTTCACAAGGTAGCATCAGATAAAGTGTCCCTGCTGTCATCTTGGTGGATCTAATAACCGTGCCAAGGTTGTAATTTTATTAAAGCAAAATATAACCTTTTTGGATTCCAAAGAAGCTTCTCCAATGGTAGAGAAAAATATGAATCAGGATGACAGGCCTATAGTCTGGTCTCTTATCATAGATAAGAACACAAAGGCCTGTGTCGAATTCAAAGGCAGCTTTCATATCAATGCCGTCCGTATTGCTGGGTTCCAATACCATTGATACCATCCAATATGCATCAAGTCACTTATTGGATAACACCATCAACTTCTTACAGCACATTAGGGCACTGTTCCTCATATTTTATACATTTTCTCTTCATCCAAAATAGGTTCTAAATCCACCTTTATTATTCTACTATGGAGCTTATTGAAAGATGTTACAAGCTATTTTATGTCCCTGTTCAGTCTATCGGGTAGTTTCTTAAAGAAGTACCCTCATACAAAATACAATTAAAGTGTTATCACAAAGGAAAAGTTCTTAAAATGTCATAGATGCTTATTGTTCATCCAAGGAAAATGTTTACAAAAACAACTATTCTTGAGCGGAAATTCTTGCCACGCTCCCAAGCTTCAACTTTCTTTTTAAGTGGGTTCCTTGCAAGGATAGTGCTGTGCATCAAATCAACCTTTTCCCTTCTTCCCACCACTCAGTCAATACACATTCCTTCTCAGAATTACCTTAAAGATTGAGTCAAAAGAATTTGAAAATACCTTTGAAGTGTAATGTTTACTGTATTCTATGTACATATGGATGTGACAGTTTCCTAATGGCATTGCTTACATCAAAATCAGATCTGCTCCCAAATTTAGCATCCATTCCATTGCCTCTAGTGTGCAAATCCTGAGGTGACATCATTTTATGAGTTGTTTGTCCTTCTAAATGAATTCTGCAGAACCAAATATACATGCATTTTACTCTCCAGTAGACGTTCTTGTTCTTCTGCTATACTTCATCAAATAACTTCTTGCCCTTATTCATTTTATATTTAGAAACTGCTCCCTTTGACATTTTCATGGTGACTATCTTTGTTCAAGATTGTTTTATCTTGGATTTGTGTGAACTTTTTACCAAAATGTGATTTCCTTTTCATTCACTTGATGTAGCCAACATAATATAAAGGTTACATATTTTTGGTGTTACATGTTTTCTCCCACCACCTTATATACTAATCTCTCTGAAGAGACGTTCTGTATAGAGTAATGTTGATACTGACCAACTGTGTCCTGAAGGATAGTGATCCTATGAGAAATTCTCATGCAAAGTCAAGATATGACTAGAAAAAAAAAAGAAAAGAAAAGTGTTAAGTCTTGAAAACCCCAGTTAAATCAGGAATGAGAAGCAGCGAAATCCCACACTCAATTATGGAAATAGTCAATTTGTAAGGCAAAACTCGCTTTATCAACAATCCAACATAAAACAGGGACAGCATACAAGCATCACATCTTGGATCTCTTCATGCAGAACATATTCTGAACCAAAAACTCATCATAATGACAATATCAACAAACAATACAGTACTGTTGTGTTTTTATGTTAGTGAGTTATATGTATGTGTGTTCTTCATGTTACATTCAGCTTGTACATTGTTAATGTTAGTATTCTTCATGTCTAAATGGATGCTATCTATATTTGTGTATAAATGCATATCTGACCTAGTGTTTGTGTTTCTTATGGTGAGTGCATATTTTCTTTGTGTCTATTGCATGCACATGTGTTATTTCACTATGAGTTGTTTGTTCTTGCTATATTTAGTTACAGTAGGTCGATTTCTTGCTGTAATTGCCGTGGAGTAACTTGTCTCACCTATGCAATATTGGGTTGGGTGAGGGGCAGTGGCTATGCATGACATATTCCTCTGCCTGTCAACAAATGAAAGCGAAAAGAACTGTGAGTGTTAAATATGCATAGCAGCCGACAGAGTGAGAGAGGAACCTGGATCATACAGACCTTCATGTCATGGCATAGAGGACATCATTTAGCATGAGCATGATGGGAAGAGCAGGAGAGACCCACAGCACGTGCATCCAGTGGCTTATCTCTTAGACATTATTGTATATCATTTCTAGAATTCAATTGTGAAAACAGCGACCGGTCTCAGTGGCTGAAAATATGTATATGTGTGACCTTGTCCAGCACCTATTTTTTCTTCACTGTGCTTGTATTGTTTCTCTTATGGCTCTTGGTCAAGTGCAAAATGGTTGGTTCAGAAGACCATTAACTTAAATAACTGTGATGGAAATGTTTTCACTTATTTTACCTAGTGTTTTAATTCAGGATTCTCCTTCTTCTATGCACTGTAATCATGGGTGTTATTGTGATTCAATTGAATGCTACTACATTTATCAGCTTGAGAAGTATGGGGACTTATTTTGACCATTCTGGAATTCAAAGCTGTGACTGGAGGCTATGATGTCTGCATTTAATGTTTATGTCTCTGTATTATCTTACTAGCTAAGACTAATTGTACTCTAGGGTTGAATCTGTTTCCAAGTGTTTCATGGTTAGGTGGTGTCATTTAATATGGGTCCACAAATGTGAAATCAGGAGGTGCTATATTGTTCCAGAGCTTTGAACCATTAACTGAGAATCCCTGCCCCTCACCCCAGAAATATTTTAAATATAGGAAGAAAAACTACCATAGCTCAAATTGTCTGTCCATTAGACATTATAGTAGACATGACATACCATCCAAGTGTAGACCTTTAAAGATCATTATAAACTTTACCAGGTTAGCCACAGGCAGCAAAGGAAGTATTTCCTACTTCGAGCAGTGCAAGAAATGTATCTGTCCATCCAATCATTCGAGCCGCAGATGTTTTGGTGTTCAAGAATTTCAATTTCTAGAACACACTCACCTGTTCTTGGTAGCAGTAGGGCTAGAGTGTTACTGCAACATGCAAAGGGAACGATCGCATGATGTGGTCAACCCTGTGCATGTTGGCATTGGGGAGTCCAGATGCTCTGTTGCACAGCAGTCATTTTACCAGTCTATAAGTTAAACATCTATAATGTCCCAAGGGAAGTCAGATGGGGAGCTTGGTATGGTAGGACAGTGGCGTCAATCAAGGAGGTTATGGTTTTGAAGATCCAGACAGTTTTTTTGGTTATACGTTTGTGTGCTCAGGAAGTGATTGTTTGCATAATGAAAGCTATGTTTTTAATGTTGCACCCATAATTATATATTTCCACCTCAGAACTACACCTTCCATAGGGTTGTCCAACTCCAGGAATCATGGGGCCGGACCGATGCCGGGTTTTTGTGACACCCCTCATCAATATTCATGAGATACATTTGAATACAATGATTGTAAATGTATGCACAGTTTTCCACATGAAGATTAATGAGGAATATCCTAAAAAACCTGTCAATATCCCATCCCTCGAGGCCTGGAGTTGGACAAACCTGAAGATTAGGCAACATTTGTCTTCCCAGGAAAGCAGTAAAATAACAGCCACAGCCACAAGTTCCTTTGTAGAGCAAACTGGGGAAAGGATTGTATTGGGGAGGTGATGCAGAGAGTTTCATGTGTTAATATCCCCGCAAAAATATCCCCATCCAAAAATATCATCATATTTGTGGAGCAAATTAAGCCATGGAACCTGCGGGGACACCCCCGCAACCCCCACCCAAATAAGCCTATAAATTATCCCCACAAATAACACCGCCCATGGCCTAAACCTACGACCATATATTTTGCGATATTATTGGTGGAGATGATATTACCTGATACCATGCAGAGGGGTCATATGTCGACGACTCCATGGATCAGATCTCTTCGATATCCTTCCAAGTGGGCGTGGAGGCTGATAAACAGGTGGAGTTGTGGTATGAGCATTGTAGTGCAGTTTGCTTCACTAAATGAATCTGTAAATGCACAGAGTAAAATCAGCCTTGATGGCTGTGTGCAATTCAACTGTTAATATTTTATGGATGAGTAGGGTCAAACATCGGAAGGAATAGGTAGGGCTGTATGAAGAAGAGCTGTTTCCAACTGTGGATGGATGGAGAGATTGTTCCAGAGGTGAGATCCCTGTATGTGGAGGGAATTTACACACTAACCCTTTATATTTAACTGCTTGAAAGGCAAGTATGTTCACCAACGCCAACCTTAGTCACCTAATTCCCAAATCATATCCAGGTGTCATTCTGTAAATGACATTATAGACAAGGCAGAGGGTTTTCGAATGTATACTTTCCCTGATTGGGAGACAATGCAAGTTTGCAGTGAGAGGTATTCAATTAAGAAGCCAGACTCAACCTGTGTGTGTTGTCTATTACTTTTATGTTTGTCAAGATTTTGAAATGCATTGTTTTTGATGCCACCATTCTACTTGTTTTGTTCTCATTAGACTGAACTTGTTGATACTTTGTTAGTACGTGTCTACGTACGCACATACACGCGTGATGTGTTCCTTCCATTGGTATCACTTGCAGCTGAAGTTAAGACAGTTTTAGCTTCCCTTTCTCTGTTACACCCACACAGAGAGGAATAATGGTGCATGAATCATCTTTTTCAGGTTTTAAGGACTTACAAGAAGCGTTCATTATTTAAAATGTATTACAGGAGGCATTTTAGAAAGCCCAATTAGCTGGGATTTGAGCACTCAGAATTAAAGTTTAATTTTCCATTGTTTGGCTTCCAAATGTGAATATCACTGTATTGAACTAAGCATCCCACCTGATGAACCCCCAGGGAATGCATAAAGGAAGAGCTCAGACATGTGCAGCATATGGGACCTATACCGTCTACCTATTATTATCCACCTGCTGGAACAGCAGCTTCACTAAATGAATGTGTAAATGCACAGAGTAAAATCAGCCTTGATGGCTGTGTGCAATTCAACTGTTAATATTTTATGGATGAGTAGGGGTCAAACATCGGAAGGAATAGGTAGGGCTGTATGAAGAAGAGCTGTTTCCAACTGTGGATGGATGGAGAGATTGTTCCAGAGGTGAGATCCCTGTATGTGGAGGGAATTTACACACTAACCCTTTATATTTAACTGCTTGAAAGGCAAGTATGTTCACCAACGCCAACCTTAGTCACCTAATTCCCAAATCATATCCAGGTGTCATTCTGTAAATGACATTATAGACAAGGCAGAGGGTTTTCGAATGTATACTTTCCCTGATTGGGAGACAATGCAAGTTTGCAGTGAGAGGTATTCAATTAAGAAGCCAGACTCAACCTGTGTGTGTTGTCTATTACTTTTATGTTTGTCAAGATTTTGAAATGCATTGTTTTTGATGCCACCATTCTACTTGTTTTGTTCTCATTAGACTGAACTTGTTGATACTTTGTTAGTACGTGTCTACGTACGCACATACACGCGTGATGTGTTCCTTCCATTGGTATCACTTGCAGCTGAAGTTAAGACAGTTTTAGCTTCCCTTTCTCTGTTACACCCACACAGAGAGGAATAATGGTGCATGAATCATCTTTTTCAGGTTTTAAGGACTTACAAGAAGCGCTCATTATTTAAAATGTATTACAGGAGGCATTTTAGAAAGCCCAATTAGCTGGGATTTGAGCACTCAGAATTAAAGTTTAATTTTCCATTGTTTGGCTTCCAAATGTGAATATCACTGTATTGAACTAAGCATCCCACCAACCCCCAGGGAATGCATAAAGGAAGAGCTCAGACATGTGCAGCATATGGGACCTATACCGTCTACCTATTATTATCCACCTGCTGGAACAGCACAGGGTTTCCATTGCCTAGGCCCACATCTCTCAAGTGTCCTATGATTGTGCATGAGAAAGCCACCCAGTCCTGTTCTTTCTCCTCTTTTATATTTCCCATTTTAAATTTAGGAAAACTACAAGTCCCCCAAATAGTAACAAAAAGAGGACTGGGTGTCCTTCTCTCCATGGGCCACAGGAAACTTGAGATGCCTGTACGTTAATTGAGCGAGATTAGGTAATGTCTAGGGCAACAGGAAAGCAGAAGGACAGTCATGCAGGGGTTGGTAGGTACGGGTGGGTTCAGACTCTGGTAGACCTCCTTTCTCTTTCTTTGCTATCCAAGATACATTCACTTGCTTCTCTCATAACCTCATAGCCCTACGCCATTTTGTACATGAATTCCCAACAAGTTGATACAGATTTCCTCTTGGAAGATACTTCTTGAGCACTTTGGCAACATTCTAGAAATTGAATAAAAACTCTGAGGAAGTGGTCATTTACAATTGTCTTTCATTGCAACCCTGATATCACATTGTTTATTGTCGTCCAAACGCTCTACTCACTTGCGATTTATAAGACTTCAAGTGTATAGAAAGCACGTTGTACAGCCACCACTCCATTTTCGAAAAATGTAAATTAAAGGGGAGGTAGACATGTCCTTAAAGGGGAACTAGCGATGTCCTTAAAGGGGAGGTAGACAGGTCCTTAAAGGCGTGGTAGACATCTCCTTAAAGGGGAGGTAGACATGCCCTTAAAGGGGAGGTAGACAGATCCTTAAAGGTGGGTGGTGGACATGTCCTTAAAGGGGAAGTAGACATGTCCTTGCACAGTCATTTAAATGTGCCTGCCTTCTTTTAAGCGTGTGTATAAGTATTCATATATGCCTGCTTGTGTGTATGCATGGATATGATTTATGGAGCACCAAGTCTGCTTAGATGCAGCAACATGCTGTACACAGAGGACATCCTCTGGGGTATACAGGTAGGATGCATGGGTTAGCAGGAATGGGTATTTACACCTTCGAGGGTTGGTGCTCCCCAAGTGGAGAAGTAGGGTTGAGTGCAGTGATCAGGGATTGGTAGATATTCTTGGAGTAGAGGATGGTGTGGGTCAGTCTCATATGCATTGGTTACTTGTTGCAGATAAAGGATGTGAAGCAGGAAACTTCCTATTTTTACCCTCCTGGAGTTCATTTTTTCCAGTCTGGCAATGTTGTGGCTTCTGGTGTGTGATGGCCTCCAGAGATTGTGAGCTTTTGGGCCAGGTAGAGTTGTGTTTTAGTTGTTGCTGCTTTGTAGGGAATTCCGTCTGCTTTGAACCTGATGAGGGCTTAGAGTGTTTGCCTGTGCAGCTCCCTGAGGTTGATGGTGATGTGGTAGAATGTTCTTAGTTGGTGATGGGGCGTGATGCAGTGTGCTGGACTGATTTCTCTAGGGTGAAGGTGGCATCTGGGACTCCTAAGCGTAGTGCTTCCCACTTTCATGTGGAGATGACCAAGGTTTGTACACTTGTTCTGAAACATGTGTTGGGGATTGAAGGCTTGACTTTATGGTGGCCACAAAGACAACTTTGGTGACTCTTGTAAACCTGAATGTAGTTTCAGATTATTCAAGAGAAGTATAACGAGACCACAGCACAATTGGACGTCGATCAACAAACATGTGTATGAAACTTATAGATATAGTAATCAATGCATGCTGTAAAGCAATCTCGCTTAGCACAGTATACATTTACCAACCAAATGAACCACTGTCCAAATATGGTACAGTTATAATGCTTATAACTCATGCCTACACGAGTTTTAATGGAACTAACAAAACAATCAAGTGCCCATTAATTATTGGATGTATACATTATATGCACACACTGATTGGTTGTTTTCTAAATGTGTTGTGGTCTTGAATAATTGGAAACTACATTAATGTATGTACAGCTAACCAAAGCTAGTTTTGGTTGATCAATTCGGTTGATCAAGAAAGGGTATATGTGTAATTGACTTTGTGACGAAGCACAACCTGGAGCTATGTTCTTTGAGTCTACTTGCTGATGTGTGAAAGTCACTCTTGTCTTATGTATTTAGAATGGGAGCTGCTGTTTATGATGTTAAAAAGGAAACCAAAGTGCTGCAGTAAAGTGTTTTTTTAATGTGGACAGTAAATGTACATACTTTACTCAGCAGAAAATGGAAAGGGGTGAACAGCAGAACTGAAAGGATATCTCTCGCCCGTAAATAAGCTATTTGTTTTGGTACTCACGTTTTTGCCAAGGCTTTTAAGGAGGAAAAGAAAAACAGATAGTTAAGGTGATGAATTTGGTTTGATTCGGGATGTGTACAGCGTACACAAGGACGTACTTATCACGATACAAGCAAAGATGATTCAACAAAGAGAAAAAAAATGATTATGTGATGGTTCTTCTAAAAATTGGCATCTTTCCTGATTTTTTTTAATATATATATATATCAATATTTCAGAAAAATCCAAATTCAAGTAATACATTAAAAGATTTTACTAAGACAAATGTCACTGTCACTATCATTACTAGTCGGGTTATTATCTTGTTATATCTTTGTAAATTCACTGATCTTATTTCTATGTTTACTACTTTTAATGTCAATGTGTAAATACTGCATACAATGTGCTGTATCCAATCTACTATATATTTAATCCTATATGTAACATGTAATCTGCAAATAACCCTGTAAAGGCACCCAGATTCCTCCGGGTGTGCAGCGCTATGTAAATAAATAAACAAACAAACAAACAAACAAACACACAAAGAAAGCTTAAATAAAAGGAAGCTCAAATCCAGCAGAATATGCTCAACAAGATGCCTTTGTTTCAGAAAAGTGCATCCACATTAATGACATTAGATTCATCAGGAAGGTCATTTGTGGTTTAAGTGGCATCCAGATGTTGCCTGGTCTCGGTGGCAGTGGCTGAAGCGCACAGCACTACTCCTCTGTACGATGGCAGTATATCAGGTCCTTGAACCACAACTGGGGCACTGGTGCTGTGTTCCCCATCCCTTGCATAGTTATGCGCCGACACCGTAGCAGGGTCACCATTTGTGCAAATCTTCTGATGCACAATCGATATTATGCCATTGTCCCAATGGACAGTCAAATAGTGACACCGGGATCCTTACCTTTACAAGTACAGTGAATGCAATGGGTGCATGAGCCCAGAGGTACTAATCAACTGTGCATTACCAGGTCATATGTACGACGTGCACCTTTTCTGCACCACATCTAGGATCGAAGTCAAATACATCTGGGTACAAGCTACAGATTTGTGAAGGAGGAGAGTATGTCATGTGTGTGCATGCATTTGACTCAGTTAAAACCAATGAGTTAAGGCATTCAGGGAGAGAGAAAGAAGTCTTTAAGCCAAATATGCATCTATATTTATTTTCCTCATTAGGCTGGTATTTGTACAGTTCTTGTTTTGCTTAACAGTTTTTTAATAAATTTATTTTGTATTTGTGTTATGGTTTACAGCAAACCTTACACAAATACAAAGAACAAACATACTTACATAGGGCCTCATTCCGAGTATGGCGCTAACCAATGGCGCTATTAACGCCTTGGTTGACGCCGTACCCGGACCGGCAGCGCCTTGGTGGATGGCGGAATTACCGCCCCATTCCAAGGTTGGCGGGGCGGTAATTCCCCAATCCCCATTTACCCTTCCCCATTCCCATTCTTGCCCCATAGGGCATAATGGGAGTGGGGAAGGCGTTAATTACGCCACCGTAAATTACGGTGGCGTAATTAACATCAAGGTCCCTTAGCGCCATGGTTTTTAACACCTGCTAAAAGCAGGTGTTAAAACCTCCATGGCGCAAAGGGAACTCGGAGTATGGCGGTAAGGGATTACCGCCACCGCTCTCGTTAGCGGTGGCCGCTATCCCTTACCGCCATACTCGGAATGAGGCCCATAGTCTCATCAATTGATCCAATATCATAGTTAAAGAATGATACAGTGCAATTATTAGACACATTGTCCCCCCCACATCAGTTTAGACCAAAACAAATTAATTAAATAATCACTGCCCAATTGAATAGAGTCTTTAAAAAATCGACGCCTAGAAGAGTTAACATGCAGGCACACAGTAACCCAATATCTCAACACATTACAATTCTTCAACTGTGCTTTTGAATTTGAGTCTTAGCCCACACATGGTTCATCCAGTCTGTTAGCCTGTGATCATCAGGGTTCTCATGTTATGTTGTGTAACATGGTTACTCATTGTGTGGCTCTCAAGATACATTTTGCCTACAAACCCCATGATTCTTCACCACTGACTGCACTGCCTAGGGATCATGGGAGTTGAGGTCCAATCCATCGGCAGGGCAACATAATCAGTAACCATATGCATTTGTACAATGAAATGACCACGTAGTGGGGTAAGAGGCAACTCCCCATGTATGTGTATGGTATTTGTGAACTATATTTGAATTCCTGTGAACTGATATTATCCATACATGCCAACGTTATGCATTTCATTTTGAAGACATTAGTCCAAACCTTGTTTTAAATTTGCATTCTGGGACCTGTAGTCCTGGGTTTATAACTGAGAAATCGAGGACTACAGAATTTAGGATTAATAATAATAATTTAATATTTATATAGCACTACGAACCGTCATGCATCTGAGCACTGCTTATTCCCCACGGTGTAAGGTGCTGATTATCACCTCGGAAGGAAAAAAGGCTGAGTTTGGCACTGCCGGGGTTCGAACCTGCGTCAGCAGGCTCTGCACAGATGGCAAAGCGAGTGATCTACTCTCTGTGCTATCGGGCCCGCTGGCATTGGTGCAATGTCTCCAGAATGGAATGGGAAATGTTGTCCTGTATGATTCTCTTGTACCCAATGTCATTGGTTGGTTTGCCATGACTGAGGGAAGGTGCCTGGGAGGTCTGTCTGTGAAAGACTCAAATTTGAATTGTATTAGTTTAAACCTTTAATGTGGAAGTTGATGTACTCTATCCACAACCATACCTTCGATTTTGATGTTCAGTGGGTCACACCTCTTCTCCTGCACCTCTTACACCAAGACCGCTCAACGTCATGGAAGATCGTGTTGGTGCTTTGAGGTTGCATTGACTAGGATTGACTTTGAATTTAAAGACAGACATGTCTGCCAGGGATGCTAGGACAGAGGAGAAGGTGATCCCTGAGTGGCTGCCAGGCTCTTCTAATATAATATTTCCAGCAGTGTTAGTGTTCCCTCGCCTTCATTCTAAAATTGATATAACGTTATGTGCTCGCCCTAATGAAAACCATCTTCAAACCTTTGCATAACTAAGTTATATCCTTCGGAAAATATGTCTTGATCAAATGTGCGAGTGTTCTCATCCACTGCTAGATCCTAAATTGAGATGTGTACGGAAGGTCTCATCCACCATATTTAACTACCATGGGTCCCCCCCCCCCCCAGTGCCAAGGCCATTTTTGGTGATTTCAGTATTTCACCATGCAAAGCCTTCTAACATTTTCTCCTTCATTAACCCCTTAAGTGCCAAGGACGAGCTATCTCGTCCTTGGCACTGGGGAGGTAATCCCAAGGACGAGATACCTCGTCCTTGGCACTTATAAGCAGTGTGTGTAAGACTATTGTCCAAGAACACCTACAGCCATACACTTTGGGGGCATCTATTGGTTAATAAGGGGTGTGCAACTGAGGGTTGCCCGTCTTTAAGCTCTGTGTTCATATCAGTTTTGCCATCTGGACCACCTGGAAGTCCATCTCCATGCCAGGCAAAGAGAAATCTCCTATTATATTGCTTGGCCATTGGGTCCATTTGAAGCAAGGCTGTTTCTTTTCCCTACCAACTTCATAATATGACTTTCAAGGGAGTTGAGTTAACTTCTATGCTTAAAACATAGGCCAGGAACGAAAACGTAGGCACAGAAGACTATCCATTTAATTTAAATCGACTAACCTGCCAACTTTACCTAGTTGACAATCTTGGTAATTATTACATTTAAAATCCAGACATATTTATCTTTGAGTGGCATCACTGTGTTCACTCTTAGTTGGTTTCCAAGATATGTAACTGTTGTCAGGGGCAGTCGTAGTCCTTCTTCTCACTCTCCAACCCACCCCCAAATTCAGACGAGTTATCGGTTGGATGGAACTATTCTGATTTGTTGCAGTTAATGGAAAGGTCTGAAAATAAATGTACATCTTTAAACAGATCAAACAGGCAATGCAATCTCTATCAGACACGCAGAGGTGCTGGAAAGAAACACTTAAGACGAACGCACACGTTACTGCACTAATTACCAACTCAACATGAGCCCAATGGTGACTATCCTCAAGAGGATATCACGTATATGCAAGAGGTATATTTGACATGCACATCGACGTATTGAATCTTTGGAAATAGTTGTCAAATGTGCAATTATATTCAGTAAAAAAGTCCTGGAACTTTGTTCCTATTAGTTCCACTACACTTCAACCTCTGGCACTCAACCATACTTCTTTTACACTGTAGCCCATTGTCAAAAGCTCAAATCACTATTCCAGCACTTCTTAAATTCTGACTTTTTTTTTTTTTGGCTCTCTTCACTGTCCCTGGAAAGCAATTCCATGCATTACCCACTGTCACCATCATAAAGATATTAATTGAAACTTATTTTTGAGTCTCATGTCTCCAATCACTTAGCAACTTTAGCTGCTGTTATTTGACTGATCTGTTAAAATATCTGTAGAATCTCCTGCTCAGCATATACAAATTCAAGTCTGTTTTGCTGAGTCTGTGATATCATTTGTTGTTCTAACTCATTTTGCCACCTGTAGAATACCTTTGGCGATTAGCGCTGTTGGTAGCAGACCCTCTGTGTGTTTTCACAGAGTAAGCATGCTCCGAAATCCACTTACCACTCCCTCCCACCCACCATCAGGGCTGTCCATCTCCAAGCATAGAGGGCGGGGATCCTTATGGGTTTTCAGGACAGCCTCATTGATATTCATGAGCAAAAATGTGCATCAGTTTAGAATCATTTTATGCAAGTGTATCTCGTGAATATTATTGAGGGGTATCCTGAAAACCCGACATGGATCCGGCTCTCGAGGCCTGGAGTTGGACAACCTTGAGTCTGTTCCCCCTATATTTCTGTTTGGCAGGAGGGTTTGCCGAGGATGGTGTTAAGACGGATTTCTGAACTCTGTCCTGGTGGCGCAGAAGTTCAGAAGGCCAACCTAATTACTTGGAACAGGGTAACCTCTGGACAAGCCAGACCAATCAAGGTAGCGATCGCGGCGGTCAAGACTAGGTCTCAAGAGGGGTGAGGGTGACTGAAAGCCCGCAATGAGCACACAAAGCAAGAGCGCTTACAAACTACTCCAAACAGTTGTTATATCAAAAATATATACACATTTATTTTAAGGCCTTTAAAACAATGACCGTAGCGAGAAAATCACAATATCACAATACTAAGCCAACACATACCATATCAACACAATATATATACAAATACACAGTCGCAAGCGTTTAAAGCACGAAATATGTAGTCCACCTGAAAGGGAAGGAAAACAGGCAGTGCGATACAATGCTTTAGACTCAGTTCGCCTTCAGAGGCACCTAACTAGATGGAAGTCCGAGCCCTGCGAAGAGTGGAGCCTTGTGCTCAAAGTACCTGCCACGCCGGTGCCAACGGGCAAAAGGGGAAGCTCTTCGGAGGAAGTCAGGCAGTTCGGGTTAGTGCACAGCAGAAGGAGAACAGGTTCCGCAACTCAAGCGCAGCCTCCATAGCGGGCAGAAGCAGAGCGCGAGTACGGCCAAAAGGGTGCTGTTTTTACACAGCAGGGAAAAGCAATGGGATACTGCAGGAGGGCGACCAGATCCTAGCTAAACTACTCACCGGTCCCCGAAGCAAGCAGACCCAGGCTTCTCCACGTTAGTTTCAGCAGCTGGCAGGTTCAGAAGAGCAGGGAACGCCTCGTAGTCGTGTAGAGCAAAAAGACGTCCCAATCGACGAAACCAGCACAGTTTGTTGCCGCAGCAGGACAACGGAGCGGCCGTGTGTATTCGAGCCAAATGTACACTCCTCCCTTCAGACTTGGGAACGCCAAGTGTACGAAGCGTGGGAGAGTGACAAGGACTCGAAATACAACACAACCTGGCGGCGGTTACAGAGCAGGACTCCCTTGTAAGCTGGTCAGTCAACTGGATGGCCCAGAGACGCTTCCGAAGGCTTACTTGGCAGGAGATGATGAAGTCGCCGGGAATAGCTGTTCCTGCTATTCCAAAGGTCGAAGCACCAGTACAGGCCTTCTGGTTCGATCCAAGGAGGAAAGGGTTTCACAGGACGACAGCAGTGCAAAGGAGGATTCCTTCAGCGGGTCACCAGCGATTCCTCGGTCCAGCCTCTGGGTTGCAGGATACTTGGCTCCTGTATTCCTTCGTTCGTGAGAACTCAGGAGATCGACATGGTAGTGGTGTTTCCAGCTCCCTCTTATCCACGGTTCCCTTCGCGCCAAAACGGAGGGGAGCCAATGGGAGATCCGCTCATCAACACACATACCATACGTGGACCAATCACGGACCACGGTGGTCCCAGGCATTCACACCACCCCAGACTCTCTGGCACCCAGGATGTGTATTGGGACCAGACATCCCAGCCCACACCCTGGAGGCACACAAACGACATGTAGAAGCCCGCGAAAGCAACCACGTTTCGCGGGAAAGTACATGCCCAAATAAGGAAGGCCCCGGGTCGCCCGACCTGGGGAAGGTGAAGGGAGCAAGACGGTCAGTGGACAGGACAAAGGAGCCTCGTGGACTGGCCATTTTGGGAGCCAGGCCACCATTTTGGGTTCAGTGCGAAAAACGTGCTCAGAACGCCAAAAGGAGCTCAAAATAAACAAAACGATCGCTGCCACCATCCCAGTCCCTGAATGACTTGCACCGATCAAATACCATCCTAAAAGAGTATCTAGGGCCTGTAGAAGGCTAGAGACCCAAGAGAGCTGTAACTTAGCTTACAGTGCCCTCTTGTGTCATGTTGCACTAAAGCCGCAACATGATAAAAGAAACTACGGGAAACAGCGTTCCCCGGTACTGACTGTCTTAAGGGCATGTCAGTTTCCCCGTAAAAAAAGGAGCGAAAGCCCAGAGGAGTGCGGCAGAAGGCTGCACTTCTCTGGCAAAGTCAAGAACAAGGTGAAAAACAACAGCAAAAAGTTTAGGGGTTGCCACATGGAAGGAAAATTACCTACAATTACGAAATCTTTCCTAACACTCGCCCCTCCCAGACTATGGACAGGGGGAACTAATCCACCCCTGGATGAGTCTCTTGTTCAGGTCGGTTAAACATTCTGGACAACCCATCAGCATTGCTATGTTGGACACCTGGCCTATGCTCAATAGTGAAGTCGAAGCCTTGTAGACTTATGGACCACCTAAGCAACTTTGGATTCTCCCCCTTCATGTTCATTAGCCACTTTAACGGCTTATGGTCAGTCTGCACAGTGAAGTGGGTCCCATAGAGGTAGGGCCTCAGCTTCCTTAGGGCCCACACAACAGAGAAACATTCTTTCTCTACCGTGGACCATCTGAGCTCTCTGTCCTTAAGCTGGCGACTAATAAAACCGATAGGGTGTTCCTTACCCTTCTCATCTACTTGTGATAGTACAGCTCCTATCCCAGTGTCAGAGGCATCCGTCTGCACGATAAAAGGTCTTTGATAATCAGGGGCCCTAAGGACAGGGGCCTGGCACAAGGAGTCTTTTAAGCCATTGAAGGCCTTCTCACACTCGTCGGTCCAAGTTACCTTCTTGGGTTTCTTCGGAGTTGTGAGGGCAGTCAGAGGAGCAGCTATGGTGCCATAGTCTGCCACAAAATTGCGATAATACCCCGTGAGTCCTAAGAAGGCTCTCACTTGGGTTTGCGTAGTGGGGGTAGGCCAGTCGTGTACTGCTTGTACTTTACTGGGTAGAGGCTGTATCCTCCCTCCACCTACTTCATGTCCAAGGTAAACCACTGAGCCTTGTCCAATCTGGCATTTACTAGCCTTTATGGTCAAGTGGGCTTTCTGAAGAGCCTGGAGCACAATCCTGAGGTGTTTCACATGGTCTTCCCAGGTGGCACTGAAAACTGCTATATCGTCCAGATATGCAAGGCAGAATTCGTCCAACCCATTCAACACATGATTCACAAGCCTCTGGAAAGTGGCAGGTGCATTCTTCAACCCGAACGGCATTACCCGGAATTGGTAAAGGCCGTCTGGAGTAGAAAATGCTGTCTTCTCCTTGGCATGTTCTGCTAAAGCTATTTGCCAATAGCCAGCAGTGAGGTCAAACGTGCTGAGGTACTTGGAGGCACCCAAAGTATCCACCAGCTCATCTGTTCGAGGCAAGGGGTGTGCATCTGTCTTGGTGACAGCATTCAGAGCCCTGTAATCCACGCAGAACCTCAATTCAGAAGTGCCTGCCTTTGGAACCAACACCACAGGACTGGACCAAGGACTACTGGAGGGTTCAATCACCCCAAGATCTAACATCTTGTTGACCTCGGTCTTAATATAAGACCGTACTTTGTCTGACATCCTGTATCCCCTACTTTTGGTAGGTACACTGTCTCCTGTGTCAATGTTATGTTTGCACCAAGGTGTCAAACCAGGGGACTGTGAAAACAGGGGGGAAAACTGCCTAAGCAAACTTTTCACCTCAGCCTGCTGATTCGGAGTCAGGTGAGGGGCCACTCGGACACCCTCAATGGAGCTATCTGAAGGACCGCTCTGGAACAGGTCGGGGAGAGGTTCTGACTCCTCTTCCTCAACGTCTGACGCCAGTAGCAGTGCTGCGATTTCGACTCTTGGGACGAAAGCCTTCAGCCTATTCACGTGAAACACTTTTGGAGCCTGTCCAGGCCTTCCAAGGTCCACTAAATAGTTCACCTCACCCAGGGGCTCCACCACTGTGTAAGGGCCTGACCATTTGTCCTGTAAAGCTCGAGGCCTTATTGGATTCATGATCAGGACTTGCTGACCAGGTGTAAAGTTGATGAGGGAAGCTTTCTGGTCGTACCAATCTTTCACCAGCGCTTGCCCTGCCTTCAATTTATCACTAGCCAAGCCCATCAGAAGTACCATCCGTTTTCTGAGCCCTAGCACATAATCAACTACATTGGTAGTAACAGGGGGAGTGGGCATCTCCCATCCCTCTTTGACGATGGCTAAGGGTCCCCGTACGGGATGACCGAACAGAAGTTCGAAGGGGCTGAAGCCAACACCCTCCTGTGGTACCTCTCTGTAGGCAATCAGCAAGCATGGTAAAAGAAGATCCCATTTTCTTCTCTGAGGCTCCTCCAGAGCCCCAATCATGCTCTTTAACGTTCTGTTGAAACGTTCCACCAGACCATTGGTCTGGGGGTGGTATGCAGTAAGAGAACTTGTAGGTAACCCCACATTCTTTCCACATAGCCTGCATATACTTCGACATAAAGTTGCTGCCACGATCTGACACAACCTCTTTAGGGAAGCCAACCCTAGTAAATATGCCAAGTAAAGCTTTTGCAACCGACTTGGCAGTTACAGTCTTCAATGGGATGGCCTCAGGATACCTGGTTGCATGGTCGACCAGCACCAGGATAAACCTATTGCCCGAGGATGTTTGCGGGTCAAGGGGACCAACGATGTCGATCCCTACCCTTTCAAATGGTACCCCCACAACTGGGAGCGGTACCAACGGAGCTTGGATTGTCGCGCCAACCTTACCAGACAACTGGCAGGAGGCACAACTCCTGCAGTGACTTTCTACTTGCACCCCCATCTTGGGCCAGTAGAAGTGCATGGATAACCTTTGCTTGGTCCTCTTCATACCAAGGTGACCAGCAAGGGGAACTTCATGCGCCAACTGCAGGAGGAAGGGCCTAACAGCAAGGGGAACCACCAACCTCCTATGGTCTCCTTCTGTAGACTCTGTGGGCTCACTATACAGGAGTCCACCTTCCCAATAAATCCTATGCTTCCCAGGAGGTTCACCCTCAAGCTGGGAGCTGGCCTGTCTCCTTAGGCCTTCCAGAGATGGGCACTCACGTTGGCCTTTACTGAATTCGTCCCTATCAGGACCTCCTTCAACTAACAAGTCTTTTAGTTCAGGATGATCGTTGGGGTCGAATACTTCAGGCATCGCCACCTCCTCGTCAGGCCCGGGCGATTGACCAACTTCCTCCACCGCAGTGGTAGGCGAGCTCGGGGGAATATTCTCTTTCCCTCGTTTTGACTTGTAGACTCCTTTCGCCTTGGGTTTCCCCTTCGGCTGGGGCGGCGTATTGGACTTGGCCAATGCTGCCCGTGCTTGAGACCGTGTGTAGGGTCTTTCGGCAGTGTCTCCTACGAGCCCTAAAGCTCTGAGATCATTACCTAACAAGACCTTTCCCAGGACGTTTCTCTGAATGCTCACTGGAATCCTGACTGCTGTACCATTTAAAGTAAGATTTACAGGTATTACTGGAAACATACGGAGGGGGCCGTCAGCCAACTTAGTGGGCATCAGAGTAGCTCTGGCAACTTCCTCTGAGTCTACCAAGGTAGAATCCACTACAGTGCGACTGCACCCACTATCCCTAAGAGCTGGAGTATCCACTCCATTGATGAGCACACTGTCTTTAAAGTAGTGCTTGGTATTATCCGGAATCCTAGCATAAGCCTCTGCGACTTTAGGCTCCCAGGAACCCAGGGACACTAAAACTACCTCAGCCTCTATTCCGCTAGGAAATGAGTCTGAGGAGAAGGATGCTCCTGTAATCTCTTCTTCCTCGTAGGAGGAGAAGGCCAGATTAGCGGAGTGGACCCCCAAAGGTCTAACCTTACAACGGGGATCCCCCTTCACGTGGTCAGTTGCTCCACAAGAAAAACAAGCCCCAGTGGGTCTGTTTACGTAGGGAGGCTTATTGTAACCAGAGTTCTGTTTCGGAGGCTGACCTCCACTACCCTGTGAGTTCTCTTGTGTCTTACCCTTGTTTTTCTTTTTGTGGCCCTTATGGGAAGAAAATTTAGCAGATTCCCCACCCTCCATATCTTTGGACTTTTTCCCTTCCTCCTGCTTACCAGGATGAGTTTTGTCCTTATGGGACACTCGATGTGACACCCATAAGTCTGCTGCAATGGCCAGCTTCTTAGGATCTATCTCCTTCGAATCGGCCAAATGCTGCTTAAGCTCCGGGGAAGAAGAAGCAAAAATATGTTCCAGCATGACAAGATTTATCATGCCTTCGAAGGTAGAAACCTTATAACCTTCGACCCAGCCAGTTAAGTTTTTCAAAGATTCAGCGACATAAGATACCCAAATACCACCTTCCTTTTTCTTATACTCTCGAAAACGCTTTAAATATTGGGCCGGAGTCTTCCCAAACTTTAAAATGAGAGTTTGCTTTAACATTGCGAAATCAGCCCGCTCAGCCTTCGACATTTCCATAATGGCACTACAGCCAGAATGGGGCAGTCTACTGAGCAACCACGCAATCTTATCAGCATTGTCAACTTCTTGAACCTCGCATGCATACTCAAACGCATTCAGCCAGTCCATAATGTCATTCCTTTCTTCATACACACTGAGCAGATCTTTCGGAAACCGTGGATGAGAGGAAGCCCCAGACCCATGTCCAGGACCCTTGGATCCATTTGCAACCTGAAGCTTGGCCAGTTCCAACTGGTGATCCCTGTCTTTCTGTTTTTCTGCCTGTTCGATTTTTGGTTTGGCTATGCTGAATTCAAGCTCCTGCTGCCTAAACCGCAGCTCTTGCTTCTTGAATTCAAGCATAGCATCCCCATCAACACTGGCAGGGGAAACATTAGACATCTCGTCCTCCCTGTCCTCGTGGTCGCGATGGATCAGTGCAGCGGCAGAACCGTCGGTTCTACCAGTGAGAGCAGCCCCACCACCTTCTGCACTGTCCTCAGAAGTTATAGCGTCAAGCTGCGCTTCTTGCCACGCCACGATTCTTTGGATCATTTCCAATTTAGTGCCTTGAGAGGAAACACCTCTCTCCGCACACATCTTCTTCAATGTTTCTGATTTGGAAGCATTTAAAGTTAACAAGGTATTTGTTTCCATACAGTTTGATAGGACTATGGCCTTTTTAAAGTTATACTACAACAATTCACCACGTGTACTGGTTGGAATAACCTGAAATGCCCCAGTTCGAGCGCAACACTGGATACCTTCAGTCGTATCCCACCGCTGTACACCAATTTGTTAAGACGGATTTCTGAACTCTGTCCTGGTGGCGCAGAAGTTCAGAAGGCCAACCTAATTACTTGGAACAGGGTAACCTCTGGACAAGCCAGACCAATCAAGGTAGCGATCGCAGCGGTCAAGACTAGGTCTCAAGAGGGGTGAGGGTGACTGAAAGCCCGCAATGAGCACACAAAGCAAGAGCGCTTACAAACTACTCCAAACAGTTGTTATATCAAAAATATATACACATTTATTTTAAGGCCTTTAAAACAATGACCGTAGCGAGAAAATCACAATATCACAATACTAAGCCAACACATACCATATCAACACAATATATATACAAATACACAGTCGCAAGCGTTTAAAGCACGAAATATGTAGTCCACCTGAAAGGGAAGGAAAACAGGCAGTGCGATACAATGCTTTAGACTCAGTTCGCCTTCAGAGGCACCTAACTAGATGGAAGTCCGAGCCCTGCGAAGAGTGGAGCCTTGTGCTCAAAGTACCTGCCACGCCGGTGCCAACGGGCAAAAGGGGAAGCTCTTCGGAGGAAGTCAGGCAGTTCGGGTTAGTGCACAGCAGAAGGAGAACAGGTTCCGCAACTCAAGCGCAGCCTCCACAGCGGGCAGAAGCAGAGCGCGAGTACGGCCAAAAGGGTGCTGTTTTTACACAGCAGGGAAAAGCAATGGGATACTGCAGGAGGGCGACCAGATCCTAGCTAAACTACTCACCGGTCCCCGAAGCAAGCAGACCCAGGCTTCTCCTCGTTAGTTTCAGCAGCTGGCAGGTTCAGAAGAGCAGGGAACGCCTCGTAGTCGTGTAGAGCAAAAAGACGTCCCAATCGACGAAACCAGCACAGTTTGTTGCCGCAGCAGGACAACGGAGCGGCCGTGTGTATTCGAGCCAAATGTACACTCCTCCCTTCAGACTTGGGAACGCCAAGTGTACGAAGCGTGGGAGAGTGACAAGGACTCGAAATACAACACAACCTGGCGGCGGTTACAGAGCAGGACTCCCTTGTAAGCTGGTCAGTCAACTGGATGGCCCAGAGACGCTTCCGAAGGCTTACTTGGCAGTGCAAAGGAGGATTCCTTCAGCGGGTCACCAACGATTCCTCGGTCCAGCCTCTGGGTTGCAGGATACTTGGCTCCTGTATTCCTTCGTTCGTGAGAACTCAGGAGATCGACATGGTAGTGGTGTTTCCAGCTCCCTCTTATCCACGGTTCCCTTCGCGCCAAAACGGAGGGGAGCCAATGGGAGATCCGCTCATCAACACACATACCATACGTGGACCAATCACGGACCACGGTGGTCCCAGGCATTCACACCACCCCAGACTCTCTGGCACCCAGGATGTGTATTGGGACCAGACATCCCAGCCCACACCCTGGAGGCACACAAACGACATGTAGAAGCCCGCGAAAGCAACCACGTTTCGCGGGAAAGTACATGCCCAAATAAGGAAGGCCCCGGGTCGCCCGACCTGGGGAAGGTGAAGGGAGCAAGACGGTCAGTGGACAGGACAAAGGAGCCTCGTGGACTGGCCATTTTGGGAGCCAGGCCACCATTTTGGGTTCAGTGCGAAAAACGTGCTCAGAACGCCAAAAGGAGCTCAAAATAAACAAAACGATCGCTGCCACCATTCCAGTCCCTGAATGACTTGCACCGATCAAATACCATCCTAAAAGAGTATCTAGGGCCTGTAGAAGGCTAGAGACCCAAGAGAGCTGTAACTTAGCTTATTGATATTTATTGATATGTGGTAAAAAGATAAATTGAATAGTTTATTCCATTCCCTAAATCCTACTGGTCCATTGTGTGGTTTTTGATATTGTTAGTCGGCGGACCAGGGTTGACCAGGCACCCCTTTGTCTTTACAAATGTATATTACACCAACAGCAGGTTTTCACCTCCAATTAAGTCATTAACTCTCTGAAGAATGCTTTGAAAAAAACACAGACAGGCACTTCAAGTGCAAAGTTTGATGCTAAGGCTTGAAAAAGATAGCTCAAAGAGAGACCAGGAGGATATGTTTTTGGTGGTGCTGGGCAGTAACTGGGTAGGGATGGCCATATGAATTAGCATGGTCAAGGGCAATCAATGGCTCGGCAAATAACCAATCAACACCTACAAGCTTTGCGTCCCTCCTCATAAGCTATGTCTCCCTAGCTGTAGTCTTATGCAATAGTTTCAGCTTATAGGAGGTGCAAGCGCCACCTAATAATCCAAACTAAAAATAGGAGAAGCAATACCAACATGGTCGCCGAGCGGCAGACTCTGCAAGTCCCAAGGGCACGAAGAAAGCTGACCACAAGGATGAACAAAGTAAAGTGGGATTTATTAAGACATCCCAAACGTGCAGCGAAACAGCAGACAGGCTGCCAGCCACCAACTACCAGCATTAGGACTTTCCTTGAAGTCTACATTCTCCATAATACACAAATGTGTGATCTCACGGCATCTTGCTGTTTCTTCCATGCTGTCAGGTTCAGCACAAGTCGTAATACTTCTCCCATCCAATGAATAACAAGCAATGACATTATTACAAAACATGAAAGAGAAATGACCTATATCAATGTGATACATCTAATGAGAACATTGTATCATCATTGGGCCGGGAGAATAGCTCAGTGGCAATGTGTTTGTCTTGGAAGCTAGACAACACAAAACAACACAGGTTCAAATTCTGGTCCCGCGCTTAGAGACTGGTCTCTGGTATGAAGCGTGTTATAAATAATTAATTTACTATCCAGAATGTTCTACTGCTACGAAACTACAAAGTCCTAAATGTGATCTGGAATCCTGCTTACCTAGGCAGGATGGCATTTGTCATTCCAGATCCACCAGTCCTCCTAATCCCTCTGCCATCCCAATATCCGTCTCATATTCATCAGGATCACAGAGAGGTATCAATTTTCTGCTAAGTGGCACATTAGTGGAGTTCCAATCCATACGAACACTTGCAATTGTGCCACTCGGATCGGCCTCTTTAAAGACCTCCCATTGCTCCATGTCTCTGCATCTTCTAGACTCCTTAGCTTTGGAAGGCAACAACCCTTTTGTTTTTGGGTATATATCTCGCCTTCCGATCCAGCCCCCAAGAAGCTTAGCTGCATTCCTCGTGTCCACCTTTGCATCATAACAATTCTTGTATTTCTGTTCATGCAGAAGGACATGTGACATTACATATTTCATGTTAACCCACAACCTGACTCGCCTCCACTCAACCAAGATGCCTTAGCGTGTTCCTGGAGCTCCAACAGCTCTAAATTGACTACAGATATGCTTGCTTTGCTATATTTTGTTGTGGCAGTACGCTATTATACCTTTTCTGAACTCCACACCCTAATTTAACCTGCTTGTGGTAGGAAGCTGCCGATTGTTGATTATTTTATGAGGTTGCCTAGCTTTGCTACAAAACACAGGGTTAGACATGCATTGGGATAATTTGCTGAAAACAAAAACAGGATTTAGTGCTGCACTAAGGGCACAGGTTCTCTACCTTATTTACATTAATGGCTGTGTAATTACCCAGAGTAGACTTACAAGGTCACCTGAAAAATGATGTGTTTATAACATGGGGAATCAGCTTGCAATGATTTCACTCAGATCACTGTGTTTTGGTGTGGTTTAAATGTTACCGCAAGTTTAGTTTTTGTGAGACTTCAGCCTCTTAGTTGATGATTTGTTTTTTTAGGGCAGAATCAAATTTTGGGAAACGGGGAAGCAATTCCATTATTAGAAGTCCCTGAATGGAACACCACAGCTTTAGACATACATGTCATCTTGGACATAGAAGGTATTCGCATTTCAACTTTTGACTTATTGATATGAATTTAATACTTAGGGTCTGTCTTACTACTTGGAGAAATTCACACTTATGTATCTCTGTATTTTTTATTATTTTTTAGAAACTACTAAAAACATTGACCCTGATGAAGGGAAACATTCTCAAAGCATGTTGGGTGACATGATTAAATCAATGTTATGTTCCTCTACTATTTGGCTACAATGTGTACAATTATTTTGTCATTAAGACTTCTAGATAAATCTATGTATATAATAGTAACACGATTTTAAAAATGTGATTAATTAGGATTATGTTTCAAATGTTTAGCTGTATTTCACACGGCTCGTGGTAGTGTGCAGGCGACACGAGTTCCCTATCTTTTGGGAAAGTTGTTCTTTCTTCAGGACAGGTGTACACCACATATCTCTACACAAACTAAAAATATAACTCCACAAGTCCCCAAAAAGTTGTTCCTTAGACACTGGCTCTCTTCGATCATAGCTTGCAAAATTTCTGGTTTTAGTTTAACTCGCTGACCCGGTTGGCAGCAGCCTAAATAACACACCTTGGGGGCTATTTTAAATAAAAATGTGGGAAACATGAAGGGGACCTTTTGCATTTACACTTCCATGCAAAAGGTTGCCTCCATGCTATTTTGATCCTTCCTAGTACTTAATACAGAACAAAATGACTTAGAACGGTGCATCAACCACAAGACACTCTGGGGGTTTAGAACACCATTGTTGCCCACGTAAGATGATCGCAACTGCAAGGCTCCTGAGATGCGACCAGGCAGAACATGAGAAACATGTTATTGAAAGTTGAACCTATACTCATAAGGAAACATGTGGTTTTTCATTACTTAGCAGAAGCATTTACTTTCTAAATTGCAAAGGTTAGTTCTCCCTTGTTAAGTTCAGTATCAGAAAGATATATATGTTTGAACTTTCATTAGTTCTGTGATGATCAACAGAACATTGCAGAAACGTGAACTAAGTGGATGGAGTTTCCTATACAATAATTGAGTGATCCACCAAATGTGTGATGGCTTTATGGATGTGGGTGTGTCTGCTTCATTAATCAGGGAGGACCAATCATGTCATCAAAGGAGGATAGCTCATAGTTCATCGCGTTTGTCTTGGAATAAAGACAACACAGTGCAACACAGTTTCAAATCCTGTTCCCTGTGCTTCGAAACCAATCTCTGGTATTAAGCATGTTATAAAAGAACAATTATATTTATGTTTGAAATGGCAGTAAAGGGAGACTGTGTGAATGGCATCTTAGGGTCACCAAAGAAGTGACTGGCTTTACCGGTCTTCCTCACAAGTTGCTGACAATACCGCTTCCCTAATCCTGTGAGTCTTTTCACAAGATCACCCACAACATGCCAGATGGAGGCGAAAAGGCACGTTTCTGCAATCCCGCGCTTACTCCCATGGTCACGCACGTCTGTCTCAGAATGCTGTTTTGCAAAAATAGCCCTATGAACTGGTCTGGAACAAGTAAGAAATGCAAAACTTGTGCAGGTGGTTGGCAGCAGCGGGGCTCTCCCTGTTTGCAACGCCATCGGGCTTGGCCCATGAACTGAACTAAAAAGGAAACTTCTCTTATTCAAGATGTGGTGTGAATGAGAAACAGGTGCCTTTGCTATTTGTATTTACACGAAACTGTACAGAGAGCAAGTTTTCCTTTCATACATGTATCGAGGCACACACATATTGCAACACACAGTGCATCCAAGATCTGTTTTCAGCTTAAACATTTTAGAGCTTTCGTGGACTTTCAACATATTAGTCCTAGGAGTTGGCTACTGCACCCTGGTGATTTGGCAAAAAATCATTTTACAATAGGTTAATCTCCTACATGCAATGGTCTGCAATGTTTGGCTCTCCAGATGTTTTAGACCACAACTCCAATTAGGCCTCAGGAGCAGAATCAGTGAAAATTGATCATCAGCTCAACACATCTGGAGATCCTCAGGTTGCAGACCCTTGTCAGGGCAGGGCACTACATGTACCAAAGTGGTCCCATCAATCTTTAGTTTTTCACATGGGTTGCCCATGACCCATTCTGTTCATGGTATGCACAAGACTGATGGCTATTATCCACACACATGGTGTGCCAGGGCACGATTGTATTGATGGCACAAAGATATAACTCTGGATTTCTAAAGAACCTGCCTGACTGGGGTGGCCATGGCTACCCTCTGAACCATGGGCCCAGGTCCCTGCCCTCCCAGTTGCACACCTGCACTGCTTCCTGGCAACCCTGCACTTGGGGCTGTATCTGAAACCTTACAGTTTCCCTTCCTGCACTTATCTCACACTTGTTGTCTACACTTAACCACTGCACTGCCACCTGCTGGCCGAACTTCTTGCTTTTCGATGTTTTGATGCTATGGCTTGCACGTGCACCTCCTGCCCTTCCCCTGGAACTTTTCCCCCTTCCCTCTCCCTTGCACTTGCGCAACCTCAATGTCACTTGGCCTAGTAAGATCGTTATTTTGTCCTCCCTTTGGTCCCCTTCAGTGCCTTGTCGCGCCGCCTTGAAACACTTCTGTTTAGGTGTGCTATGAATGTCAGATCATATCAGGTAAACCTAAAGATAAAATGAGAGAAAATAGTTCTGATTATTATGGCATTGAAAGCTAATTGATATCAGGTGCTGGGGAATTTGTCACGCGTTTGATGGACGTTGTCGACATACTACCAATGAGCTAACACAAACTCTATGTCCTTTCTCTTGGTTGTCGTGCCCTAATTAATTACTGAGAAGCTGAGGGGCGGAGAGCAGCAGGCTGCTCAGCTTCCTGGGTGCAATAAGATGCCAGCATATGGTCTGCTTTCTAGATAGACCTAGGCCTGCAGATGCCCGTTTACCAAAGTGTGGCGGGTTCATTGGTTGCCCACTTTTAGAATGGTCTGAACAGAATGATTCTATCCGTGGACTGCATGATGCTTGTCTGCCCTGGCTATAGGAAGCTTCAGAGGTGCCACCAATGAGCAGCCAAGTGCAGGTGCAGTATTTTTGTATTGATCAGGGTGTGAAACCTGTGCGATCACGAGAGAGACTTGTGATAGGGATTCTGAGTCTCCTGACACCCCCACCTCCAATACATAAGCAAGGTAGGATGAATGGATGTAGATCTGATAAAGATGTTATGTGATCATTTTTCACTCTAGAAAGTAGTCCTACCGGCGAACATATGGAAGGCCGCATACAGAAGGCTGTATGCCGTACATCTGCTTGTAGGGGGCGCTTACTGGATGGAAGCTGGAAAACTTCCACAGAGTCAGGAAAAGTAAGTGGGAGGTGGACAGGAGGAGTGTGGCATCAGGGCCACACAGTGGGAGAGGAGTGCAGGATGGGGAACCCCCCTCCCCCAGAATTGACAGGGGGAGGCGAAAGGCTGACCTTGCAGCGGCAACCTTGGTGGCTCTCTTACGCAGAGTCGGTCTATTGTTTTGGGGCACTAGACACCGAACCAGTTCTCTGAGTGTGGATTAAAAGTGACTTGGGACATGTTTCTCAGGGCAACATACATAGGGCATGGAAGTTTTTGAGAGCAAAGTGAAACTGGAATGGGAATCTTCTTGGGCAAGCGTGATCAAGACATAGCTTTTTTCTTGAGGCACTGTGGCATGGCATTTTCTGGCTGTAGTATGCAATTAGCAAAACAGTTTACTTGAGGCATGGTTATTTTCAGGATGCAGGATGGTAGCAAGCATTATAAGTTCTTCCCTGGCCCAACACTGGTCTGAAAGTAGAACATGCTTTTCATGTTCTGGGGAAGTTATATGTTGGGTTGTTTTTAAATAAGGCAATGACACCCGTTTCCAAAGACACTTGGATCTGTCGGTGGTTATTGTTGTGAGCTTAGTTTTGGGATGGGATGATCTCGCACATGTTCCATTGCCATTTCCTTATCCTTAGCATGGGCTAGAGTTTGGGTAATTGAGACGGAGACTAGGATGAGGGACCTTCTGTGACTCCGGTGCATTGGAGTTGATGCGAGTTTGTTAACTTGCTCATTTTACAGGATTTGTTTCCATGGCTTAAGCTGATCAGGATGTACGCTATTATTTCAAATACGAACATTTCGAAGATGAAAATGTCAAATTACAAATGTCTGTATCCGAAATAAGCACCCCAGAGCCAAATGGCCTCTATAGACCCACTCTCACCACCCCCTTAGTTACCTTTTGGCGGCAGACTTCGCTGTGTGCCGCCGAGGGCCTGCAGTGCCAGTTCCCTTCACTTCCGTGCATGGGACCCGGCGCTGCAGGGTCCTTTTCTTTTCTTTTTTTCTTTTTTTCTTTTCCCCAAAAGTTTGTTGTTTCCGATGTGGGGGACACCCCCGCCGTCCCTGATTCCATTATGATTCCATCATAGCGAACAAGTGCAGGGGACCCTCCAGCCCCCGCAACCCCTGATTCCCTTGTTCGCTATAATGAATTTTTGGCTGTACATAATTTAGGTAGAGCCGAAATCTGATCATTCCAAAAATTTGTTTTATTTTTAACTAAATTTTTGTGCAATAACCTGATCAGTCTTAGGGCCTTGTGTTTATCATGGCAGTCAGTATCATCTATCGCTCTTGCTGTAAGGTCTCTTGGGTTGTCATGTAAAGTGTGCTGGTGTGGTAAGGAGGTGCGTTGACGGTAGATGTGGCACATGGATGTACATGTATTTAGAGCATAGTTATGCAATATGGGAGTAATCTTGGATTAAGCCTGGGGAAGAGAACATCTGAGGCAGGACTGTTTGTGTGGTATGACATCTACAACTATTTGATGGCATTCTGTGATTGGTAGATTAGCTTTGTCGCGATGACGGAAGACCCTATTCATCACATCGTACATCAAATCCCCTGCCAGGTTCAGATAGTGGACCAGCTGCTAGCATTGCGTTAGCAAGTCCGGAAGATAGAACCAATGGGCCTCATTCCGAGTATGGCGGTAAGGGATAGCGGCCACCGGTAACGAGACCGGTGGCGGTATTCCCTTACCGCCATACTCCGAGTTCCCTCTGCGCCCTCGCCCTTAACGCCTGCTTTGAGCAGGTGTTAAAGTCGAGGGCGCAAAGGGGCCTCCAAGCCAATAACGGTGACCGTAATGAACGGTCACCGTTATTTGCATCTTCCCCATTCCCATTGAGCCCTATGGGGGCTCATTTGGGAATGGGGAAGAGCCTTGGTGAATGGGGAATTACCGCCCCGCCAACCTTGGAATGGGGCAGTGATTCCGCCATCCACCAAGGCGCTGCCGGTCCGGGTACGGCGTCAACCAAGGCGTTAATAGCGCCATTTGTTAGCGCCGTACTCGGAATGAGGCCCAATGAGTGGTTATAGCAATTACCTCTATGTTCGGAGAAGGACAGTGCCAGTAATGGCCTGCCGGCCCAAACCCAAGTTACTGGTCCCCTCCACACTCAAATGCGATGGTGATCACTATTCACGCCCCAGGATAATGTACTGGATGCACATACTTTTAAAATATTATTTTCTGGGCAATTGGCTGAACATGTATCGAAATTGCCAATTTCACTAAAAAGAAACTACAAAACAAGATGGCTGACCTAGAACTAGTAATGGCATATTTTCTCTTGACTATGTTCATAACTGAGCAGAGACAATTGGGACGATGAGGAATTGAATGCTGCCCTGAGGGGACCAGATGAATGGGGTGGGACTACATATGGTAGGCAGAGGGACTTCTGTGAGAACAGGGGACTAAAGAAGATGAGAATTGTTAGGGGGTTGTTGATATGCAAATGGCAAACAAGGGGAGAGGTGCTGATGGCCAATGTATATCATGGTTGGCCCCTACAGATTCTGCCTGTGCTCCAGTTCTTCTGATTGGTCTACACCTTTACCAAGGGTGTAAACGATTAATTCCTTAAAGTTTAATCAGCAGGAATTCCTTAGTGACAAAGACATTGAAGGGAAGCTGTGAGACAGGAAAAATGCCATAGAAATAACAGGGACATCCCCAGATGTAGGGTCTTGTGAGATAAATCAGATGGATTTATACCATTCAGGGATGAGGTTCACAACAAGCCAGACCTCATGAGCACGATGATCGGGGTGTAGATCAGTATAAATAATGTATTTATTATTGTTATTTATTTATTTATTTATTTATTTATTTATACATTTATGAAGGGCACCTAACCCAAGGGTATCTGGGCACATAATGACAGAGGGTATTTCATCAGGAAGCACAATGTATAAGAAGGCGTTTGAGGGAGTAGAACGTGGGAATGGACCTGGAATACTGTGGGAATACTGTGGGTCATGCTTGAAGGTATGAAGGAGCCAGCAGAACATGATCACTCCTCAAGAAATTGAAGTGGGAATAATTAGAAGAGAAATTCCACACACAGAGGTAGCATAGAGGATGTAACGCTCACCTGGTTCCCACGGAGGCGCGGCGTCGAAGGCGCAGAACTCTGAAGATGGACAGGAAGGGCCCCTCTATTCTGGCTTCCCTGGCTTGTTGGATACCCTCCTTAGGGTTTGGAAGGATGAGCTCTCCATCCTGCTTCTGATGCAGGGGCGCGTTGAAACCCAGTTACTTCACTGGATTGAGGATTGATGGGAGTTCAGGTAAGCTTGACTGTTCAGGTAAGGCGCTGTAAAAGTTCTGTTCAAAAGTTCAAGCTTAATAATAATGTTCGTTGTCTAATTGCAGCAAGCGCTAATGCTTATGTCTTTTTCCCCTTAGGGGCCGGGGTTCGGAGTGCCGGAGATATGGCGCCGACCCGAAGTGAAACAGTTCTGGATGAGCGCTCAGGTAATGTCTTTGCATTCGCTCATTCAATGTCTTTGTCTTTTTTCCCCATAGGGGCCGGGGTCCGGAGATGCCAGGAAGCGGCAGGACCCGAAATGCAGTGGGAATAATCCAACAGGTAAGACTTAAAAGGAAACTGAGCTTTCCTTATTCCTTTTCTCCCTCGCACCTTTGTTCTTGTCTTTTTTCCTCTAGGCGCCGGGGCGTAGCTGAATCCGGAAGATCGCTGCTGAAGATGGAAGCGCCTTGCAAAGGTGAGTAAAATGCAGCGCTGCAGCGATCGAAACAAAATGCCTTTAAAATGATGTCTTCCTTTTCAGGGCCGTTGGAGAAATGACTCCTGGATGCATATTTAGCAGGTAAGGGCTTTTCTTCTCCTATTCTCTTCCTTTCTCCCCTTGCAGGTGTTCCAGGGTGCTGGCAGGCGTGGCTGAAGTCAGGATGCAGGAGCTGACACGGTGAGCGTCCAGCTGCTAGGTGCAGAACAACGCGAAGCACGTGTGGCTGTTCGGGTGGGGTTTAAATAGCCTTGGAAGAAGTTCCTGGTATGTATCCTTCCACCAATCAGGTATGTATCCTTCCCCGACCACACCCGGGTGGTGAAGTAGTCCTACAGGTAAAGTAGTCCCATTCAGGCCTCAAGAGGGCCTGGATGAAGCAGCAAGGTCTGCATCAGGTAAGTGTGCACCCAAGCACTTAAACACATATCCTCTTCTATGAGCCTGGCGCCTAAGGCGCCAGGACTGGGGTCCGCTATGAGCCTGGCGCCTAAGGCGCCAGGACTGAGTCCAAAGAGCCCCGACTTGGGCCCGCTGAGACTTCCCTGGGGAAAATGATGTCTGCCTCTGGGGTTGCTGGGCCCGGCCTGGCTCCTTGGAGGTAGGCATCATGACAGTACCCCCCCTCAAGGCCCCTCCCAAGGTCTTTTCCTCCGGGGGTTTTGGTTTGTGCGGGAATCTTCGATGGAATCGTTGAATTAATCGTGGTGCGTGAACATAGTTACTGGGTTCCCAAGATCTTTCCTGAGGTCCATATCCTTTCCAATCAACAAGATAGAAGAGTTTCGACTTAACTATCTTGGAATCTAAAATGTCTTTCACTTCGAATTCTAATTCTCCATCAATTTGGACAGGGCCTGGGGGCTCAGACAGTCTGGTTCCAGGTTGTACTGGTTTTAGAAGAGATGCGTGAAAAACGGGATGAATCCGCATGTTGGATGGTAAATCGAGTTTAAAGGCCACTGGGTTGATAATAGCTTTGATGGGGTAAGGCACAATGAATCTGGGATTAAAAGTTCGCTGACCCTTGAGGGGTAGATGTTTAGTTGCTAGCCATACCTGATCTCCTACTTGGTAAGGAGGAGTTTTACTTCGGTGCAAATCAGCGTTTTCTTTATACTTTTTCTTGGCTTGCTGTAAGTGGGTTGTAGCTTCTTTGAAGGCTTGGGTTATTGTGGAATGTAGGTGATTTACTGCAGGCATCTCCAGGGTCAGAGGTGGATCTAGGTCAGAGGTCCGAGGATGGTGACCATACAGGGTATAAAAAGGAGTCTGTCCGGTTCCAGAATGCACTGAATTGTTGTATGCATATTCTGCAATCCAAAGGATGTCTTTCCAATTTAACTCGGATTGGTGTAACATGCACCGCAGATATTGCTCGAGAGTCTGATTGGTTCTCTCGGTTTGTCCGTCGGTCTGGGGGTGGTGGCTGGTGGATAACCGCACGTCTATTTGTGCTAGTTGGCAACATTTCTTCCAAAAGTGGGAGATAAATTGACTTCCACGGTCTGAGACTAATATGGAAGGGAAACCATGTAACCGCACTATATTTTCCATAAATTCCTTGGCCAAGGTGGAAGCTGACGGCAATCCTTTTAAAGGGATAAAATGGGCCATTTTGGAGAATAGATCCACTATTACGAGAATCGTGTTGTAACCACCACAAGGAGGCAGGTCAGTTATAAAGTCCATTGACAAGGTGTGCCAAGGTGCTGGTGGAATGTCCAAAGGTTGAAGTAGGCCGGCTGGCCTTTTCTTTTGACTCTTATTTTGGGCACAGATTCCGCAAGACAACACAAATGACTTTATGTCTTTTCTCCAAGAAGGCCACCAGAAGTGGCGTTTGATCTTTTCTTCTGTTTTCGCGATACCGGGGTGTCCTTCCATTAATGATTCATGATGACGGATAATGACAAGTTCCTGCAATTCTTTACTTGGCAGAAATAACCGCTCTTGGAAGTAGGGTAAATCATCCTTAACGGTGTAGTGAGGACCCTTTTGACTCCATTCCAGTAAGGCAGAAGAGTCAAAAAGCTGTTTTACTTGAGCTTGGATGTCCTCAATGGTTTGCAATGAAGTCAAGCCCAGAATTCTTTGTTCCGGTATGATTGGCACAGGTTCTAAACTCGAATTGGGTTCTTCCAGGCCTATCCGGGATAAGGCATCTGCCTTACCATTCTTGCAGCCAGGGCGATAGGTAATTACAAAATCAAATTCCGCAAAGAATAAAGCCCATCGGAGTTGTCGCGAAGATTGAGCTTTGGCCGTCTTTAAATACTGCAAATTTCTGTGGTCCGTAATTACGGTGATGGTGTGTCTTGCACCGAGAAGATAGTGACGCCAAGCCTTGAAAGCTGATTTAATAGCCAGTAGTTCTTTGTCGGTAATTGCGTAATTGAGTTCAGGTGGAGAGAATTTTCTGGACCAAAAGGCTACAGGGTGTAGTTGGTTAGTTTCTGGGTCTCTTTGCGACAGGACAGCTCCCATGGCCGAACTGGATGCATCGGTTTCCACGATGTAAGGGAGATCTGGGCGCGGGTGCTTCAATACAGGTGCAGAGGTGAATTTGGTTTTCAGGTCCTTAAAGGCTTGTTCAGCCTCAAGAGTCCATTCAAAGCGTTTATTTTTCTTTAGGAGAGCTGTGATGGGTTGAACAGTTCGGGAAAATTCCGGGATGAACCTTCGATAGAAATTGGCAAAGCCAAGCATGCTTTGCACTCCCTTCACAGATCTAGGAGATGGCCATTTGAGAATGGCGTCCACTTTCCGCGTGTCCATTCGGATTCCTTGAGGTGTCAGGATGAATCCGAGAAACTCCACTTCTGTGGTATGAAAAACGCATTTTTCGAGCTTGGCAAATAATTTGTGCTGGCGCAATTTCTCAAGAACTGCCCTAACATGGTTTCTGTGATCAGATTCTGAGGAGGAATACACCAGGATGTCGTCAATATAAACGATGACACAAACATCGATAAGTTCCCGAAGAACATCATTCATGAAGTACTGAAAGGCGGCAGGTGCGTTGCACAAACCGAAGGGCATTACTTGATATTCGAAGAGCCCAAATTTGGTGCGGAATGCAGTCTTCCACTCGTCGCCCTCTTTTATACGTACCAGGTGGTAAGCTCCTCGGAGATCTAGCTTGGTGTACACACGAGCATCTTTTACTTGGTCGATAAGCTCAGGTATCAGGGGCAAAGGGTAACGATTCTTAATCGTTATCTGATTTAGGGCGCGGTAGTCAATACAGGCCCTAAGGTCTCCTTCCTTTTTAGGTACGAAGAACAAAGCGGAAGAGACTGGTGACTTTGATGGGCGAATGAAGCCATTGGCCAGGTATTGATCCAAATACTGGCGCAAATGCAGGTTCTCAGGTTCAGTAAGAGCATAAATCCTACTACAAGGTAGTTGTGCATTGGGTACCAAGTCGATTTGGCAATCGTAAGATCGATGGGGAGGTAAGGTGTTAGCCTGCTCTTTCTGAAAAACGTCTTGGAATTCTTGGTATTCAGATGGTAGCTGTACAGGGGTGGAAGTTACAGAGGCTAGACCCATAGCTGGATTCCTTGGGTAACAGGTTGGTTCACAATCAGGAAAAGTTATCTTCTTTGCTCGCCAGTCTATTCTCGGATTATGTGTTTCTAACCAAGGGATACCAAGAAGTACTTGAAATTGTGGGGCCTTGATCACATCAAACACGATTGCTTCCCGATGTCCGTCCTGACCCACCAGAGTGATTTCAACTGTGGAATGCGTTACAGGCCCTGAGGCTATTTCGGTTCCATCAACTGTAGTAATTACATCTTGGGTTACTTTCGGGCAGAGAGGAAGCTTAATCCTGGAAGCCAATTCACGGTCTATGTAATTTCCAATAGCTCCACTGTCTATGTATGCTTTTATAGCATGCAACTGCTGAGGCTGTTTTGGGTTCACAAGCACCATTGGCATGACAAAATGCGAGGTCAAAGAGTTTGTTTTCAAGCTCGGCAAGCGGACCCCTACGCTTGTCGGGCTAGGTCGTTTCCCGAACCAGGTGTCAATAACTCGTTATCAGTGGCTCCAACCACCTTCTTGGGTGGTTTAACTGGACAACTTTGAAGAAAGTGACCGGAAGTTCCGCAATACAGACAAAGTTGCATTTGTCGCCTTCTCTCTCGTTCCTTCTGCGTTAATGGTCTTTTAACACTGCCAATTTGCATAGGTTCGGAAACGTCAGTACTCTTGGAGTTAACGTGGCTCTTGATAGGTACTCTGGTTTCATTCTTGAGCCGATCTGCTTTTCTATTTTGAAGTCTGTGATCAAGTTGAACCACTAAGTCTATGTAGTCTGCGCAGGCCTGGGGTGGATCTACTATCTGAGCTATAACATCTTTAAGCTCTCCGCGCAGGCCTCGATGAAACAATGTGATCCTTTTATTTTCAGGCCATCCGGTTTCCACAACTAGTCTATTAAAGGTGGCGATATAGGACAAAAGATCCTGATTACCTTGTCGTAAGGATAGCAGTTCGTTGTCAAGGGCCTGTCCCTGCGAGTGTCGAGCGAACAATCTTTCCATGCTGGCCTGGAAGCCCTGGAAATCCCGGAGAATGGGATCATCCTGATTTACCAATGGAATAGACCAATCGGCAGCACAGCCACTGAGGTAAGATAATACAAAGGCTACTTTGGTTACGTCGTTGGGGAAGGCCCCGGGCCTGCATAAAAAGTGTAAACGGCATTGGTTCATAAAAACGGCATATTTCTTGGGATCCCCCGCAAAACGTTCCGGCGGGGCCAAAGGCATGTGTCCAGGTAGATTGATTTGTACCGGGTTATTCGAACCCATTGTTGTTGAAATATCTCCGGAAACAGGTAAAGGAGTGTGCTCTGCCTGGCCCTGCAATAACCTTTTGGCCAGATCATCAGTTCTTTCCTTGGATAGGATTAGTTCCCTTCTGAGAGCATTAGTCTCCTGGCGGGCTGAGTGCACTTCTGCCCGTAATTCCCCTAAAAGATGGGCCAGCTGATCTGTCTCGGAAGTCTCCATAGCGCCCAGGTGGGAAATTGTGGTAAGGCTTCGCGTTCTGTAACGCTCACCTGGTTCCCACGGAGGCGCGGCGTCGAAGGCGCAGAACTCTGAAGATGGACAGGAAGGGCCCCTCTATTCTGGCTTCCCTGGCTTGTTGGATACCCTCCTTAGGGTTTGGAAGGATGAGCTCTCCATCCTGCTTCTGATGCAGGGGCGCGTTAAAACCCAGTTACTTCACTGGATTGAGGATTGATGGGAGTTCAGGTAAGCTTGACTGTTCAGGTAAGGCGCTGTAAAAGTTCTGTTCAAATGTTCAAGCTTAATAATAATGTTCGTTGTCTAATTGCAGCAAGCGCTAATGCTTATGTCTTTTTCCCCTTAGGGGCCGGGGTTCGGAGTGCCGGAGATATGGCGCCGACCCGAAGTGAAACAGTTCTGGATGAGCGCTCAGGTAATGTCTTTGCATTCGCTCATTCAATGTCTTTGTCTTTTTTCCCCATAGGGGCCGGGGTCCCGAGATGCCAGGAAGCGGCAGGACCCGAAATGCAGTGGGAATAATCCAACAGGTAAGACTTAAAAGGAAACTGAGCTTTCCTTATTCCTTTTCCCCCTCGCACCTTTGTTGTTGTCTTTTTTCCTCTAGGCGCCGGGGCGTAGCTGAATCCGGAAGATCGCTGCTGAAGATGGAAGCGCCTTGCAAAGGTGAGTAAAATGCAGCGCTGCAGCGATCGAAACAAAATGCCTTTAAAATGATGTCTTCCTTTTCAGGGCCGTTGGAGAAATGACTCCTGGATGCAGATTTAGCAGGTAAGGGCTTTTCTTCTCCTATTCTCTTCCTTTCTCCCCTTGCAGGTGTTCCAGGGTGCTGGCAGGCGTGGCTGAAGTCAGGATGCAGGAGCTGACACGGTGAGCGTCCAGCTGCTAGGTGCAGAACAACGCGAAGCACGTGTGGCTGTTCGGGTGGGGTTTAAATAGCCTTGGAAGAAGTTCCTGGTATGTATCCTTCCACCAATCAGGTATGTATCCTTCCCCGACCACACCCGGGTGGTGAAGTAGTCCTACAGGTAAAGTAGTCCCATTCAGGCCTCAAGAGGGCCTGGATGAAGCAGCAAGGTCTGCATCAGGTAAGTGTGCACCCAAGCACTTAAACACATATCCTCTTCTATGAGCCTGGCGCCTAAGGCGCCAGGACTGGGGTCCGCTATGAGCCTGGCGCCTAAGGCGCCAGGACTGAGTCCAAAGGGCCCCGACTTGGGCCCGCTGAGACTTCCCTGGGGAAAATGATGTCTGCCTCTGGGGTTGCTGGGCCCGGCCTGGCTCCTTGGAGGTAGGCATCATGACAGAGGAGCAGGTGCCTTACTATGAGATTGTGACATATATGCTTGCAGGGTATAATCAAAACAGAGGTCCTTTCTTAGTTATAAACTTGTGTTAGACAAGGGCTGGCTCGGAATGGATTGTCTTGGGTGCCCTGTGGGTATAAGGAAGGCGGTTCTGTTGGTTTTCCCAATGCAGGCCTTAGAGAGTGTTGGTCTGAAGGACCGTAGGCATGGTGAAGTTTCCTGTACTCAGATGGACAGACCAGGAGGGCGCTGATCAGAGAACTGATTAACAAGTTGCTAAGAGTTCTTCCAGAAGCAACATGCAATGGACATGAGGAGTATGAGGCTTACATAGAAACAACAAAAAGAAAAAAAGAAAAAAAACTTACAACAACAAAAAGAAAAAGAAAACAAAAACAGTCACAAAAAAATACATATAGTTAAGATAAAGGCAGAGCACTCTAATTGCACAAGGAAATCAATATAATATAATGACATTTAAAACAAAGAGATTTGACCCACACTTGACCGCAATTCCAGACGGGCATTGATTCTCAAGAAATTAATATTACAATGAATTTGAGAGTGAAACCATGGCATTTTCTTTTAATACATCGGGAATTTACTGAAAGCACAATCATAAGCTGCGATTACCCAAAAGTGACCACCGCCGGGACGAAGCTGCTCCTTCACCAGTGTGGCATTGCAACCATTGACTTCAGACCACCATTATAGGCTCTAGTAAAGTTCTTCAAATTGTCAAGAACATCCTCAGAATGGTAGCCGCCCAATCACGCAATTGTCAATTATAGCCAGCATAGTAGGACAGCTAAATGGCATGTCCAAGGACATTATCACAATCAGTCCTTTAACAATGCACGTGCAACTCACAGCACCTCTATTGTCCAGTGTGACTAAACACTAGACCGACACAGGTTCACCTTAGTTAACCATTGCATGTTCCTACAAGCTATTCTCGACAACGTTCACTCTCAAGCATGTGCCCACAACCAAGCCATTATTATGATCAAATAATTTCACTTCCCCACAATAATCTCAAATAAGGTCAACTTTCTCAGCACCCATCAACTACCTGGCACCACAACCTCAATAGGACAGTGCAAACCCACATACCACCAACCTCCGTGGCCACTAAGATGCACACCATTTTCAAAAAAAGGTGGCAGGCACCCCTCTCCAGATAGAACATGGCATGACAACCTGTTCTGTGTTTTTTTCTTTCCCACTTTGAGAGTTTGCAGCCATCGCTTGTTACTCACTGTACCTTTCACAGATGGGAAATATCCATTTGCATATCAGTCTTTATCCCCCCACACATGGGCAGTCCAACATCAAAATGCTAAGGCAATTCCTTTCTGAACAAGAGTACCAAGAGCAACCCAAAACACGTGTTTATAAGATGCAGACAAAGCTTTTCCCTGTTCAGCAAGAGATTAACCACTTAAATGATGTGGCAAGCACAGTCAATGTACCAACAACTGGCAGCTGGCCAGAGAGGTGGCATGAGTACCCACTACATCAGAGGTTCCCCTGGCAGCAAATAACCCCTTAGACCTTTTGCCCAACCCCACATTGATGCAACTACCCATAATGCCAACGCCACACCATATCTATCTGAGGCAAAATGAGGAGACAAAATCAAAACACACAGGAACAAATAAGCACACCTCCGAACAAACGAACAAGGCAGACAAGACCAACATACATTGACACCCTGGCGGGGGGAGTGGGAGGGGGTTGCTGGTGATATAAGAAGCTCAGAACAGGGCTTTATCCACAGATACAAGCCAGCATTCCCAGCAGCCTGAGTGCTGCTCAGCCAGCTCTACTCATCCCCTTTCTTACATGGTGCGTTAGCAGCTTCTAGCACACCCCTTATCTGGTCATTAAAAAAATAAAAAATAAAATAGAAGGCAAAACAAAGCTTTCACACCAATGACTTCATGCACAACAAAGTACAAAATGGAAAAATACTTCTGAATTACAGCAAGGAATGTGATTTGCTTCAACAGAGCCCTTAGCACCCATGTGTGATCTTCACCAGTGCTAAGTGTGATATTAACTTGGGGCGGGCCAACCTTGTTGGTGCCGGCACCACCACCTTTGTTACGCCCCCTTTCCTTGCTCAGGCACTTCACTTTTGTGGCAACCCTTTATCGACAAAGCTGGCCAACTTATCTCCTCTTTCATTACAGGTTTCAGTGCACACCACAGGGTTCATGATGAAAGTGTCATGTACTGTCTATACTCTGCACTGCCACGCACTTTTTGTATCAACTTTATTCATGTTGCTAAAATCAGTGAGTGCATGTGGAATGGAGAGGGATGGCCTCTGTGCCAGCAGCCCCTTTGGTCTCCCCATCTATGCTTTCTGTCCTCTGACCAAGATCATGAACTGTGCTGCCAGGAATCTGTGAGGGGGTCATGGATGCGAGACGGACACAGAGGTAACGTTTTCTCAAAGTTTGCCATGTATTCAAAGTACAATGGTTCTTATAAATGCCTCACTTTCCCTGACCTAACAAAGGAATCCGTGCCTTACAAACTAAAACAAAAAAAACCTACCTAGTGTCCAAAATCCTTCTGTCCCTCACTCTAGCACGTTCAATCAAATTATACAAAGAACATATGGCTGACTTCTGTTGCAACCGAAATAGTTTTGCAATTCAAACTTAAATATGTCTTGAAAGCACTCCTTATGCCGAGGGCTGTATTCCCTTTCACTGGATAAATTCAGGAATACTCATATTAGGATTCTGTTCCAACAAAGTTCTGGTCAGAAAAATTGAAAAGTCTTTTCCAACCACAGAGATTTTCTTAAAGAAATGACATGTCCTTTGTACAACAAATAGTTAATAGTTTAAACAAAACAATGGGCCTCATTACACGGTAGGTGGTAGCCAAGCTCTAATAGGGCCATGGCTACCCCCTTACCGCATTCCGGGTCCGTGTTCCCGGAATAGGGACTTACCGGGTCAGTCCGACCTTGGAGGACCCGGTAAGTCCCCATTCCGGGAACCATTCCCCATTCCCATTGGAGCCCCCATAGGGCTCAATGGGAATGGGGATGGAGCTAATAACGGGCCCGCTATTAGCGGGCCCGTTATTAGCTATGAAGTCCCTCAACGGGTCCCTTCCTTAATGCCTGGTAAAACCAGGCATTAGGGAAGGGACCCACTAAGGGACCTCGTAGTAGGGTGGTAAGGGATTACCGGCACCGGTGCCCTTACCGGTGCCAGTAATCCCTTACCGCCTACCGTGTAATGTGGTCCAATGTCTTTCACAATATCCCTTATCAGGAATGCTTGACTTTCTTCCAATACACGATTTCCAAAACCTAAATACAAGTGATCGGTTAGCATAGAAACTTTTCACAATAACATTCTTTTGTCAGGATAGCAAACCACAACTTACTTTATTGATGTTATGATTTTTCACCATCAAAAAAAGTATGTACGTTCTTTTTCGTTAACAAAGATTCTTTCCATAACTTTTTTCTGCGTCCAGATGATCAATCTTGGAATTTGGTGGTGTAATCTGATTCCACATCCGTGTGTTCCTCCTGCTGCCAGGTCCTAGATCTCAGCTGGAAAACTCACAGGTTCCAGTATGTAGAGGTAAGAAGGGGAGATGAGACCCCGTTTGTATGGTCATTGGAACTGTGAGAATTTCACTAAAGTCCTGTTGGCATCGATACATGATCAATCAGACACTTGTTTGTGCTTGTGTAGTCCTGATTTGTATTGCCACAGTGTTGCCAGTAGTTGTCAAGGCATGTGTAGTGCTTGTTCAATTGAAAAAAGCCAACACGTGTTTCATCCGAAGGTCATTATCAAGGCTGTGCTGTTAGTAGTACGGTGAAGTGTATATGGGTGACAGGTGAATTTCCATGTAGATGATGATGTAACATGTTTGGATACATTGGTCGTACATCAATTAACATTCACAGTTCATATATACAACGTCGTTTGGTGTGGTGGCTGGTGTTGTGAAAGTTGAACATATTTACATTGTTAGGGTACAGATCAGGCAATCATTTATATTGTACAGGCCCCATTGAGTAGATGTCATATTCTAATTGAATTTGTACCAAGGAAGAAAAGAAAGAGTAGAAAACTGGCTAGCCTGGACGATCTCCTAATTGGTGATCTAAGTGCTGTGGTTAATGGCAATCTTACCAATGGATTATAGAACCGGTTGTCCTTGTATAAGGATGCTGGTTAGCCACTTTAATGAATGAGGGAAAGAAGGTATATGATCAGATTGTGACCAATGTAAGCAGCATGGTCGGTGCTGTATAAGCATTGGCAGATGTGGGTGTGGAAGTGGTGGGCAGGGTGTTGGTGGCCCCGTTTTAGCGGGCATGTGTATGCCATGGGTGCAACAATGGGGGACTAAGTGGTGGAGGGGCAAGATGAAGTCCAAGAGATAAAGGTGTACCAGGGGGGCCAAAGTGGTGGCGATGGTGGAGCATTTGGCTGGATGAGCAAGTTAGGCAAGAGGATGGGGAGTCATGAGCTGGGTGGCACAGTGATAATGAAAGTGCCAAGGCAAGTAGTGCTGGGCAGGTCGTGTTGGGCGTGTGCATGGGTGGCAAGTGTGGCGGAGCTATTGGGCTGTTAATGGCAGTTTAAGGGGAACGAGTCCAGTTGGGCATGCAGAGCCATTGGGCAGTAAGTGGTGAGGGAGTCAAGTGCGATGTGCACATGGGTGCTGTGTCAGGGGTTGGCCAATTGGAGTGCTGTGGCATGGAGCCTGAGGACAATTGATGGGAATTGGAACGCATGCTGATTGGCTCGTGCAGAGACGGAGAGCAATTACTAAATAGAATGGTTGAGGGCATGTGGATCAGCATCTGCACTGTGTGCGGCAACCAGTAATGTTAACAGAATTGGCAGGCATGTTGACCAGCTTGTGCTGTGTGTGGAGACGGAGGGCAATTACTGAACAGAACTGTTGAGGCTAGGAGGATCAGCGTCTGCGCAGTGGGTGACACCCCATAATGCTAACGGGGGCTGTCCTGATGGATGGCTAGTGGGCAAGTGCCGGGAGGTTTGTTGGTGGGTGCGCAGGGGGGGACAGAAAGTGTGAGCTGTGGTGGAGGCGGGGTTTGGTCTAATAGTGGTTGTGTGGTGCAGGGCTAGGTGGGTGAGGGCTACAGATGGGAAATGAATAACTAACTGTGGACAAGTCACTTTCCAGTTGAGCCTCGATGGCTGAGGGATACGAGATGAGTGATCACATTGATCTTTCGATCCTGTCCACCATATTGTACTCGCTTATGTATAGAAAGCGGCAGACGATTGGCAGAGGAGACATGCATAAGCGTGATTGTGATTGGCTGTCTCGCGGGTCAGGGGGAAGGGGAACTGGTGCTACAGTTTAGCTTATTGGGTAATTCCATGGAGGTTTGAGCCTGGTTGCTGAGGGCTAATGGAGGTTAATAAAGAAAGTGGTATTACTTCATGTGACTGTCATGTCCCAGGGTAATGAGGGATAATTGGAGCCCATGGCTTGGTGTGCATAGAGGCACAAGTGTATTTAGAGCGGTGGGGGTGGGCCCTGTTTGGACAGTGTAAGTGCTGTGTGGCACTGGGCTGGGCCCAAACATGGCTGATCGCTGTAGCTTGTTGAGGAAGGGAAGATGTCAGTTAATCATATATTGTGATCGTGGCAATGGTCTATCACTGTCTACTACATGGGGCAGGAGTTGGAATTGAGGCCACTGGACAAGGTGTGCAAGGCGGCATGATCAGGTTGAGGGGGTAGAAAAGCAACTTTTGGCAGAATGGCCGGTTGCTATGTGGATGCATTGAGGGGTTTATGTGGCGAGGTGCACCAAGCCAGCATATGGCAATGCCAGGGGCTGGATGCCATAGAAAGGAGGGAGGGGTCCATGTCAAACTGATTGACTAGCATGTGGCAATTATGTTGGTATCAGAGGCACACATTAGGACGTTGCTGAAACATTTGCAGTTTTAAAATAATGATTATAGACACTTCAAAGAAAAACTTTGATCTCATGATCCAGTTTAGGCCTAAACTCACACTTCTGTATTTATAGATTAGCATGGGCCTCATTACGAGTTTGGCAGTAGCCATGGCGCTGTTAGCTCCACGGCTGCCACCAAACCGGGCTCCTTTACCGTGTTCCTGCATTCCAACATTGGAGGACCCGTTAATTCCTCCTTGCAGGAACCATTCCCCATTCCAATTTGAGCCCCCAGAGGGCTCAATGGGAATGGGGATGGAGGTAACAACAGGCATATTACAACTGGCCCATTGTTACCTCCTTCTTCCCCTCGCGGGACCCAGAAAGCACGCCTGGTTTTACCAGGCGTCCGATCCGGGTCCCGCGATTGGAAGCTTGTAATCAGCCCTGACGGAATAAAGGGGGCCAGTCCCATACCGGCCCCCTTCATTCCGTCAGCGCCAGCCTCATAATGAGGCTTATGGCCTCACATTGTCATAATTTAAGTTCTCTGTCACCACCTCTGGGGTCATATAGAATATGATTGAGTCCCATGAATTTGATGTCTTATTTCTTGTCCAGCTGATGTACATGTGTTTTCAAATCCAGTGTTCAACCGATTCATCCATAAATCGATACATTGACGATGTCCTGATGATATGCACGGACACAACAGATCCTCTTAACTGCTAAAAAGAATATCGCAACAACAATCAGTTTGGCATTGAACAAACAGGTACACATAGTGACTACTCAATTGACCTCCTGTGCATAAATATCACAGTGAATAATCAGGAACATGAAAACTACCACATACAGAAAACCAACAGAGTTCAACTCTGTACTTTTTGCTGCCAGCTGTCATCGCAGAACTGTAATTAACAACATCCCCAAAGGAGAATTCATTGGAGCGAAACAAAACTGCAGCAGTAAAGTATCCTTTGATGCAGAATGCAAACTGTTACAAAACAGATTCTCAGAAAGAGGAAATACTGAAAAGGCGATGGAATCAGCATTCAACATGGAAACAAACAGGGCTCGCAAGACCATACTGACCCCCAAAGCCAAAACAAGAACGGAAGTCCAAGGAGTATTTATCAGATATGTGACCAGGTACCATCATGACAGTTATCAGGTCAAGAAAATACTTCAGAAACACTGGCACCTCCTTATTATTGACACAGAAATCAAATAATGGATACCCCCAGTCCACAAATAACATACACCAGAGCACCCACCCTACGCACCATGCTGATTCCATCATACATGGCACCGCTAAAAGTCAAGAATCAGACCTTGCTTAGTCTACCAAGGCAGTACGCTTTCACAAGTGTGGATCGTACACCATGTGTCACCATGTGTCCCCATGCGGGGAACGCCAAGACTCTGAACTTCAATGGCACAAACAACCAGTCACAGAATATATCACTTGTAAATCGAAATGTTTTATTTATTTCATTAGCTACACTGGTAACCTAAATCACATTGCTAGAACATCAGGTAATTGAGGACTAGAATAATAGAACATCTAACTCTAATCAACTTACAAGATGCAAGATATCCGCAGGCCCTACATTGGCAGGGAAAACATCAGCTGGAACATATCCCATGTGATCCTAGAGGTGATGACAGAGAACTTTGGTTACGACAACGTGAAGCCATGGTAATCTGTACATACAGAAGTGTGAGTTTAGGCCTAAACTCGGATCATGAACTCAACGGGCCTCATTACGACCTTGGCGGTAGCCATGTCGCTATTGGTGGCATGGATGCCGCCAAAATCGCGTCCGGGTTCCCAGAATGGGGAATTACCGGGCCATTCTGAGTTCGGAGGGACCAGTAATTCCTCCCTCCAGGAACCCAGGCCCGGACCTTCCCCATTTCAGCTCCCATAGGGCTGAATGGGAATGGGAGAGGGAGCAAACAATGGGCCGATTACGGGTGGCCCGTTGTTTGCTCCCTCTTCCCCTCGCAGGACCTCGTAATGTGGTGGAAAGGGTTTAACGGGTCCGCCTCCTTTTGCGGAGCCCGTTAACCTGTTCTGCCAAGGTCGTAATGAGGCCCAAAGTCTTTCTTTGAAATGTTTATAATCATTATTTTAAAACTTCAAATGGATCACCAAAGTCCTAATGTGTGCCTCTGATACCAACATAATTGGCAAATGCTAGTCAATCAGTTTGACATGGATTCCTCCCCCATTTCTATGGCAACTAGCCCATGGCATCGCCATATGCTGGCTTGATGCAACTCGCCACACCACCCCCTCAACGCATCAACACAGCAAATAGTGATCCTGACAACTTTTCTTACCCCTCAACCAAATTGTGCAGCCTTCCACACACTAGCCACTGGCCTCAATTCCCACTCCTGCCCCAGCTAGTAGACAGTGATAGACCATTGCCATGGCCACAATATATGATTAACTGACATCTTTCCTTGCTTAAGGAGCTGCAGCCACCAGCCATGTTTGGGCCCAGCCCAGTGCCACACAACACTTACTTACACTGTCCAATGTTACAACAGTCCCCCCCAGCACTTTAAAAACCCTTGCACCTCTATGCACACCCAGCCATGGGTTCCAAGTATCCCCCCATTACCCTGGGACATGACACCCGCATGTATTAACACTACTTTATTTATCAACCACTGCTTAACCTCCATGGAATTACCCAGTATGCAAAACTGTAGCACCGTGTCCCCCCCCCCTTACCCACGACACAGCCAATCACAATCGTGCTCAGACATGACTCCTCGACCAATCGGCTCCTGCTTTCTATATATTAGTGGGAACAAGAAGGTGGATGGGATAAAAAGATCACTGTGACCACCCATGTCGTATACCGCAGCCATCCAGGCTCACCGGGCAAGTGACTTGTCGAGAGTCAGTTACCCATTTCTCACCTGCAGCCCTCACCCACCTCCCATAGCACCATGCTACCGTGCTCAGATCAACCCCTACCTCCACCGCAGCCCATCACTGTCTGGGAGAGTACAAACTCTTATGCTCCCCCTTCCCTACCCACCGACACACCTCCCGACACATGCCCACTAGCTGTCCATCGCTACCCGAGGGCACCCATTGGGACAGCCCCAGTTAGCATTATGGGTTGCCTTACAAAGCGCAGGTGATGATCCACATGCCCGCAACAGTTTGGTTCAGTAATTGGCTCCCGGCTCCGCACACAGCACAATTCGATCAACATGCCGCCAATTCCACGCACACAATGCAGATGCTGATCCACATGCCCACTGCTATTCTATTTAGTAATTGCCTTAAGGCTCCGCACAAAGCGTAAGCTGATCAACATGCCCACCATTTCCCATCAGTTGTCCTCAGGCTCCACACCAAACCATTCCAATTGCCCAACCACTGACACGGTACCCACAAATCCCAGTGGACTCGCTCATCACTTACTGTCCAATGGCTCTGCATGTCCCACTGGACTTGTTCACCTTAAACTGTCATTAACTACCCAATGGCTCCACCACACTCACCGCCCATGTACACTCCCAACACGACCTACCCAGCACTACTTGCATTGGCCCTTTGATTATCACCACGCCACCCAGCACATGACTCCCCATTCTCTTGCCTAACTGGCTGATCCAGCCAACTGCTGCGCCTTCGCCACCACTTTACTTTGGCCCCCCTGGTGTACCTTTATCCTGTGGACACCATCATGCCCCGCCACCACTCAATCCCCCATTTTGCACCCATGGCATACACATGCCCACTGAAACGGGGCCACCAGCACCCTGCCCGCCACTCTTTCCACTATCCACACGCACATCTGCCACTGCTTATCCTCACCGACCATGCTGCTTACATTTTTCAACAATCTGAACATAGACCTTCTTTCCCTCATTCATTTCAGTGGCTATCCAGCATCCTTATTCAAGGACAACCAATGCTATAATCCTTTGGTAAGATTGCCATTAATCACAACACTTAGATAATCAATTAAGAGATCATCCAGGCTAATCAGTTGTTTACTCTTTCCTTTCTTCATTGGTGCAAATTCAATGTCACTGTGACATGTACTCAATGGGGCCTATACAGTATAAATGATTGCCTGCTCTGTACCCTAACAATGTAAATATGTTTAACTGTTACAACACCACCCACCGCACCAAACCACATTGTATATATGAACTTTGAATGTTCATTGATGTACTACCAATGTATCCAAAATGCGCCATCCATCTTCACCGAATTTCACCTGTCACCCATATACACTTTACTTTACCACTAACAGCACAGCCTTGATAAAGAATTTCGGTTTGAAACACGTGTTGGCTTTCCTGAATTGAACAAGCACTAGACATGCCTTAACAACTACATGCAACACTGTGCCAATTTAAATCAAGACTACATGCACAATCAAGTGTCTGATTGATTATGTATCAACACCAACAGGGCTCTAGTGAAATTCTCACAGATCCAGCGCCCATTCAAACTATGGGATCTTTCCCAAAGGCTTTCTTCTTTGCCACATATTTTCCTTTATGCTGCACAAAGTTGTATAACAGCCTTTTCATTCAATCTATTCTTCTTGGATTCATTTACTATTTGGTATTCAAAAGCATTAAGTGAGAACGTTCCTTCACGAGCGCCCTGGCATCAGTATTCCCTCGCTATACACTAACTGACTCGTTGCGGCAGCTCCTTTCAGTTGCGTAGTGTCTCTGCCAGTAGAAATCGCAGAGACGGTTGATTTGGGAAAGTAAGTATTTATTATACTCGGCAGTTATGAGTATCTCTATCAGGCCCCACCGACTGGTGCAAGCAGCTGTTGGTGTTTGAAACACGCATCTCTCTCCGGTCCCCGGCGCCGTCACGTTCCAGAACACGCTCTCTTATCTCGTGCGTGTCCAGTTTACCGCATGGTTGTTACATCCAGTGAAATGTACGATACTACACATCTCACTTTCTTAACTTATCTAATACTACAAAATTAATGTCCAACTATATACATTTTCTATTGACTCAATGTTCCCACACAAAGTCTGTCAATCCACAAGGATCACAAATGATTCTTCCTCTGCTTGATTTGCGTGAGATATCTGTTTTGGGCTTTGGCAAGGAAACACTTTGCAAGTTCTTCTTACTCTCTACATTCCTACCACGTTCTTTCACATCAATAGAACCATCATTACCATTGACTCTCTCATCATTACTTTGTCTTGGCACATTCGCTTTAGGCATATCCCAGACACATACCCTCTCCATATTCCAAACTCTACCATCCTGAACCCTCACTGCATGCTTAAACACTTCAACCACACCGACCGGTTTTGACCTCTTGCACGGACCATTTCTCAAAACAGGTGGAAGCTTGATTCTCACTAAGCCTCCGACCACCAATGGTGACTTCTTCACATTTCTGCCTATGGATCTATCATAAGTTTCCTTGTTCTTCAATTGCATAGTTCTGATGTTCTCACACACATCTCCAAAATCCTTCTTTATTACAGTCATCCTTTTCATCCAGGATGGCGTCAACTTAGTGTTGGCCTTCCGACCTCTACTCATTTCAAATGGTGACAAACCTGTGGTACAGTGCGTCGTGAAACGATGAGCATTAATCTTTTGTCTGACAGCTTCCTCCCATCTCACACCATTTGCCCAAGCCCATCTCACCGCATCTTTGAGCACTCTGTTAAAACGCTCGACTACCCCATTTGTCTGCGGGTGGTATATTGCACTTCTTTTGTGCACAATGGAATTTTCGGCACAAAACCTTTGCATTTCTTTCGAACGGAACTGGACACCATTGTCTGTTAATATACTCTTTGGTAAACCTTCCCTTCCACAGACCTCTGCTAGAAATTCAACTACCATTTTGGCAGTCATGCATGGTTTGATCATAACTTCAACCCATCTAGTCAACAGATCTATGATTACTAGGCAATATTGTTGTTTACCCTCGCTGCAAATTGGGCCTAATATATCCATACCCAGCTCGTCCCATACATTACTTGGGAGATCTGTAACTACCATGGGGCATTTCTCATTCACACACTCTCTATCACTTTCTTTGCAAAGGATACAATCCCGTATAATTCTCTCGATTTGCAGATCATATCCTGGCCACCAGAATTCATCACGTATTCTCCTCTTTGTCTTCACAACACCCTGGTGACCTTCGTGGCCCAATGTAATGATCCTTTGGCGCAGACTTGCAGGTGGAATGATTCTGTCACCTCTCATAATTCTATTATTTTCCACCTTGAGTTCATTTGCTACTTTCCAAAATTCTGACAGTCCATTTTCTTCATACTTGGCTTTGATCAACGGACTACCACTTAATATGATTTGTCTCAATTTCCCAAAGGATATGTCTGATTCCTCCGCATCTTCCCATTCCTTCTGCGATATGGATAAATCTTCACTATTAAGTACGACTTCTGAATTCATATCTTCGTCATCACCTATCTCAGAAACATTTGTGAGTCTTGAAAGACAGTCGGCAGCACGATTTTCCGTTCCTGGTACATACTTCACCACACAGTTGTATTCTTGCAGGAGTATGACCCACCTTTTTATGCGATTCGAAACATTTTCCAAACCTTTATTCATTATGACATGGACCAAAGGCTTGTGATCCGTGTGGAATTCCACTTTTGCACCCCAAATAAAATTTCGAAATTTTTCTGCAGCCCATTTGATAGCCAATGTTTCTTTTTCAATGGCTGCATATGTTTTTTCTGCGCCTTTCAACAGTCTGGATGCAAAAGCTATTAATCTCTCCTTGCCATTGATCTCCTGTGTGACCACTGCACCCAGGCCTACATTGCTGGCATCCGTTGTAATGATTGTTTTCTCTCCACTCCTAAAATTTTTTAGTGATGGTGCTTTATTCAACTCATGTTTTATCCATTCAAATTCTTCTTCGCATTCTGTATCCCATGCAAATGACTTCCTCTTCAAAAGTTCTCGGAGTGGAATGGTGTGTATAGCAAAATCGCGCATGAATTTTGAATAGTACTCGGCCATGCCAATGAAAGTACGCACTTCTTCCTTAGATTTGGGTCTTGGCATATTTTCTATAGTATCTAATAGTTGTTTCTTCGGCCGTACCCCTTCAGCTGATATAGTATGTCCTAAATATTCAATTTCGCAACAATCAATTTTGCATTTTTCTTTACTTAAGGTCATTCCGGCTTCATAAAGTTTTTTGCACACATATTGCAGTCTCTCATCATGTGTCTTTTGATCAGTAGCATGTACTAGTATGTCATCCTGGAAACATATGACACCCTGGTCTTCTGCAAACAGGTTATGCATGATTTTCTGAAAGACAGATGCAGCCGATATAAGCCCAAATGGTAACCTCTTATATTGATATAAGCCATCTGGCGTGATAAATGCTGTCATCCACCTAGAATCTCTATGTAACTTTACTTGATGGTATGCCGAGGTCAAATCAAGAGTGGAGAAATGTTTCGATGGACCAATGGTGGAAACTATTTCTTGAATGTTGGGGAGTGGGTGTCTGTCAGGAATTACACATTTATTAAGCTCCCGCATGTCTACACATATCCTCAATTTCCCAGATTTTTTTCTCAGGACAACTAATGGAGATACCCATTCACTTGCATCAATACTTTCTATGATACCTTGTTCTTCTAAGCTTTTTATCTCCTTTTTTACTTCCTCTCTCATGGATAAAGGAATGTTGCGAAGTCTCTGTGCTACTGGAACACAATCAGGCTTCATCTTGATTTTATGCGAGTAACCCCTCAAACATCCAATCTCATTCTTGAAGACACTTTTCAACATCTCCTCGTTATTTTTTTTTTTATTCATTCTCATGTGTATTCCTGACTTCACATTGTCAATGTTCATTACTGATTCATCAGCACCGGCATCCAACTTAACCTTGAGTTTGCCTTGATGAGTCCAGCTTAATAAGGGAATTCTTCCTGTTCTTGTAATGTAAATTTTCCCATTGGCCTTCCTATCTTTAAATTTGAGTGCACCCCAAAACCATCCGATGACATGAATTTTTATTCCACCATAGGCTCTAGGCCTTATGTCTGCTTCATGTAAGTATTCATGCCTTCTTTTGTCCCACATATCTTGCGGTATCAAAGTGTATTTGGCACCAGAGTCAATCATCATGTGCATATTTACTCCATCTACACACACCATAGCTTTAGGACTTTCCAATTCTTCTTCATGTTCTTCGTGCATTATGACAAATACGCACTCATCATCACCATCATTGCTGTCATTATCATCACCGATCCAATTCATGGAGGTATTTTGTGCTGTGCAACATCTAGCATAGTGGCCCTTGCCTTTGCATTTTCCACATATGATCTTCAGTGCTGGGCACTCAGAATTGTCTGCCCAATGATCTGTACTATCACATCTAAAACATTTCCCCGTATTCCTCCTTCTTGGACTGCTCCTTTGTCTTTGTGAGGGGGAACTCCTCCTTCTCGTATGTGTCTTGGGTACTCCTTTACTCCTTCTGTCTTCATTCCACGAAGGTTTGCGAATTTTGTCCCACTTGTTCTTCCCTCTGGTTACATCCATCACTTGGGCTATTGATTCATTATTCTTGTTAATGTTCATATTACCATTACTCTTCGGCGCCTCATGTTTGACTTCGATAGACTGTACTCTGTTCTCTAGTTCTTGCACACATTTCTCGGTATGTTCAACTTCTTTGGCTATTCTTAAAACTGTATCGAGGGGTGGATCGTCTTCAGCCCACAACTTTTCTCTTACCTTGCTGCTTCTGCATTCCAGCATGAACTGATCACGTAATCTCTCATCCAATTGAGCATCGAATTTGCAGGTCCTGGCCAATTTTCTTAAGGTGGTTATGTATTGTTCAACACTTTCACCTTCTTCTTGGACTCTTTTCCCAAACTTGTAACGTTCGAGGATGGTGCTCAATTTTTTTTCATAATGTCTGCTCATCTTTTTTACCGAGCATTCATATTCATTCAAATCTGCACTATCTTCTGGTGGTAGTTCAGGCAAGTCTTCAAATTTTTCTTGCCCAACTGGTCCTAGGCAGTGCAATAAAAGTGACTTTTTTTTTCTATGGTGCAATTTTGGCCACACACCACCCCTGAGTAGTGCTCGAAAGCTCTAATCCACCTTTTCCATGGAATTGATGGTTCTCCCACTTCTGACAGGAAAAACATAGGGGGTGGAACACCACTGATGCCATGGTGACCCAAGTATATAGATTTAATCTTTATTGGGCAATGCAATTTAACTGTGTTGAGGTTTCTACTGTAGCGGCACCATGTATGCGACAATAATTCTCCTTTTTGTTACACTGTATGTCCTGAAACGTTGAATAGGCGCCTTATGAGATGTGCTCTCCTTGAATTTTTGTTGTAAAAATATGTGCTCAAATTGTTATGTTGGCTCAAATCACGTATTTCTCTCAGTGCGCCTCTATACTGGGTTCTCATAAGATGTATACCCAGAACTTCCCTTGGTGCTCTTCTATACTATGTAATACGGTCGTTTTCATATCAGTATTTAGGTAGTGATAGGCTGGCCCCTAAAAGGCGGAGCTACGGTCTGGAAAGGAGACTTACTTGTATTGGCCGCTGCAACGCTAGGGGAAGCGGAGCGGCCACCGTAGATCAAATCGTTCTTCCGGGGCTGATGATTAATTAATGTGGCCGCTGCAACGCTCGGATAGGAGAAGCGGAGCGGCCATTTGGGGATACAGTACTTGTCGCGGACTCGTGGTTCTTCAGGGGGCGGTGGAGCCTGAATCCTCGTCGCCACTTGTAGTGTCTCTGCCAGTAGAAATCGCAGAGACGGTTGATTTGGGAAAGTAAGTATTTATTATACTCGGCAGTTATGAGTATCTCTATCAGGCCCCACCGACTGGTGCAAGCAGCTGTTGGTGTTTGAAACACGCATCTCTCTCCGGTCCCCGGCGCCGTCACGTTCCAGAACACGCTCTCTTATCTCGTGCGTGTCCAGTTTACCGCATGGTTGTTACATCCAGTGAAATGTACGATACTACACATCTCACTTTCTTAACTTATCTAATACTACAAAATTAATGTCCAACTATATACATTTTCTATTGACTCAATGTTCCCACACAAAGTCTGTCAATCCACAAGGATCACAAATGATTCTTCCTCTGCTTGATTTGCGTGAGATATCTGTTTTGGGCTTTGGCAAGGAAACACTTTGCAAGTTCTTCTTACTCTCTACATTCCTACCACGTTCTTTCACATCAATAGAACCATCATTACCATTGACTCTCTCATCATTACTTTGTCTTGGCACATTCGCTTTAGGCATATCCCAGACACATACCCTCTCCATATTCCAAACTCTACCATCCTGAACCCTCACTGCATGCTTAAACACTTCAACCACACCGACCGGTTTTGACCTCTTGCACGGACCATTTCTCAAAACAGGTGGAAGCTTGATTCTCACTAAGCCTCCGACCACCAATGGTGACTTCTTCACATTTCTGCCTATGGATCTATCATAAGTTTCCTTGTTCTTCAATTGCATAGTTCTGATGTTCTCACACACATCTCCAAAATCCTTCTTTATTACAGTCATCCTTTTCATCCAGGATGGCGTCAACTTAGTGTTGGCCTTCCGACCTCTACTCATTTCAAATGGTGACAAACCTGTGGTACAGTGCGTCGTGAAACGATGAGCATTAATCTTTTGTCTGACAGCTTCCTCCCATCTCACACCATTTGCCCAAGCCCATCTCACCGCATCTTTGAGCACTCTGTTAAAACGCTCGACTACCCCATTTGTCTGCGGGTGGTATATTGCACTTCTTTTGTGCACAATGGAATTTTCGGCACAAAACCTTTGCATTTCTTTCGAACGGAACTGGACACCATTGTCTGTTAATATACTCTTTGGTAAACCTTCCCTTCCACAGACCTCTGCTAGAAATTCAACTACCATTTTGGCAGTCATGCATGGTTTGATCATAACTTCAACCCATCTAGTCAACAGATCTATGATTACTAGGCAATATTGTTGTTTACCCTCGCTGCAAATTGGGCCTAATATATCCATACCCAGCTCGTCCCATACATTACTTGGGAGATCTGTAACTACCATGGGGCATTTCTCATTCACACACTCTCTATCACTTTCTTTGCAAAGGATACAATCCCGTATAATTCTCTCGATTTGCAGATCATATCCTGGCCACCAGAATTCATCACGTATTCTCCTCTTTGTCTTCACAACACCCTGGTGACCTTCGTGGCCCAATGTAATGATCCTTTGGCGCAGACTTGCAGGTGGAATGATTCTGTCACCTCTCATAATTCTATTATTTTCCACCTTGAGTTCATTTGCTACTTTCCAAAATTCTGACAGTCCATTTTCTTCATACTTGGCTTTGATCAACGGACTACCACTTAATATGATTTGTCTCAATTTCCCAAAGGATATGTCTGATTCCTCCGCATCTTCCCATTCCTTCTGCGATATGGATAAATCTTCACTATTAAGTACGACTTCTGAATTCATATCTTCGTCATCACCTATCTCAGAAACATTTGTGAGTCTTGAAAGACAGTCGGCAGCACGATTTTCCGTTCCTGGTACATACTTCACCACACAGTTGTATTCTTGCAGGAGTATGACCCACCTTTTTATGCGATTCGAAACATTTTCCAAACCTTTATTCATTATGACATGGACCAAAGGCTTGTGATCCGTGTGGAATTCCACTTTTGCACCCCAAATAAAATTTCGAAATTTTTCTGCAGCCCATTTGATAGCCAATGTTTCTTTTTCAATGGCTGCATATGTTTTTTCTGCGCCTTTCAACAGTCTGGATGCAAAAGCTATTAATCTCTCCTTGCCATTGATCTCCTGTGTGACCACTGCACCCAGGCCTACATTGCTGGCATCCGTTGTAATGATTGTTTTCTCTCCACTCCTAAAATTTTTTAGTGATGGTGCTTTATTCAACTCATGTTTTATCCATTCAAATTCTTCTTCGCATTCTGTATCCCATGCAAATGACTTCCTCTTCAAAAGTTCTCGGAGTGGAATGGTGTGTATAGCAAAATCGCGCATGAATTTTGAATAGTACTCGGCCATGCCAATGAAAGTACGCACTTCTTCCTTAGATTTGGGTCTTGGCATATTTTCTATAGTATCTAATAGTTGTTTCTTCGGCCGTACCCCTTCAGCTGATATAGTATGTCCTAAATATTCAATTTCGCAACAATCAATTTTGCATTTTTCTTTACTTAAGGTCATTCCGGCTTCATAAAGTTTTTTGCACACATATTGCAGTCTCTCATCATGTGTCTTTTGATCAGTAGCATGTACTAGTATGTCATCCTGGAAACATATGACACCCTGGTCTTCTGCAAACAGGTTATGCATGATTTTCTGAAAGACAGATGCAGCCGATATAAGCCCAAATGGTAACCTCTTATATTGATATAAGCCATCTGGCGTGATAAATGCTGTCATCCACCTAGAATCTCTATGTAACTTTACTTGATGGTATGCCGAGGTCAAATCAAGAGTGGAGAAATGTTTCGATGGACCAATGGTGGAAACTATTTCTTGAATGTTGGGGAGTGGGTGTCTGTCAGGAATTACACATTTATTAAGCTCCCGCATGTCTACACATATCCTCAATTTCCCAGATTTTTTTCTCAGGACAACTAATGGAGATACCCATTCACTTGCATCAATACTTTCTATGATACCTTGTTCTTCTAAGCTTTTTATCTCCTTTTTTACTTCCTCTCTCATGGATAAAGGAATGTTGCGAAGTCTCTGTGCTACTGGAACACAATCAGGCTTCATCTTGATTTTATGCGAGTAACCCCTCAAACATCCAATCTCATTCTTGAAGACACTTTTCAACATCTCCTCGTTATTTTTTTTTTTATTCATTCTCATGTGTATTCCTGACTTCACATTGTCAATGTTCATTACTGATTCATCAGCACCGGCATCCAACTTAACCTTGAGTTTGCCTTGATGAGTCCAGCTTAATAAGGGAATTCTTCCTGTTCTTGTAATGTAAATTTTCCCATTGGCCTTCCTATCTTTAAATTTGAGTGCACCCCAAAACCATCCGATGACATGAATTTTTATTCCACCATAGGCTCTAGGCCTTATGTCTGCTTCATGTAAGTATTCATGCCTTCTTTTGTCCCACATATCTTGCGGTATCAAAGTGTATTTGGCACCAGAGTCAATCATCATGTGCATATTTACTCCATCTACACACACCATAGCTTTAGGACTTTCCAATTCTTCTTCATGTTCTTCGTGCATTATGACAAATACGCACTCATCATCACCATCATTGCTGTCATTATCATCACCGATCCAATTCATGGAGGTATTTTGTGCTGTGCAACATCTAGCATAGTGGCCCTTGCCTTTGCATTTTCCACATATGATCTTCAGTGCTGGGCACTCAGAATTGTCTGCCCAATGATCTGTACTATCACATCTAAAACATTTCCCCGTATTCCTCCTTCTTGGACTGCTCCTTTGTCTTTGTGAGGGGGAACTCCTCCTTCTCGTATGTGTCTTGGGTACTCCTTTACTCCTTCTGTCTTCATTCCACGAAGGTTTGCGAATTTTGTCCCACTTGTTCTTCCCTCTGGTTACATCCATCACTTGGGCTATTGATTCATTATTCTTGTTAATGTTCATATTACCATTACTCTTCGGCGCCTCATGTTTGACTTCGATAGACTGTACTCTGTTCTCTAGTTCTTGCACACATTTCTCGGTATGTTCAACTTCTTTGGCTATTCTTAAAACTGTATCGAGGGGTGGATCGTCTTCAGCCCACAACTTTTCTCTTACCTTGCTGCTTCTGCATTCCAGCATGAACTGATCACGTAATCTCTCATCCAATTGAGCATCGAATTTGCAGGTCCTGGCCAATTTTCTTAAGGTGGTTATGTATTGTTCAACACTTTCACCTTCTTCTTGGACTCTTTTCCCAAACTTGTAACGTTCGAGGATGGTGCTCAATTTTTTTTCATAATGTCTGCTCATCTTTTTTACCGAGCATTCATATTCATTCAAATCTGCACTATCTTCTGGTGGTAGTTCAGGCAAGTCTTCAAATTTTTCTTGCCCAACTGGTCCTAGGCAGTGCAATAAAAGTGACTTTTTTTTTCTATGGTGCAATTTTGGCCACACACCACCCCTGAGTAGTGCTCGAAAGCTCTAATCCACCTTTTCCATGGAATTGATGGTTCTCCCACTTCTGACAGGAAAAACATAGGGGGTGGAACACCACTGATGCCATGGTGACCCAAGTATATAGATTTAATCTTTATTGGGCAATGCAATTTAACTGTGTTGAGGTTTCTACTGTAGCGGCACCATGTATGCGACAATAATTCTCCTTTTTGTTACACTGTATGTCCTGAAACGTTGAATAGGCGCCTTATGAGATGTGCTCTCCTTGAATTTTTGTTGTAAAAATATGTGCTCAAATTGTTATGTTGGCTCAAATCACGTATTTCTCTCAGTGCGCCTCTATACTGGGTTCTCATAAGATGTATACCCAGAACTTCCCTTGGTGCTCTTCTATACTATGTAATACGGTCGTTTTCATATCAGTATTTAGGTAGTGATAGGCTGGCCCCTAAAAGGCGGAGCTACGGTCTGGAAAGGAGACTTACTTGTATTGGCCGCTGCAACGCTAGGGGAAGCGGAGCGGCCACCGTAGATCAAATCGTTCTTCCGGGGCTGATGATTAATTAATGTGGCCGCTGCAACGCTCGGATAGGAGAAGCGGAGCGGCCATTTGGGGATACAGTACTTGTCGCGGACTCGTGGTTCTTCAGGGGGCGGTGGAGCCTGAATCCTCGTCGCCACTTGTAGTGTCTCTGCCAGTAGAAATCGCAGAGACGGTTGATTTGGGAAAGTAAGTATTTATTATACTCGGCAGTTATGAGTATCTCTATCAGGCCCCACCGACTGGTGCAAGCAGCTGTTGGTGTTTGAAACACGCATCTCTCTCCGGTCCCCGGCGCCGTCACGTTCCAGAACACGCTCTCTTATCTCGTGCGTGTCCAGCTTACCGCATGGTTGTTACATCCAGTGAAATGTACGATACTACAAGTTGTCAGGTCTCACGGCGGTGTGTCAGACGCCCCTCTGTCCCTTCTCCTGCTTTGGTGAGCCTTAGGCAAAGAACGCGTCAGTCTCCGGGAGTAATAGAAGCTCTGTTCATCTCCTGCGGCTTTTCCAGCCTGCTTCATGTTGCTCCAGTAACATGTTTTCCTCACAGCTCGGCTTCTCTGTAGTAAGCAGTCTTCTGCTGTGCGTACTCTGCATTTCTTCGGATTTTCACTAGTTGGGGTGACTTCTGCTGCTGTGCTTCTCTCCTTGGCTGCACCTGCACCGAGGATGGCTTGAGCTACCTCTTCTGCTCCTCCAGCACAAATCTAAACTGCTACTTCTTCTGCTTCAACTTCACCATAACATGAGCACAACTCCTCTGCTGATTTCTATCAAGGGATTTAAATATTCTGTTTGCGTGCTCTAATTGCCAATGAATAGACCTCACCTTTGGATATTCACACTTCTCAGTTCCCATGGCCTCTGAGCTCTTCTTCTTCGTCCCAGTACTTTTGGCATTATGGGAATTGGAATTCTTAAGATAATGATTCTTATTGAGTTGTTCTCTTTTACTTTAAATTGCAGTAGATTGTTCTAGAGACTGTAAGTTACCAGAGAAAGGGGTGTCATGATAAAGAGACTGCATTGTCACATTAGGGGGAAAGGTTTTCTTTATGATAGATTCACAGTTCAAATGATCATCCTTTTGACTCCTGAGCCTCCAAGGTATCAATTTGACTCTGTTTAGCAAGATCCTTATAACAGGTTTCTGGAACCTTGAAGTTAGAAGGATTGGAGCATAGATAGCATGCCATTGAATTTCTGGGAAAGATGTCTTCAGCATCTTCAGAAGAACTAGTCTTTCCTAGTGGAGTCACCACATCCCTTGAATTGTTGTTTCCTCCCATGTGACCCTTCCCCTGATACCACCCTCAGGGTTGGATCAGGTACCTCTGCTTCCCCAGGGCCACCTGGGAGGGGACTTTAGTCTGGGGTATAGTGATGACTCCACCCGATTCATCATAATTCTCTTTGAACTCCCTCACAGGCTGGAGGGCTGATGATGCAAAACAGGGACAGATTTGAATTTCTTCTCCTGGTTCACAAAACTATCCTCAGTGAGGCACCATTGTATCTATCCTCCTCTATCCAATTCTACAAGCCTTCTCGTAATCTCAGTCCTCCCTCCTTGACTACCATTGTGGCTCCTCACCTTCCCTGTGCTTCCTATCACTTCCACTTTTCTCTCTTCCTGATCCACTTGCATGGAATTGTCTTCCCCAGACATCGGAGAAACAGTCCACACTGATTTTTTCAAAACCAAAGATAAAACCTACCTCCCTTGAATTACCCTCTTAACTTACCTCTCATCTGCCTTCTAGGTAGCATTATACCCTCACCTTTAACCCGCCGCTGTCCCTCACTTGTCTATAGCTGGTTGTCCATAATATGCATTGTCCACAGTGACTGTGCCATTTACTCCCCTCCACAACCTGGTCAGAATGTCACTCAAACTAAACCCTCTGTAAGAAGCTTACTGCTTCCCGTCAAATCTGATTTCTTATTTACTGTATGTTCTTTTGTGATAGAAATAGCAGTGTTCCTTGCTGTATACATACATGAATACAATAAATGCTGTATGTGTCCACACAATTCGGTTATGATTAACAGAGACCCTATATTGACCTGTCACCATTGTTCATACTTGCGACACGTGTGTTTATTTTGTGTGCTGCCTGTTTGATCACCACCCCCATAGAGATGCAACAGTGTAAAGCCTTTGTCAGAGGGCCTCATTACGAGGTTGGATGTAGCCATGGAGCAGTTAGCTCCATGGCTGCCTCCAAAACCCTTCCGACTCCGCCCTGGTGAATGGGGCAATTACCGGTCCATTCCGAGGTCAGAGGGACCAGTAATTCCCCATTCACCAGGGCCATTGCCCATTCCCATTTGAGCCCCCATAGAGCTCAATGGGAAGGGGGAAGGCGCTAATAACGGTTCCGCAAATTGCGGTACCGTTATTAGCTATAGAGTCCTTTTGCGGGTCCCGTCCTTAACGCCTGCAAATATCAGGCGTTAAGGAAGGACCCGCAAAGGGAACTCATAGTAGTGAGGTAAGGGATTACCTGCATCGGTGCCCTTACCCGTGCCGGTAATCCCTTACCTCCCACCTCGTAATGAGGCCCAGAGTGTTTAGTGATGGAATCGTACCAAAATGTCGACCCGACAATTACGAAGGCCGAAAATGGTGACTTTTTTTTGGACCCCCCTCTTACACCACATATATATGTGGGGAATATAGAATAGAATATTAACAGGGGGTGAGTGCGGGGGTCTCCCCCGCATATATATGTCATGTAAAGGGTTAAAAAAAAAATCTGCATTTTCGGCCGTCGCAATAATCACATAGATCCTTTAGTGATGTGCCATGGGCCGATGACGCATGTGACTCTGACCACAGATAACATGATCCTTGCATCTGAGATACTGTGGACAGCTCTGGAGAACTAATGTGTGCCCAAATATTACCCTCTAGATAAAGCCCACTGCCGGTCACCTGCTTATCCTGTGGCAAAAAACGAGAATCACAGAGTCCAGAACATTCTCATTGGAGCCAAGAAAGGGGCGCTGGCAACTTTCTTCTTCTTTCAATTGTCTCTGGATCCATGACGGTGACAAGATAATGTCCCTTCGCAGCATTCGACATGCTGAGGCTTTGATGGGAAATAAATGTCACGGCACGGCAGAGACATTTCAGTGCCAGTGTGGGGTGCAGCCTGCTATTGTCATTATCCCAGGGTTATTATCAACCTGATTAAGAAATAATTGAAAGGATGAGAGTGGAGATGCCTGCCCTAGACATACTCTTTTCTTTCTGTTCCTTTCTTTGACAGTGCTTTGAACATCATGGCAGCTTATACAAGACTCTATCATTGGACACTTGTTTTGATTGGAACATGTTTTCTTTGTTTTAATCTGGTGTCAATCAAGCTAATCTGGTGTCACTCAAACTACTGTTAGAACAAATCCTTCTGAAAGTGCCATTTCACTGATGTAAGATTAAAAGGCCAATCTTCTCTTGATAAGGGTTGACGTTATTCAACTGCAGGTGGACCTTGATGACTTTGATGAGCTCATCAGACCCAGGCGTCTGGGTACATCACTGACATACAATGGAAAGGGTGGCACCTTGAACTTGAGGCTACTGTTTCCATTACAGTGTCTGATCAACTGCATAGCCTGGCACCTCTGACATACAGGGAAGTCATCTGCATATACATGGGTTACCACGCCAAGTTTTCTCTGAATGCACCATAGGGCGTGCGGCCATATGAATTATAACGCACAGTGTCCAGATAATCTAACATTTGCATGTGCCAAAATATGACCAAATGCATTTAGATTAACTTTTAGTGCTTATTTGATGGGAAGTGGAGCAAACAGGTTGTGTCCCAATGCATATTATATTAAAATATGTTTATCAAGGCAAAAAATGAATCAGACTGTTTTTTGTAATAGGTTTGCCAACCTATTGTTTAATACACATTTGTTTAAAAGTGTGCAGCTTGATCAAGCACTTTTTTGTCAATTCAACCAATTACATATACACATAAATGTGTATGTGTTTGTAGGGGTAGGGGAATAGGATGTGTTGGTGAAGGCATGGGGTACAGAGGGCACCATGACGGGAACACCCCAGTGGTTACTTTGTAAAACAATAAGTGCTTCATACTGCTTGAAGGAGCGTTTTTCTGTTTAAACGCTTATGCTCCACGGCTGCTACTCCAGCATACTTTGCTCCCTCGGCACTGCGAGCGAGGCTCTTGCTGAGGTCCCTACTGCTTCCTGGAGGAGGCGGACCTGACTGCGGTCACGTGACGGATCACGTGACTTTGAAGGTCCTTTTATTCACGGACTGACGGCCCGTGCGCGGTGCTTCAGACTGCTTGAAGGAGCATTTTTCTGTTTAAACGCTTATGCTCCACGGCTGCTACTCCAGCATACTTTGCTCCCTCGGCACTGCGAGCGAGGCTCTTGCCGAGGTCCCTACTGCTTCCTGGAGGAGGCAGACCTGACTGCGGTCACGTGACGGATCACGTGACTTTGAAGGTCCTTTTATTCACGGACTGACCGCCCGTGCGCGGTGCTTCATACTGCTTGAAGGAGCGTTTTTCTGTTTAAACGCTTATGCTCCACGGCTGCTACTCCAGCATACTTTTCTCCCTCGGCACTGCGAGCGAGGCTCTTGCCGAGGTCCCTACTGCTTCCTGGAGGAGGCGGACCTGACTGCGGTCACGTGACGGATCACGTGACTTTGAAGGTCCTTTTATTCATGGACTGACCGCCCGTGCGCGGTGCTTCATACTGCTTGAAGGAGCGTTTTTCTGTTTAAACGCTTATGCTCCACGGCTGCTACTACAGCATACTTTGCTCCCTCGGCACTGCGAGCGAGGCTCTTGCCGAGGTCCCTACTGCTTCCTGGAGGAGGCGGACCTGACTGCGGTCACGTGACGGATCACGTGACTTTGAAGGTCCTTTTATTCACGGACTGACCGCCTGTGCGCGGTGCTTCATACTGCTTGAAGGAGCGTTTTTCTGTTTAAACGCTTATGCTCCACGGCTTCTATTCCAGCATACTTTGCTCCCTCGGCACTGCGAGCGAGGCTCTTGCCGAGGTCCCTACTGCTTCCTGGAGGAGGCGGACCTGACTGCGGTCATGTTACGGATCACGTGACTTTGAAGGTCCTTTTATTCACGGACTAACCACCCTTGCGGCGTTAAGCCCGGCGGGGAAAAGCCCTTTGGCTGTTGTGCGGCTGTTAGGTAGATGGTCACAAGGGCGAATCCCCCACCTAAGGTACTGTTCAATACCAACGTTATCAATTATTACAGGTTTTCGAACCAAGCACTGTGGCAAATTTTGGAATCTTCTAGATATCAAGGTCATTAATATATTAGGTTGTCGTTTCATATTCTAAAGACCACTTAGTGTTTTAACTCAAGAAAGAAAGTGTTTTTATATATCATTCTATTTTAACCCTAAAAACAGGCATGCCATCAGAGATAACTAGAGACCCGATGATTACTCCATCATCTATCATGCCTAATATACCGGACTCAGCTTTGCTCCCTCAAACTCCCATTAATCAAAACATTCCTAAATCACAGGAAAAGACCAAAAGTCGCACTCGCACATCAAAAAAAAATATCACTTTAACTCCAATCAATAAAAATCCAAATGACATTCGCAATTTTTATGTAAAAAAATCACATGTCTCAATAATCTCTAATTTGACTGATTTGGCTTCTTCTGTATCGATCCCTGCAGAGCCTTTACTACCTAATGATGATGTAAATGTTTTGATTCCCAATTTAAATAATGAGGCACCTGCTCCTCTTTTGAGCTCTTCCATCTCAGATCAAACTTTATTAACTGTACCTCATACGCCTATTACAATTATTAAACCTATGCAAATTTTCTCCACCGTTTTAGAAGAGTCATCTCTAGACTCTGATGCGATGACAAATGAAGACCAAAAAACTGCACAAAATTCACCGTCTGAGAATGTTACATTGGCTTCAGTAATTATTGAAGACGTGGGACAAGTCTATAATAACAGGTCTCTTTCATCCCCCTCACAAATTCCCCCTGAATGTAGAGACCTTGAAAGCTCAAGAGTTTCGATCATGACTGACTATGCACAAGCTTGTTCCATGGATTCAACTAGACAAGATGAGGAGATCTCTTTTTTGCAACCTACCCCTCGTCGCTGTCAAACCTCTGATAAGAAACGACAATCAATTGTAACTTTACCAAATCCTGTCCTATTAGAAGTCACCTTGGGAGCTATTAACACTACTATGTCTACTCTATTCAAGCTTTTTATCTCCTTGGATCAGAAGCTAGCTGTTCAAACCGACAAGATAAATCATATAAGTGACTGGATGAGAGACACCTCACTTAAATGTTCTAAAGAGCTTTCTTTAGTAAATCTGGAGCAATGAATTGTACAGCTTGAATCCAATTGGTCAGCTTATCAAGGTTCAAATGTACACTCAGGCCCATCTATTATTCAGCGTATCTCACACTTAGAGAGTATGATCCAAGATCCTCTAACAATTACGCCAGCTTTACCAATGTTTGCTAAAATTATTCGACCTATTGAATGTGTTGAGGAAGATGACACAGTAAAACATAACGAATCTTGGATTAGTATTGATTCTCCTGTGAGAACTGTGGGTCAATCTATACCATGTCAATCTCGTGGGGGCATCACCCAAAATGTACAAAAGATAGGAGGATCTTTGTTAAATAATAGAAAAATAAAATTGTTGTCATCTAAAGTTATACAAAGAAATAAAAAAGCTCTATCAGATTTAAAAAAACTACCTCAAATACATCTTCCTTTAGATGTCACGAAATCTCTTACTCACAGTGCTGTTGGTTCGCCAGTTATAGGCAATGAGATAACTAATACCGACTTAGTCGATATAGCCAGCAATTCGTGTGTAGATGAAGCTTTGCAAGACATCCCTCCTCCCTCTCAGGTTGTTCCCCCTCAAGGTATCCCAAAAGAAGTTCTCAAGTCATCCCCTAATTATGATCCTTTGAATGAGCTAGTTCTTCTTTTAACATCCAAACCTGATAATATACATACAAAACAATCTTGCCCGATTGTACAAACGACATTAGCTGTTCAAAATGGTGTCGTTTCGACAGGTGCGGGCAAGTTATCTCCTCCTCTTGCTCCGATGGCGAAAGTGGAAGATCGTTTAAGTGCTTTAAGAACTGCGGTGGATTCCTATTTACTTAATAGAATATCAGAAGTGCTACCTGAAGCTCCACATGTCCTTGAACATCCCCCTCATATACATAATGTTAATAAAAACTCGCAAAATGATGCCCGAGCTTTCAAAAACAGATCAGATAATTGCACGAAAATCATGCCTCTTTCTTCATATAGTCAGCTCTTTCAAGATCCACCTAAAGATAGAAACAGGAGTAACATGAATATACGCAATGGCAGTAGTAAACACTACATAAATGACGATAGTGCTGCATTTTCAAAGAAACTTAACCAGTATCATACTCTGATCCTGAAATGTCGTGATGGGTCCTTCCCAAAGTACGATTTATGTCGTGCCAGTGTCTTCAACATATTTGGAGATGTAGATGGACTGGAAGCCATTTCTTCATCAGATGTGGACCAAGTTGATTTTCTCTGCGACAAGAATCTTTCCATTGTTAGGCTTTGGATAAAGTCTGGTATTGTTCGTAATACACTATGGCACGCCAGAATGGAATTGTTTAATCTTGGTTTCTTGTTAGCTCAAGATCCAGCACGACAGCAATCTGAGGAGATCGATGGTAATAAGTCTATTGGTGGCACTAATTTCGAACCCTCATGTGCCTGCAATTATTGCATCAACCAATCGTCATCAGATCCCAATGTGGGACCCAACATCCGTTCGTAACCACGAGCAACCATCTCCGCCAACAAACTTTCACTTGCTAGTTGGAATACCAGAGGTTACTCTCATTTGCAGTGGAATTTAGATAATGGTTTGAATAGCTACGATATTGTAGCCCTACAAGAAACATGGTTATTAAATCCCCCTATATGGGACGATCATGAGATTAGTTTACTGCCAGCAGCCCATGGTGGTAAAGGTAGACCCACAGCTGGGTTGTTAGTAGCAGTGAAAGTGAGCAGGGGTTTGAAAATCTTCCCCTGGCAAACAGCAAATAAATTCATGCAATTGGTTAAGATTCTTTTCAACTCACAGACATACGCACTTATTAATCTTTATAGAAACCCGGTAGGCATTACCGATGACAGCTTTTATGATGCTCTTTCCTGTATTTTCGAACATATCTCAAATCAAATTAATGTCTCAGGAATATTGTTAATGGGTGATTTGAACTTTTCTTGTTTTCATTTGAATAAGAGGAATTGGATTCGGGAAGGTGCAAGATGGAATTCCTTTATGGAAGATCATGGTTTAAAGTTGGTAAATGGTGCAATCACAGGTGATATTCCACCTATGAATACCTGGGAAAGAGGCTCCTCCAAATCTACCATCGATTATATCTTTGTATCTAACTCCATATTTACGAACACTAGCAAATTTGTTATAATCAAACAGATATCCAGTGATCACCACCTCTTAGCCTTATTTTGGGCGGTGGAAAGTGGTGATCACATGAAAACTGCATTGTACTATAAACATACTCTATCTGTTAACAATGGCAGAAATCGATTCAAATGGTCTGCCCACAAATTACTAGCCTTGAATGATGCTATTCTAAAAAATCAAAGCTCACACAAGCCTGGTTCTTATATAGATATCTTAAGCACCTTCGCAAATCTTTATCCTGCTCGTAGTAAACCAGTTAAAAGACATGTTCATGGCTTTGATCTAGCTCTCTGTGAACGAAAGAAAGCCTACAGAAGAGAGATCAGAATTTCTCAGAAATTACCCATAATTGATCGAATAAAGGCAGTTAAAGTTGCTTCTTCGAGATATCGAAATTGGGTTCGAGCAAGGAGAGCTACCTTGCATCAACTAGATAGTGAATGCTTTCTATCAGCTTGGTGTGGTAAAAATTCAGCCTTGATCTGGGAGCTGTTGAATAAATGTAACATCTCATCCCAAGATCATGTGCAGCTCAATGGCGTACCTGAATCGATGTGGGTTACACATTTTTCATCCTTATACGACGATCCTATGATAAATCACTATAATTACAATAGTAGCGTTGTAAACAGTTGGTCTTTACATTGTACAAGATTTGCTCTTCAAGCCTTTATCAAAGCCTCTTAATCATCTAGAGCGGCAGGCCTGGATGGGCTGACCAATGTAATGCTCAAACAAAACATAACAGAGTGGGCACTAATCTTGAATAATACTTTTCATCATATATTACAAACCAAAAATATTCCGCAATCATGGCGTTCTTCTGTAATCATTCCGGTCTATAAAAAAAGGTGATCGAATGAATCCTAGAAATTATCGTCCAATAACGTTACTAGACGTGCCGGGGAACATTTTTTGTAGACTGGTGCTAAGAGATTTTAATGCTTGGTCGAATAAAGTAAATCAACGTGACCCAGCACAAACTGGTTTCGCGGCAGGTCTAGGCACGGGCATTAATTTAATTACTTTAAATGCTATAAATGCAACAAGCAATTCATAAGAAGCAAGCCAGATATTTTGCGTTCGTAGATTTTCATTCCGCTTTTGATTCGGTCTCAAGACCAAAACTTATCGATAAGTTAGTCAAAGCGGACTGCCCATCTACTCTTATTGACATTATTTTTGCCCTCCACTCACAAACCAAGGTCTATGTAAGGCTAAACTCTGAGGGGCTTCTATCAACCCCAATTCCAACGTATAGAGGGCTGAAACAGGGGTGCATTTTAGGGGCTGCCTTATTCAATTTCTTCATTAATGATGTATGTGACATTTTTTGCAAAGTAATCGCTGATGCTCCTAAATTGAACAATGTAAAAATCTGTGCCTTATGGTATGCGGACGATCTTGTGTTGGTATCAAAAACTTCAAGTGGTTTACGCAATCTTCTGTCAGCTCTATGCTCTTATTTCAAAGAAAATGAATTGGTAGTAAACACGAGTAAAACACAAATTGTCGCGTATGTTCCTAAAGGCTCACGCAAACACTTAATGAACTGGCAGATCGAGGGGACTCCCTTGAAGACGGTACCAAATTATGTTTATTTGGGCTTTATCTTTGAGGGCAGCCCAACATTAGACTCACATCTAAATAAAATTAAGCAGAAGTTAACCACGGCAATCTGTCAGACACGAGTAATCACTTCTAAACATGGTAAATTTTCCATCAAAGCGGCGATTACTTATTGGGACCAGAATGTCGTAGCAACCTTCCTCTATGGTCTGGAAACACTAATTGTCCCCTTAGGGTTTCTGAATCTATTAGAAGCCAAGTTTTGGCGTGCAATTTTAAATTTACCTCAATGTATTCCTGGTGTGTTAATAAGATATGAATTGGGAATAATTTCTCTAAGTGCATTATATATAACTGGCGCCTATGTGCTTTATTTCGCAAATGTCTATTATCTACATATGATAACTCCACATTATCCACCATTTCAAGCTATCTGCTCAATTCTACAGAAATGTTTACGAAATACTGGTCTACGAAAATATTAACAATCATGGTGCATGCCGACATTTCACTCGAACTCCTTATTGCTCATCCAGAGCAAGCGAAGAAGAAGGTGTATATGATGGACTGGATTGACACCAGAACTCAGTGTCTAACCTATAAAGACTTTGATTCTACAATCTTTGGCCCAAAACGTTTTAAAAACATTGCGTCTTATTTATGCTTAGCACCATCTGCTGCTTTAAGAACTGCCATTCTTCGTTTGAGGTTTAACATCTGGCCCACCCGTGAGGTTAAAACAAGAAGGAAACAAATCTCCTCTGACCTTAACTGGTGTTGGTTCTGTAAAAATGTTATGATTGGAAATCTCTTCAACACTTAATATTGGAATGTCCGGCACTTAGTACTTTAAGAAAATTGCGCTTTGTTAATCATTTTGCATACTTTGCACAACTTGATCCAAAAAATAGATGGGTTGCCTTGGCAGCCACTGAATGTATGAGTATAAGAATTGCAACAATTAATTTTTTACAGGCCTTGAAACTAGAATGATGATGATTGTACAGTATGTTATGAATTTATATGTTTTTTTTAACTAAATTTTATGCTTATGAATTTTTCTAATCTGTATAAATTGAAAAAGTTGATGTAATTTCAACTATATTCAATAAATAATAATAAAAAATAAAAATAATAAAAAAACAATAAGATCAAGGACCCCACTACTGCTGCCACCACCCATAGCTGCTCCCCAAAGTGTCAACATATGTGGGGTTACTCTACAGCTCACACCTGCTCACTGTGGTTGATGGATGCACTGTCTATCATTACTTCATAATTAAAGTGAGTCAGAGAGAGTAAGTGCCAGGGCTAAAAAATAAGTGCCACGGATGAGCCCTTGCTAAACATCCACACAAATTAAGCACTGATCGCACCCATAACAAAACACGGCTCATATTCAGGTCGACCAAAATTGCATGACCAAATTGAAGACTTTCCAAAGAAAGTCCTATAAAACACGTGGTACTGTTTGCTATGTAACCTAAAACAAAATTGTCTTTACTACTTGTTATGATATGATATGATATGGCATTTGTAACCCGCCTATACACAAGTGCTTCAAGGCGCGACGAGGCAGGGGGGGGGAAAGGGGAGACAGACAACGTTCCTACTAGGCCAGGTGTCATTCAGATCGCGCAAGTGCAAGGGTAAGGGGATTGGGAAAAAGTGCAAGGGGAAGAGGAGAGGGGAGAAAAGTGCTGTACATAGTTAGTAGAATACAAGATAAATAATAGGGCTGGGTGGAGGCAAGTGCAAGGAAAGTGCAGTACATGGTTAGTAGAATACAAGATAAATAATAGGGCCAGCTGGTGGTAAGTGCAAGGTAAGTGCCAGGAGAAGGGGCTGAAGGATACAGAGACAAGCCCGTAGTGCAGGTAGGCAGTGCAGGGAAGAGTGGCTGGGCCAAGGACCGAGAACGGTGAGTGGCCCAGTAGCAGATTCAGTGCAGGTTCAGTGAATTTAGCAGGGGAGAGAGGGAGAGAAAGCAGAGGCAAAGAGGAAGGTTTTGAGGTGCTTCCGGAACCGGAGATAGTTCTCCTCAAGTTTCAGGGAAGCAGGAAGGCTGTTCCAGAGGGAGGCCCCTGCTGCGGAGAGTGATCTACCCCCAGCTCGTTGCTTGGAGAAGCGGCTGACCCTGAGGTAGTTGGAGATGGATGATCGAAGAGCTCGAGAAGGAAGATATTTCGGAAGATAGAGTTGAAGGTATTTTGGCCCAAGGCCCCAGAAGGCCTTGTGGACAATGCAGAGGGTTTTGAACTTAATCCTCGCAGCCACTGGGAGCCAGTGTAGTTGTTACAGTGCCGGAGAGATACGGTCCCTGGGCTTGAGGCCAATGACAAGTCTCGCAGTCCTGTTCTGGATGAGTTGCAAAGGGCAGAGAGTAGAGGCAGGAAGATTTAGATAGAGGCTGTTACAGTAGTCCAGCTTTGAGAGAACCAAGGCTCTGGAGACAGTGAGCTTCTGGGGGAAGGAGAGGAAAGGAAGGATACCCCTCAGGAGGTGTAGCTGGTAGTGTGACTTCTTAGAGACGTCAGATATGTGAGGAGAGAAAGAGAGTGTGGAGTCAAAGATGACCCCAAGGTTTCTTGCCTTGCAGGTAGGCGCAGGAAGAGGGCCAAGGGAGGCCGGCCAGAGAGCTGCAGGGAAGGAGGGAGTGGGTGTGCCGATAAGTAGAATCTCGGTCTTACTAGCATTAAGTCAGAGGTTGTTGGCGGCACACCATTCCTGGATAGCAGAGAGACTGTCAGAGATGAGGGAAGGGGAAGAGGAGGTCGAGGGTAGCCTGAAAATGAGCTGGGTATCATCTGTGTAGCACTGAAAGTTGGGACAGAGAGCGGCGTTGCGGTGAGCAAGAAGTGCCAGATACTGGTTGAACAGCCAGGGGGAGAGGTTAGATCCCTGGGGGACACCACAGGTAGAGAAAAAGATGTCAGAGAGGAAGGAACCCAGTTGGACCTGGGAGGGTCGTTTGGAGAGGAAGGAGGTCAGCCACGCCAGAGCCTGACCAGTAATACCCAGGTTATCACAGAGATGGTTGAGCAGGATGGTGTGGTTGACAGTGTCAAAGGCAGAAGAGAGGTTGAGCAAAATGAGAACACAAGGGGTGTTAAAGTCAAGGTTAGAGAGCAGGTCCTCACGGATGTTCAGGAGAGCAGTTTCCGTGCTTCTGGCAGCTCTGAAGCCAGACTGATGGTCATGAAGACTACCAACAGATTCAGCATGGAGATTAAGCTGGGAGATGGCCAGTTTCTCCAGGAGCTTGCCCAGGAAGGGAGTGATAGAGATTGGGCGATAGTTAGCTGGGCAGGATGGGTCGGAAGAGGGTTTCTTAAGAAGGGGGTGCACAAGGGAGTGCTTGAGGGGGGATGGGAAGACTCCAGAGGCGAAGGAGTGATTGCAGAAGTCAGCCAGGGCAGGGGCCAGGGAGTCGATGTGGTCCTTGATAGTTTGGAGGAACAGGGGTGGACCTGTTTTGACGAGACTTTCATAGATCGGACTTGTCTCGAAACTTTGTCAGCAGAGAAAAGGGGAAAGACAAAGAAGGAGGGAGGAGGGTTGGCTGCAGAAGGGCCAGAGGGAGAACAGGGAATAGAGGGGGGGAAGTGATAGGAGGAGAGTGAGGACAGGATGTCCTGACTTTTTGAAATGAAGTGAGAGGCCAGTGCCGTGCAGAGGGCCTGGGAGGGCACAGGAGAGGTGGAGACTGCAGCAGGATAGGAGTCTTTTTTTGTTATGCAGCAGGCATAGTTTGCTCAATGTTTGCCCTAATGACATATTTGTATGTAAGGGTTGGACCAAAACCTATTTCCCTATTACATAAGGAGACATTTTTGTTCTAAGTTCATTTTGTAAATTTTTGGGGAAAATCGTTAAATGTACATAATGGGGTTTCAGGAAGTTAGGGCACAGCTCCTGTCGACCTGAGAGCTAGACACACCATGCTTGGATAGCTATGCGGCATTCGTTCCTCCTGTTCGGAGTTAGGATTGGAGTGACCGTAAAGTCCTCTCCAGAGTCTTTTGCAATAAATGATGGTACAGATTTGTTCAAGAGAAGAGTCTGATCTGGGTTTCCAAAGTGTGGGAACAGATCTTCCACTATGTCGACGGAATTTTCTGACTTTCAGAATCTCCACCCACACTACTGTTGATTGATTGATTGCTATCAGTGGTATACCAGAATCATGGATTGACACAAACCAGATGGGCTGTCATCAGAGATGTGGGTTTGATATTGGATGCCGAAATCAACAGGTTACAGGTACAAATTCTGCCTGGGCAAATTTAAACTTTAATCTTTCAAAGGTTCATAAAAAAAGAGCACCATTGACATAGGAGCTAATAGCTAATCTCATGATCCAACCAATAGGTAATACCCGTTGTGATGGGCGCTTTGTCAATTGCCACCAAGTAGGACAGCTCCCAGAGGTTTTGTGGGCTTCTGGGCACTAAGTGAAGCAATTTGAGAAGTCACATGTGATCTTGAGAGGGTGTTAGGACATGCGCATGCCAAAGGCTACATTTATTTTCTTTTTGTTGGTTGACCTTTTCTTATGGTATCAAAAGACGCTAATCTAATTTAAGGTTTTTTGCCGTATCACTAGACACATTCCTGAAAATCCAATACTTCGGGAAGCCTGTGGGGTCCCTGGTGGCCTTAAAAGTTTCCCTATTATCTGTTTGTGACTTGTTTCTTGCCCCTTCCTAAAATATCATCCTTTGTGTGCATTAGGGGCATAGAAATTGATACCATTTAACCATAGAGTTATACTATTCCCCCCTTTATGATCCTGCTTGTGTTCCTGTGTTTGTTATATTTTCTTGCATGCCACTCTTTGCTAAGCACCCCCAAGTGAACCATGTGTGCATGCATTTTCTCAAAATGCCTATGGGTTGCCAAAGAGAAGGGCCTATGGACACTACAGTGATAAGAATTGGAGGAGAATATGGGTTGTCCTGCATCTAGCCTCTGGAAGACTCTTGTCCTTCTTGTCGAAGTGGATACTCCACAGATCTTCAATGTTCCCAGTGGACATGTAATTGACTGATGGAGAAGCCACCATCTTTTTGCTTAGGTCTGTCTGTCTTGGCCTAGGATATACACATCTGTCCCTGTGGTTCACCTTGCTGGACTACCATGTTGTGTTGTTCTGGATCTCTACCGATCACCATGCATCGTAGGTAGCACTACAACTATGCCAGGCTAGCGAAGGCTCAACTGTGGATTCCTGTCCAGGATGGCTTTTTGGGAATATCGATCATGGAGCTTTCATCGAAGGCCTGATACAACTAGCAGTTGGGAGGTCATTGTGCTGTTTCCTGGCCTGTTTCTCTATCTCTTGCACATAGGATACCTCGGGAAGTTCATATGCACTCTCCTGGGATGCAGGCTTCTAGGGGAAGGATGGGATTCTCCAAGCTGTGTCTACACGTGCAGAGGCAAAACTCTCTGTGTCATGTTCGTTTCCGGAGGAGGGAGAGGTTGTCATCATATAACTTGCCTCCTGTTTTCCTTACTATTCCTGCTAGAAAGACTGATTTGATTGCCTCTGCAGGCGGCAAGGTCAGCTTAATTTTTTACAATTCTTTAAATGTGACATTTGCTATTAGCTGCAGAGTCATCAGATAACTTGAATTATGTGACCACTTGCTTATTTATTTGCGCTGTGGTTTCCACAGTGTGGTGTCTTTTGAGGGTTGTAAATACAATGATTTTTTAATGAATCCCCTACTTTTTTGTCTTCTCTTTTCCATGTCTGAATACCCCCAAAAGCTTGGTTAACCCTGTAGGACTTGGCTGCAAAAAGCCATCCTTTGAATTAGTTGATTTGGAGGGACCCGTCACTCGGATATCCCGCATCTCCATTGGTACGGCAGACTTCATGCAAATAATTTGCAAGTGTCAAAAGTATCCAGATACAGTTCACCTAACCATGGTGAAACATAGAGCAAAAGCATGCCCAACGTCTTGCATGATCACCTGTCTGTTCTGTGATTGTGAGCGACAGACTGCATGCAAAGTCCTATATCAGCAGAGTTAAAGCCTCTTGGTATGGCACTTGTAAATTATCTTCATTCCCATTGTCAAAAGATGTACTGTTCATATGTGATGCTAACAATTCCTGTACGTGTGTTTAACTTCATAGTCACCCCTTAGTCCCCATGGCTCTGTGTTACACACCATGAGTAACAAATCTATCATGCTATGAAAGCGGAATTGGTACATCTTGTAGCGCTTAGCAGGGCACGATGCACTGTTCCATAACATTATGCATGTATATATCCCTAATCATTTTGTCGCTATATCCCGATGTATCAATAATATTCTCTCCTCTTGTATCTCTCTCTCCAACCCAGACATTTAAGAAAATGTGTAAATTCATGTTTCAATGACGAATCTTGTTTTATTTCAATACAGGATATGAAGAAATGCTCTTCTCTGCAAAGCTGTCCACTTCCTGGCAGAACCAGGATTAGGAATATACATGCCTAAAGCAACAATGACCACTATAGAAAAACCGTTGGAAGCATTCAATGGATAGGCCAATGCCCTTGTGCTTTTTTTAATGAGTATAGGATGTATTGATTAATTTATTTTACAGTTATGTATATTGTATCCACAAAACCGCTGATATAATTATTGGTGCAGTAATTTGCATTAGTAAAACGAAAGAACAAAAAGCATAGACTACCAGAGAAACTGAACACAATTTAAGCCAAAAGAAAATATAAAATAACAACAAATCAGCAGGGAAAGGACATGTCTAACAGATGTTGCTTTAGACATGCCTAATACATTATAAAGTGTGCATTTATCATTCCTAGGATGTGGTGCCAGAAATGGAAAGAGTCCAGAGAGGACAAGGGAAAGTTAGAAGAAACTTTGAAGAGGAGAGAAGAAGCAACAGAGAAAAAGAGTGAAGAAGAATTTGAGAACACGAGAGAAGAAGAAGCTGATAAGAGGAGGGAAGAAAAAACTGAGAAGAAGGGTGAAGAAGAGACTGAGAAGAATAAGAGAGAAGAAGACATTTAGAGAAGAAAGAAGAAGAAACTGAGAGAAGAAAGAAAATGAAACTAAAAAGAAGAAAGTGAGAAGAAGAGAGAAGCAAAAACTGAGAAGAAGAGAGTGAGAGTAAGAAGTAAAGAAGAAATTGAGAAGAAGAATGAAGACTAAACTAAGAAGAACAAAAAATAAACTGAGAGACGACAGGAGAAACAGAGAAGAAAGAAGAAGAGTGTAAAAAGAGAAGAAGAAACTCAGAAGAAGAGTGAAGAAGAAACTGAGAAGAAGAGTGAAGAAGAATCTGAGAAGAAGAATGAAGTAGAAACTGGAAGAGAGAAGAAAAAACTGAGAAGAAGAGAGACATGGAAACTGAGAAGAAGAGTGAAGAAGACACTGAGAAGAGAGAAGAAGAAACTGAGAAGAGTGAAGAGGAAACTGAGAAGAAGAATGAAGAAGAAACTGAGAAGAGAGAAGAAGAAACTGAGAGAAGAAAGAAGAAACTGAGAGGAGAAAGGAGAAACAGAGAGAAGAAAGAAGAAGAAACTGAGAAGAAGAAAGAAGACTAAAGTATGAAGAGAAGAAGAAACTGAGAAGAAGAGTGAAGTAGAAACTGGAAGACAGAAGAAGAAACTGAGAAGAAGAGAGGAATAGAAACTGAGAAGAAGATTGAAGAAGAAACTGAGAAGAGAGAAGAAGAAACTGAGAAGAAGAGAGAAGAAGAAACTGAGAAGATTGAAGAGGAAACTGAGAGGAAGAGTGAAGAAGAAACAGGAGAAGAGAGAGGAGGAAACTGAGAAGAAGAGAGAAGAAGAAACTGAGAAGAGAGAAGAAGAAACTGAGAAGAAGAGGGAAGAAGAAACTGAGTGAACAAAGAAGAAGAAACTGAGAAGAAGAGTATTTGGTTAATACACAGAAACTGAATGGCAGAGAAAGTTTGCAGCACGAACCTGAATACATTTAACGATACATAGAAAATGAAACCAAAACCGAGCTATGTTAGGAAACCAAAGAGTCCGAGTCAGATCTGGGGGGATTCCAGCAGAAACACAAAACCTAAAAAACACAAAAAGCAGAATTCAATGTAGAAAGAGACAGTAGTAGTAAATGATTGGGCAAGCCAACATAGAGAGAACAACTTTCACTTAGACAGGAAACAACCAAGGTTTGTTGTAATGATTTAGTGGAAGAAAGAGAAAGCAGTTGACAAAGTTATGAATGTTAAACAGGTGAAAATGGCAAATGCACAAGAGAGATAGAATGTGATCCCAATGAGAAAGAGTGTGGTCAAAAAATAAAGCTAAGATTACATTCATTTTTAGATATAGGACAGTGTAATGGTAGAAAAGAAATACAAAGTGGAGGTTGGATCACAGGAAACACCTGAAGAAACAGGATTTCAGTCTTTTCAGGATTGAGACGAGGACAATGAAAAGGCATTCAAGTGTTAATAGTTAATAAACAATATGGCAGAAGAACAGCAATTGTTAAGGATCAGTTTTCACTATGAGAATAGTACATAAGGTGTGCAAGGCAGGCAAAGCCACAAATGAGTGGAACTTTAATACCCCAGTCTCTTTCAGATCTGACAGCGTGCCCCGAGTCCAAGCAAAGGGCAGAGGTGTGTGGTATAAATCCGAGTAACATAAAATAAGAATTAGGAAACAGCTCCATCATCCCTTCCTTACCCCTGTATGCCCCTATCCTCAACACCTACATATTTATACAGTATATAGACGATGCTCTGGCAATTGAACAATTTTATTTAGGATGGAGGGAACATATATCTTCATCAATCATTTTTCTGTTGAAACAACTATAAATGCATGACATAAAAATCTTTAGAAAAATATAAAATCAATATTACAATGCCAAGTACATAGAAGGATAACCAACATCTATGTCTGTACATCATATATTAATAGAGCAATAGATATTGCCATCATCATCATAAAAATCATAATGAGTATTAAAATTCAATTTTAAAGAAGAGTGTGTTAAATTAGCAGAACATCTCTAACAGGGACTTACCTTCATCATAAGACATTTGAAATCCCTGACATAACTCAATGTACGTGTCCTGGTTTTCAGGCTAGTTCACCCAGCTACCATCAAACCAACTCCTTTACCCATAAGGCGAGGGCGGTCAATTTCTGCACAGGGCAATCCACCACTGGCTTTCATCAATGCACGCAACAGTAGTAGAACCTATCTTGTGTCAGACTTTCAACAATCATTTACTTATCCTTTAATTGCCACTTGAACCCAGGGGCAGCATACAGTGCAGATACTCAGGGAGGTCCTTCAGAAAAGTGGTTAACTGTTGGTGCCTGCTGTACCCGGCTGCCACTGAGTGGTTTCTTTTCAACGTGTTGACATAGCGTCAAGATGCATGCAATGTAACCACAACTAGCACTGTTCAATCACACAATGAAAATAACATTATTTCAGGATAGATTTCTATAAAAGTTCAGGATAAATTTCCATAGAAGTTCAGGTTAAATTTCCATAGAAGCACAAAAAAAACGACTTCACAACCAATGTATTAAAAATCAAGAAGTACATAATACATACAAATAAGTATAATCATTCTGATGTACACAGTCCCGCCTAAATTGAGTGCAATGTAACACATTTATATGGTAATTAATACAAAATTAAAATTGCAAATAAAACCCTGTCATTCTAGCAAAGCACACAAAATGCTTCTTTCTGTTATTTCAAACGGATCCATATTCAGCTGAGGCAGTCCGCTTACAGTAGTTATGCAAGTGTTATGTTGATATTATCCAGGGGTTCTGTGGTCTGAAAAAGGCTGATGCTTGGACAGGAAACACATGGTTGCCACAACTGAGAGGTAGCTAGGCATAAGGATTGCGTGGAGGTAGCATGGAGGTTGCAAACCAGAGAATTCCTGAGAAAGCTCCTGCAGGAGCATTGTGATATGTGTTTCAGGGTGGTTTCCACAGAGGTGGAGGAAGAAGGTTGATGCTGAGCCAATGTTCCCTGCCAGAGAACTAGTGTCTAGCCTGTTAGCGGTCTAGATGCCGAGGTCCCGGAAGCCCAAGGCACAAATGGTTGCGCACAAAAGTGCAGCGTGCTGTGCGTCATGCTTCAAGGGATGCAGTATGTAGACTGCGGGAAGGAGGTAGCTGCAGCTTGCAGCAGGTAAGTGGGGGTGGGGACTCAAACGGTTGGAAGGGGTCGAAGGGTGCAGTGCAGCGGTGATGGTTCGGGGTCTAACCCCCACCCCAAAAGGGACCAGCAGAGGGCCGTTTACAAAAGTCAGAACCTGCAGAATGTTCTGGAATCCGCAGGTTTGGCTTTTTGCAACCTGCCTTTAGACATAAATCCATCTGGCCAGACCCATGAGTTCTCACCATGCGGTTGGCAACTGGCCAACTCCATTTGACTGATTGTGAACACAGTGACAGACACCTGCATACAGTAGCATAATAAATTCACATTTATGCCAAATCTATTTGGGACTAACTATCTATTCCAGAAATTAATTTGTGCAGTATGCTTCTATAGACTTTGCATACCTCACCATACCTCACCATAACACTACATGTATTGTACTGTTTACATTTGAGAAAGGTTACAGAGTTGTAAGCCCTCAAATAAGACATTTGAGTGCAGCAAGCAGTCACATCTTTAAGCCCTGGCAGGACTAATATATGTCGCCACCCTTCAAGTTTCTATACATTGAGTATTATTACATGGAGTAACTTTCGCTCATAATCCTACAGTACTTAGGAAGAGGACTCAACAAGCTACAGACACTAAACACATATCTGCTTCCATTGTTATTAGTTCTGGCTATTAGGTGGCACTATAAGTGCTATGGATAAGCCAAAACTAGTTCTGGCTATTAGGTTGCAAAATAAGTGCTATGGATAAGCCAAAACTAGTTCTGGCTATTTGGTGGCACTATAGGTGCTACGGATAAGCCGAAACTAATGGCATGTGAAGGGAATTTTGAGGGACATATGTTGCTTGGAGTTTTACCCACCACTTCAACAATCATGGCCATGTAGGTCCCTATGGCCATCCTCGCCAACTCTATACCCCTCGGTACATTAAACACAATTCCTGTAAACTAGCCCTGTGCAATGAAGAAGGTGTATTGCTATGTCTAAGTTGTCTTCTGAAAGGTAATGGCTTATTGCAAAGTGTGAATATGTGTGTCCTTGCATATGTTCCTTGCACTGCACTCTTGTAAAAAATAAAAACAAGCATGGAGCTGTTGGCAGCCCTAATTAGACTGGACTGGGAAATCTTGGGAGTTGACTGCAAAGATGGGATGCATCAAATCGCATTATATGTAGACAATATGTTGCTATTTATGAGGGATATGAAGCAAACGATGCTGAGAGTGATATAACTGATGATTCTGAAGACATAATAGAACTTGGTCCTAGATTCCCGTTGATCTGGGAAAACACGGGACAAGATTATCTGGGCATGACTTTAGCAAGGGAATACAAAAGGTTGTATTGAGTGAAGATATCTCCCCCTGTGGAAGAGGCTGACGGAAGACCTGAATAGATGGGATGTGCAAGAGGCATTAGGTTTCACTCTAGAAGTGGCGGTAAAGATGATGTCATTGCCACGCTTGCTCTACACATTGAACTCTCTTTATATTGGAATTCCAGCCAAGATGTTAAACACACCACAACCAGTAATCCTCTGTTTCATTTGGCATAACAGAAGGTCAAGGGTCCCTAGGGCGGTTCTATTTAGGACTCCACTGATGGGGGGGTTGGGCATGCCTGAGGTGAAATGATATGTGTTGGCAGCACAGCTAGCACCAATGTTGTTCTGGTCCGGAGCTGAGTTGGAGAAGGGCTGGAGTAAAATTGAACAAGGGGTCACAACCATCCTGTTGGGAATGCTACAATTTGTTAACCACAAAGTTCTGGGAGCATGAGGCCCATTATTAGAGGTGACTAAGAATACCTTGCGATATTGGGATCAAGCCCAAAGGTAGAAGAAAACGTCTCCATATCTTAGGCTCTTTAGCCGAATGGGTTACAATAAGGATTTCTCCCTGGGTTGGAGCAATATGTTCTGTGAGAGTTGCGCGGTCGTGCTACCCCACCATTGATGGACTTCTGTCGCAATGGGCAACCATTGCTTTTTGAGGACTGTAAAGATACATTTAATGTGGGGGAAGGTGAGCGGTTCAAATATATACAGACAAGACATTGGGTCTCACAGAGGGTGGTGAAAGAAACGGGCACAGGGACAGCACTGGGAATAGAGCGGGCTATGCGAGAGGGATTGGTGGTGGAGGGTACTCCCTAGCGCTACCGCTTATTAGACAGGGCGCAACCAGAAGACAGGCTCCCTTACATGGACCGATTGCACAGGCACCTAGGCATCCCCCATCTCGGAGGAAGAAAGTGGGAAGATGTGGAGCAGGGCAAATAAGGCTTCTAAATGCACGACCAGTAAGGAATCATCTTATAAAATCAGCTATGGTGGTATTCGACTCCACAGCGTATATATAGATTGAACGTCCAGTTCTCACCTCTTTGCAGGAGGAAATGTGGCACCTTGGACACATTTGGCAGACTGGCGCTAAAGCCACATTCTTTTTGAAAGAAACTCTGAGGAATTTCAAAGATATAACAAAGTGGCGTTGCCTGCTTCCCCAATGGAGATTTTGTTTGGTGCGATTGTAGAGGAATTATATGCTGCTAGTGTAGCCATGGTAACACTCATTACACACTTATTGACTGCTGCCCGAATGACATTAGCCCGAGCTTGGAAACGGAGGATGGGCCGATGGCGGCATGTTAATGTTAATGGATATTTGTACCACGCACTATCACCACCGGAGTGGTCCCCTGGCGCTCTGGCGGATCTGAAAAGGAAAGGAGGTGGGGGGCGAGTTAGTGGGCCCGAGCAGGAAAAGTGCAAGAGAGCAGTGATGTGCTGTTGGCGGTTTCAGTTTGGTTAGCACCGTTCGCTGAGTTTAGGTGTGCTTTTAGGTCAGTAGCCATTGTGTTCTGTTGTGCAGAGCTATGTGTGATTTTATTTGTTGTTGCAGTGTAGTGAAGTTTGTGCAGTTTGCTGTGCTATAGAGTTGTGGTTGTGTTTGGTTAGAGTTTGAGAGGTGTATGCAGAGGGGTGATATTGTTAGTGGGTTGGTTAATGGCCTCGCTATCTACATCTGATACGCACTAATTTCCAATTACTTTCTAGATGAGGCACGTGACAATCTCCCCATTTCTATCTGGATCCGGCACTTGTTGACATTCATAATTCTGTCTAGAAGCAATGTCAGCCAGTATTTACAATCCTTTCTAGAAGCGATGGGAGCTAATATTCGCAATTCTATCTAAAATTGTCAATGGTGAACATTCACCAATCTTGCCTGCATCTGATGCATGCTAATATTCACTAATCTGAATGTGGCAATGGATAATATTTGCAATTATATCAAAATGAAAATCACCAATAGTCCAGCATGATCTACACATTTTTGCAACTCCCCCAGCATTGGGATAGCAAACATTGTGCATGTCACATACAGCATGGAAAGTAGACAGTAATTTGCAGTGGACACCCAGATACTTTTTTGGAAAATCTGTATCCACATGGCTTTGCGGCCGCAACGCCCTCTGTGCACAGTTTACTGCATAGGGTTGCTATAATAGTGTCCCAGTATTCTTGGTTTTAGCATATTTGCCACCCCGTTAGACTCTGGGGCTCGCAATCCTTTACGTTTTCCAATAATTAGCACAAGGTCAGCTTCGTCAAAATGTAATCCAAAAGGAACCCTTATTTCCCCTATACTAAAGAACCGTGCTGTATCATAATAATAAGAAGTATATCTTCTATGTTCTTTGAAAATAAGAATAGGAGCCCCTGCCAAATGCAGGAACAAAACTGTTGTAGCTCGGGGGAGGTGGGCTATTATGCCCGGAGGTGGGAGGAGGACAGGAGGTGGCTAAGGGAAATAAAAATACAAATGAGTCCCTCTGGAAGATGGGCCCCCAGGCCCCCACCTGAACTGGCAGACCATCAAGTGTGAGAGCAGCAGCCACTAACTCAGTGTGACCCTGGACAGCAAACTCAACTGGAGAAGGCATATCGAGAATACTCAGCAGAAGATATCAAGAAAGATGGCAGCACCGTATCCACTCCTGAAGACCAAGTCCATGCCTTCCTGGACAAAGATCAATGTCTACAAGGCGATCATCAGACCTACCCTGATATATGCCACCACAGCCTGGATGACCTGCCATGAGCTACACTGAAAGAGTTTTCAGATAGTCCAGAACAGTACCCTGTGGATAGTATCTGGAGGTCTACTCTTCACAAAGACAGCTGACCTTCACAGAGAACTGGGCAACGGGAAGTTGGACAAGCATCTAGCGAAGCTTACCAGGAATGTCTGCAAAACACTGGATCAGAATCTGATCAGAAGACTCACGTCGACCACTGCAGACAATGTTGACTGCTACCCGCTGCCAATCATGGCAAAGACCCAGTGAAACCAGCCCTACTGTGACAAGTGCACACAGACCATGAAGAAACCCAACCCACGACTACACACTCGAGATGGAGTGAGGCCCAAGTCTTGGTATCCAAAAATCACAGTTGATGGCTAAAATCTGTCAGCAAGAAGACAGAAATCAGGTGGGCCACCTCATAATTGAGTACTGGGACAAGGGAAAGTGGGATTTATGCTGATTCTTGCCACCCGATCAAACCTTCACAACTGGAAGAAAATAGATTTGGTCTCACCTCTGAGGCAGAATGGCTATAACATACTAACTGCGGAAAATGGAAACCTCTCGGGATGACAAGGTACACTGGTACCAAATGGGTTTTACCAAAACTGCGAAGAACAAAACTCCTCAAACCCTGTTGAGAAGTTATTGCTGAATTCTATCAAGCTACCATGAATGGTATTGGCACCTGCCAAACCACCGTCGTCTATGGTTATATTTTTGTTATCTTAAGAATGCACATTTCTGGTACTACAGTTGTATAATGAACTACTATTTTCCCTGATCCCAATGCATTTTCTTCTTTTCCACACCCAGACCCCCCTTTCATCTCTCACCCACAAGTTTCTCGCGAGATTTGAAGCAACTTGTATTGCAATAAGGACAATATGAAACATGATTTAAAATGCAACGATCATTTCTCCAATACTCAGTGGGGGTAACGTAAAGTACCTCGTAGCGAAGCCACAGTGCCTGACACATTTTGTCAGTGAATGCCCAACGATTGCTCATCATCTCCACAGCCGTCAGGGAAATACTCTATATATAAGAAACGTTCTAGGCCCACGGATATTTAAAATGCTCCACTTTCCAATCGATGTTCAGTTCGTCATAGGGACCCTTGATCGAGCATGCCACCCCATCACCAGAGGGCCTCATGAATACCACCCACGTGTTTTTGCTTCACAATGCTTCATCTGTTCTATTCTGTATCACTGCCTCTGAAATATCTTTCCTAACTTGCGTTAAGTGAATATTCTGTAACACCGCCACGATGCCTCTAGGCCGCTGGGTGCTTTATATATCCAAATAAATAAATAAATAAATAAATAATCACAGCACGTCACACGACTTGAAGCCCCACAACACTACTAACCGCTCGCAATGGTGCGCGACGCCTCTCCCACTCACCTTCCCTTGGTACGCCATTTCGGAAGCTACTCCCTATCCTACTCAGAATCACCCTAGGCCTGCAGACAGAAATCTCAAAAGTCCACGGGTCTGACAGTTTGTCAGACCTGTGGCATGGTGGTGGGGCAAAGGTTTGGGGCATTCTGGTCATGGAGAAGGTGTGTGCATTGGCTGCCGGCACCTACCAGACGTTTCTTAAAGTCTGGTTCCCCTTTTATGAGTTTGTCAAAGATAGGGACCAGCAGTTCCATAAAGCTGGCTTGCTTAAAGGTTTTACTGTACTGTAAACGCACAGGGTTAACACTGTACGGAACAGGGATTTTAAACCGGATTGGAATGCTCCATAGATCTGATGTTACGCCACACTTGTTTATTATGATTAATGTTGTTATTTGGGGGGGGGGGGTATTAACTGGTTTAAATGTGCCATATCCATTGTCGCTGAGAAATGAAAAGTTGACAGGGGGCTTTCTTTTGCTTCTGCCAAATGGTCGCCTTTCTTTGCTTCCTGGAAGCTAAGTTTAAATCTATGCTGTCGAAAGGCACCGGTGATCATGTACTATAAATAAAGTTAAAAAAACAAACAAGTATGGACAAAGGCACACTTGTTGGCTATTGTGTCAGCATTAGTCGCCTGCTAGGCATTGCAATGTAATGCCCTGGCACTAAGATGTTGACATCTTATGGCCAGGGGGTACAGTTATGCTAGGGCCAGAATTTTGGTGTTGGACTGCCCCAGGTCAGGACAAAGACTGATATGTTCTGAATATTTCTTCTCTGTGAAAGTTAGTGAGCTAAAGAATCTGGGTAAGGCTCTCATAACCGGGACTAATGTCCGGCAGAGGGACTCCCAGGACCCCCTTTGGTTTTTTTCAGGGCCTGGGATATGTCTATCCCAAGACTACACAAAAGCCAGCAGCAGTGGCTTTGCGAGTGCTTGTTAGACTTTGCATTTGCTTACTCTTTCTGAGTATGTACAGATTCTGTCCTGCTGTTAAGGATGTACACCAATGTGTACGAATGAATTAGCATGGCGAAAGCAAGATACCCTCACATTCTCCTCCTACATTCTACTCCCTCAAAGTAGGGGACTAACCTCTGTTCACTGCACCACTGGTAAGACTGGCATTCTGGCCAATCCTGCACTGCAATCCGTGACAAATAATAGAGGGTTTTTCAACTCCAGGCCTCGAGGGCCAGATCCATGTCGGGTTTTCAGGATACACTTCATTAATATTCATGAGATACAGTTGCAACCAATGATTCTAAACGTATGCACATTTTTCCTCATGAATATTAAGGAGGATATCCTAAAAAACCTGTCAGGATCCCGGCCCTTGAGGCCTGGAGTTGGACAACCTGAGCTCAGCAGCTCAACAGCAAGGCAGTGTATGCACACCTGTTGTGGGCACCCACTTAGAACTACTTACTCAACAGGCCGCATAGTATGCCCCTTTCTAATATAGAGCCCCCTGAATAAAGCTGCTCGATGCATAGCCATTGGCAGGTCTACAAAGTAAAATTTAAGGGAGCCATGCCAGAGGGAAAAATGGAACAGAAGGACACAGACAAAGAAAGTCAAACGAGACAACTCGGTTTAGGAATGCATCGATTTTACAAAAGTGTTTACATTTATGAACAAGGAGATATGGTGCAAGTTCAAGTAACTGAAAATATCAATATCCAATTAATATAAACCCTAGCAAGATAACTCATGTTAAATGGTCCTAACAAGTCTTTCACGTGTTTTCTGTAAACACACGTTTTGTCACCACCTCTGGTGCAGCTTTAAAGCGTCTAATGAACAGATACATGGCAAAAAGAACCAAGCGTCTGCCTCTTTATCAAGAACCTTCAAGCTCCAAACCACAGCCCCGATGACTGTAACTCACCCACACTCACACGTCCCAACTCCACCATGACAGCTCGGCGGTCTTCCTTAAGGTGCCCCTTTCCTGCTTTGAAAGCAGACGTGGGATATAGAAATAACCCACAACTATATGTTCCATCACAGCTTTCTCAATTACTAAAGTTTTACTAAGGATATCATACTGTAAACTAGTGTTTCATTGTGGATATCTCCATATGCCAGAGGTCTGCTAAGTGCAGCTCCACAGATCTTTTGGACTACAACCCGTATGATCCTAATGCAGCATAGCCATTGTTGAGGGATCATGGGAGATGTAGTCCAATGCATGTGGAGACCTCCCAGGTTGCAGACCCCTGCTGTATAGCATGAATCTAGCTCGAGAGCAGTGGAGCACTTTACAAGGTGTGGAAGCCAATGTTTGGCATTGTGTTTTTTGACAGTGGTGCAGTACTGAGGGCAGAACATAGATTTGGTTGTGCGGGAGCGTATAGATAAGGTTGAGGGAAAGTGGGGGAGTTGTGGGGGTCTCCCCCCACATTTTAGACCAAAAAAAGTCAAATGTAATCAAATGTGATTAGGTCACATGTTTTAGGTCAAATAGGCACAAACCTTGGCTCTTGGGGTCCCCTGACCTTTGCCGCCATTATATTTACCTTTCAGCAAATGAAGCACATCTCGGTTTGCACTTCACCCTTAAACAGGTCCCTCGAGTTTCTCAGCTACATTTTTAAAAAGCAGGGAATGGCGAGCAATGCCTGGGCCTGCCCACAGGCCCAGCTGCCCAAAAAAGGGCTCTCTCCCATGCTGCCATATGCACCCAGGGCACTTTAGGAGGAAGTATGAAAATAATATTTATCATGAATTTTCCCCCTTTTTTTTTTTTTCTTTTGTTTTTTTTCGAGTAACCATAGAAGCCTGCATCTAAGTTTTCAGAAGAGACAAATCTAGAAGCAGCCCTGGCACAGCGAGAAGGGGCAGACATTGGCTATACATGCTTAGCTCATTTAGTTCATGGCCTTCGCGGTTTGCATTGGTTACCGGTAAAACAACGAGGATTCTTCAAATGCATGAGCCGGATTCTTAAAATGGTAAATGGTCACCATAAGAACACTCCAGTAGACAGGCTACATCTCTACTGTCTGCCCAGACTGCTAGGATCATAGCGCCAGATTGCCTCTTTTGGTGTTGGTTGCGCTGTACTTCGGTACGAAAACTGTTAACATAACATAACCTAGTTTTGCAGGATTACTTCGTATTCCAGGGGTCTGCAACCTGCGGCTCTCCAGATGCTTTGGACTACAGCTTCCATTATCCATCACAATTGAGTATGCTGGCTAGGGCCGATGGGAGTTGCAGTCCACAATACCTAGAGAGCCAAAGGCTGAATTCCCCTGGTCCGATTCATAATCCCAAAATTCAAAAGTGAAATTGGGTATTATTACATTTAACTAAAGGGCATACAACTCCCACAGCAAGCTGCCTTTGTCTATGAGAAGCTGTGGCATTATATTGTATTATTATTATAATTATTGCATTTACTGAGCGCAGACCTAGCTGCTGGAAGCAACAGAGCACTTTACAATCATAGTGGGAAGAACACAGTGAGGAAATCTGAGTAAAAAGCAGCAGGGAGATAACAGGGGAGGGCGAGGGTGGGCAATTGCCAGCAAGGGATCTACAAGTATCCAAGGGGGAGACAATGGGGAACAGATCACTGAGTCTCGGTAGCGTGGGGAATGAGGGGTGTGTGGACCCTAGGAGTTAGGGAGGAGCATTATTTTCACTTAAAAGATCTCTCGCAAAACGTTTCTCTTCTGCAAGACGGAAAGCCTTTTTTGATGACCCCCTTGGCCCCGCTCTGATCTGGGCCTACTTGTGTACCTGTCATTATCTCCACGACGCCTCTGGATGAGCAATTACATTCCATTAATAAAAAACACACACATACAGGGAATGCAGATGATAAGACATGACTGCATGCTTTGCTTATTATAATTTCTGCACAGTATTATTACAAATTACATGGTTGGTTTTAGAGACAGAGCTCCTTAATTATTTTTTATATATACTTTGTCAGTATGACAAAGGTGGACTGGTTAGTTGGAATCTGGGGTTGCAGAACTGGGAGGAGATGGTAAAAGGGAATGCATGGAACAAACTGGCGTAGGCCAGGGGTAGGGTGTAGGGTTATTTACAATTCCAGAATGTGAATAGGCAAAACAAGGGAAAAGGAATCGGTTAAGCTATTTTAAAATGTCTTTTAAAAACTCCTTTTATTATCAATATCCCAAACACGTTTTTACAAATAGTAATTACACCACCATGAAAACAATTCACTTTGCTCCCGCTCAAAGGACACAATATATTTCCAAAGTCACTCCTGTATTTAAATTACTAAAACCACAATCAAAAGCACAAAGCAAAATGTGCCTTTGGAAAATGTAATGCATTGGGGGCATTACTATCAAACTGCTGAGCCGGTAACATAGATAAATCAGCGGGTTGAGCGCTTGCCTCTGAGGTTCACTGCTGAGATCTATGTGTGATCTTCAGGTTACGAGTTCGAATCCTGGCAAGGCCAACTCAGCCTTTCATCCTTCTGCGCTCGATAAATGAGGATCAACTTCGGTTGGGATGATCAATGTATGTAAACTATGTTCTCTGTGAAGTGCTTTGACTTAAGGCGCTATATAAATAACAAATCATTATTATTGGGTGTAGCAGTAATCATATACAAAAATCACTGCTATCTAATATATATATTGTATATCAGTAAATTCATTTAAAGGAGTGACTTTGGAAAAATGTTGTGCCACTTGAGTGGGAGCATGGTCAATTGCATGGTCAATTGTTTTTAAGGTGGTGTAATTATTCATTATTTGTAAAACAATGTTGTGGGATATTGACAAGACATTGATAGATTCATTATTGCTGTGTTATCTGCAATGAGTTTGAAGGATAGATGCAATTTATAATAATGCTTTTAGGCTGTTCCATTATTCCTGTGGTTAACCGAGGAGTGTTACGAGGAGTCTTTCTTCACTATCTATTGATCCTGACTGAGGAAAAAACAGCTAAATAGCCTGCCCACTCGCCCTTGATGCAGAGTGAGGCAGGAGTGTTGAGCTGTGTTGAGGATGCTGTCCCATACTGTCTACTGCCACTTCGATACCATCTACACTCTGGAATTTGTCTTTGGCATGCCTGGAAAAGCCCAGTACCGTGCCAAAGCTTTGTCTAGCCGTGTTAAAAAACACTACGGTTTACGCTTGGGAAAGTCTGTTGGCGCTAGCATAAGCGCACCCTTATCGGACAGGGTCGGGGTTAGCGATGTGCCTTCCTTGACTGACATGGAGGTTCAGATTGGACGAAAAGGCCCTATGGAGACATATTATCCTGCAATTCTGCCTGCCCCCTTTGGTCCACAAATAACATCGGTGGAAGTTAATCCCACACTCAAGGGAGATTGATTTGAGTGCTTTTTCCCATGACCTTGCCAACGATTCACTGTTACAAATGTGTTATGCATTACAGAGCAGTTCTTCTACAGCTTTGAAGGTAAGTGAATTTGGCACTTCACTCACACCATGGGCATCCGCTGTCTCTGACCTGGATGGGGTTGCTCGTCAAGGAATTGTATTGGCCAAGCCAGCAAATGGGATGGAGGTTCTGTCTCCCCCTTGCCAGCTCTGCTACATCCAGCTCCTGCCCTCACTGCTCCTTCTCAGCCGCACCAGATTCATTCCAGCTTGCTAGGTAACCAGCGACTATCAGCGAGCCCAATCTGCTTTATGACACAGTAAATGTCCATTCTGACTCCTACAGCACACAGGAAACCTCCGGGAGCATGCAAAGTAACAGAGAACTTAACTTTACTGTCAATATTCTGTTAAAACTGTGTGGAGCGATCCATGAGGACCTCAAAAAGCAAGGCTCTGCTATTTCAACCATGCACAAAATATTGTCTAACCAACATGGCAATGGTGTTCCCTCCCTTTCTAATCCCTGAGAGTTAACTGATCATGGAATTATTTCCATATTAATCATATCTTCACTATTACTATCACCACAACCTCCTGAAGAGGCTCAGACTAAAGACAATGAACCAGTGAATATTAGTGACTCCGAGGCGAGCCCCACGACGTTTAGACTGGCTAAATGACTACAAGCTAAAGCTATTAAACAGTCTAGAAACAAGCCGTTGTCTCCCACCCAGCCTATCTCTCTGGACACTCAACCTCTTAATTCCACAATACGCCCATAAAACAACTTGATGTCCAAAAAACAACAGAAAAGAGTAGCCCGTCGTAAGAGGAGGTCTGTCCAGAATGTGGGAACTCTAATGACCTGGCTTGTAGGGGTGGCTCTGTTAAAAGATCATATTCGTACTGATGGGCAACCCATACCTAGCTGTGATAACAATTGCTTGACTGAGAATAAGTCTATCATGTGTGAGGATACTAGTACTCACATCCCGGTCCCAAACAAACCTGTTTCCCACAAAGTCTGAGAAAGGCTGCAGTGGGTATTTTGGACTTGAAAAAACTCACTATCATCCAAACAAAGGAGGTCAAAAGATCTTGCCATTTATATCGCTCCACACTGTAAGGACATGTATAGCATTATGCAAAAATATAATAGCATTTTATTGCCAGTAGATAATAGTATTTTGCTACTATGTAATATAAAAAATTTTGCCAGTATAACATAGCATTATTGGTATTATGCAAAGTACAGGATTTACAACACAGCCAAGCCCAATTTGAAACTGCAGATATACAGAGCATTCATAGAAAAGCTTATTGTGCTGTCAGATTCAAATAATGAAGTGCACCATTTTTTTTTTGTTGATGCTTCATGTATGAAGACTGCATTATAATATATAACTGACTAACATTAACATTACTAAAATACTAATTCTAACTTCTCTAATATTAAAATGCAGTCTCATATGCAAAATGAGGTCAAATCCATGTTTTGGTGGCACTGCTGAGATTCATTTTTAAATGCACACTGGCGTTTTCTTCAGCTTGTGAAGAATAGAAAAAATGCAGGTGGCAGGAAACAAAGTGAAACAGTAACGCTAGGCCTAAAGCTTTCATTGTTCTGAAAATGAGGGCTGATACAGAGCACATTTTTTTTACAATGATTGGTGGAAATTATAGGGAGATAAGCCACGTCAAAAAGGGGATGGAGAGGAGTTTTCTTGTTTACAAGAAATGAGGAAAGCAGTTAGATCATGCTGGGCTGTGAAGGCTAACAGAGGTTCCAAGGGGTAGAGCACTAGCTGTGAGATATAAGTACCTGGCTCTCCCCACACAATATTACGGAAGAGTTTCGCGCTGACACTGGGTCTGCATCTGCTAACACAACAAGGTTGTGTTGGGGACTTTAAAGAAATACCAATCTTGGTAAGATAAGTGCTAAATGAGGACCTGCTAAAATGTTGTATGTGTGTCTAAGATTTATTACAGTGTAGGGAAGTTAGGACATTTTTGCATGTTTATTTTTCATTATTTTCAGAATGTGGGAACATTATTCCATGTTTAAAAAATATCTGCTTCTTCTGCTTTGTTCTCTTGTATTACAGATGATGCTGTAAATAACTCATGGTAAGACGTGATGACATGTAAATACGATTCAATATAAGAAGTATTTATAAAAATCAATGGGATTGTGTGTCATTCATGCATCTGTGAATTATTTACATAAGTGATGGATACAGGGAGGCTCATATCAGTGCAGTAGTGCATATGCCAATTTACCAATGCAAGTAAAATAACAAACCAGAGAAAGCTAGTAATGAACATCTACAAAGCAGAGGTGTGTGTGCAGTGTGATGAATGTTTCCTTCCTTGCATGCTGATGATAAGGTGTCTGATCACATATATAGATTATTGGATGTAAATAAGCCAGTAATGTTTTATGGCACATAGATTACTGGATGTACATAAGCCAGTAATACAAGCCACAAACTGTAGGTGGCGCTCTGAATAAAATCATTGGGTTCTGATCAAGTGCATAAATCTGGGGCTCTCTACAGACAACTAGGAGGTATTCTAATAGAAAGGAAAGGTTTGTTTTATGATGGGGTTGTAGTATATAAAAGAAAAAAAAACATGCTCACCACTATACCACAGGAATAAATACCGCAAAACAAGTTACCACTAAAATTACCACCAATATAAGCTAACGAGGTATGGTCACTAAAATAGTGTGATGCCAAACCTAATCGAAATGCAAGACTAATTACCACCAAATTACTGCCAATATTTTTACGGTAAGAAAATACAGCCAAATCCCAAATTTACCCCAATAAAACCAAATTTCCTACAGAGAAGGGTGCATTGGCTGGGAAATTGACTGTAGAGCACCTACTGTGCGTGGCAAGTGTGTCTAACCCTACCATATGTGTATTGAAGGGAACCCATTTTATGAGAGTAGTGGGCCACTGGAAGTGAATCTCAGAATGTCTCAAATGGAGGCCACATTCCCACAGTTGGTACAATACCTGGAGGCAAAATTATATGCACATGGGACATGGTCCTCAAATAACGCCACAGAGTGGCATGACCGTATCTATGGGGAAGGGCAGAAAGAATTATTGGACAATATTTTTGCAGAAGGTAGCATAATTCAGGTTTGTCTTTTGAGATTATTAAATGCTGCTGATAAACATGCAGAGAAAGATTGTTTGATACAGCTATGTGCCAAGACATGGTTCATTTTAAATAGGTCTCTGTGAATGCAGGAAAATGATGCCAAGCTGATTAGCAGTTTAAACATTTAACTAGATGGAGCTAGTGAACAGGAGGAAAGGTTAAGAGCAGAATTGGAGGTATGTCAAGAGGACATGCAGTAAAAGTGTAAAGATCTCGACACTCAATTGACTCAAAGAAAGAAACAGTTTGAGGAGAGAGAGCAAGAATTAAAACACTTGAAAGGATTGGTAGATCATATTAGAAAAGATAAAGACGAGGTTATTTTGGAAATGCAAATTTTACAAAAAGAAAATTTTGAGAAAGAAAGTTATCTTCAACATGCTGAACAAGAGATAGTTAAAATGTTTCAAGAAAGAGACAAGAGAGTCAAAGAATTCAATGAATGTCAAATGCAAATGAGTGATATGCAAAATGTGATTAATAAAATGGGTGATGAAAACAATTACTTGTGTAAGGAGGCAGATCGGCTCCTTAAAAAGTACAAAGATTTGGAACAGCAAATATGCACTTCCAGGTCTCAGGACAAATGACAGGGCACCACAGTCAATGGAATTGAGGTGAATTCTATTGTTACACAGAAAGTTAGTGCTCCAGTGGCTGTGCCGGTGTCTGAACTTGGTTGTAGTGCCCTTGGGGGATTTGACACACCCATTGGGGGCCACCACCAATCCCATATGCCTGAAACAAGGGTTGAATCACAAAGTAGTGCAATCCCAAGCATAGCAACAAGTATCCCTATCAAAATAGTGAAATCAATCAAGGCCCTAATCAAACCATTCAAAAAAGGAGGGGAGTGCTGTATTGAGGAGGATTTAGAAGCGGTGCAGGATATATTTAAAGCCCTCCAGATACCTAAGGAACAATAATGACAATACTTCCACTTAACTCTGGACACTCCCACAGCCAGTTTCATTATAGGATTAAATGAACAGCAGAAAATGACATGGGCAGAGTTTGAAAAAGAGATTAGACATCATTTTTATCCATTCCAATCATTACAGGAGGCAAAAAAAGTTGCATACCCGATTACAGCTGGGCCAAATATGTCCCCTTGCAGTTTTTGCAAGACTTAAAAAGAGCTTTTACTCACTTTGATGTATCTTTTGATCCCAATTCCAATGAATTTAAAACTGCCTGATTCTATGCGTTGCAGAAAGACATTACATCACAATTAGTCTGCGAATTTGATCGTGACAAGTCCCTTGAGTGGATTGTATACCAAAGTACAAATCTATATGAAGTGCTGTACTGTCAGGGTAGAGAGAGTGATAAAATGAAAGATACTAGACCAAAATCTAAAGATTCCTCGGCAACAGTAATGGAGATCAGGTCAGCTAAAATGTGACTTGAGTCCGCTCAAAGTCCAGGTAAAAATAATGTGACACCCAAACAGAGGGATAATCAATAGAGGTTGCCGCTATCTACACCGATGTTTCAGTCACATGATCCTAGTAATAGGGAGAGCTATATTAGCCCTAGGTACTTAGGAGACAGGCCCCAGGCATGATATCAGCCTGATATGTCAGGCATGAAAAATAATCAGAGACAAAGCCAGGATCAAAGAAGTAATGGACCCTACCAGACATTGGGAACACAGAGCAGATTTGACCCCAACACCATGATATATGGTAATCAAGACAGACCCCGGTATGTGGATCGATTAACTGAAAATGGGAATCAGCATAGGGGACAATACTCACAAAATGAGAGACAGGACATGAGACAGAGTAAGAATTATGCCCCACATCAATACAATCACCGCCACCAGGGGACTACACCCAAAGGATAGGTACACCCCGCTTCAAGCCCCACGTGAATCAAGAGTTCAGAAACAACCCCAATAGAAATCACTCTCCTGAGAGATATCAGAATAGATTCAACCAGGGGGAAAATAGCCAATATCTGCATAGGGTACAGAGAGAAGATTCTAGAGAGATGGAAAGATTCCAGTGTCTCGAGGCCCAAGTGAAAATGTTGGCTGAACAAATAGGAAAGCTCTGTACGGCCGAAAAACAGTCATCAAAAGAGGGGGCAGAAGCCATAGTAGTGACCGGGTGGTTTCTGATAATAAGTGACTGAATCTTCATGATACCTGCAATGATAAAAAGACAGATTGCCCTAGTCTGGTTTTGCATAATGACTCTGAGCTGTTTAATGATTTAAAAACTAAAATACCTGCAAATGAACATGAGGCAGAAATTGCAATTACATCTAAATAAGGTTTGGTTTAACCTGGAATTAAATCAAACATTGTAAATTTGCACAAATGAAAAAGGAAAACGAGAAAAGCATGAAATTCAAAAAGAACAGAGAGACAGATTTAAGAAAGACAACTCCTGCACGGGTAAAATAATTGATCAGGGAGTAGATATGAATGGTAGAACGCTCTCCTTAGACAATCAAGATGCTAATAAATTATAGGCAGGAAGAATATGTACTCAAAAGGAGGGTACGGACCAGTCACCTGAAGAGTTCTTTGAGCCACAGATTGTTGAAGTTAAAAAGACTGGTACCATGCCAAATACCCACAAGTGCCCAGAATTAGAAAATTACAAATTATCAGGTGATGTTAATACACATATTCAGATGGAGAATTGTATTGTGAACTCTGATGAACCCCGGATGGAAGGGCAAACAGTGGCCACACTCCAAAGGTCCTCTGAATATGGGGAAATGAGTAAGGTTTCTCAAACGGAGATGGACAGAAAGGAGGGAAACATGTCCTTTCATTTACCAATGTGCTTAGCCAAAAGTGAGAAAGGTATGAGAAAAGTGAATCATGAAATCAGTAAGAATTCACACTTTTTGTGTGTTTTAGAGGGCGTTGAAGACAGATAATATGCTCCCATTACTGTGGAAGAGAAATGCAATACATTTGCAATGATTGATACAGGCACACAGGCCACAATTATGTCCAAAGAATTGGTAAAAAGTATCAATGAAGGAAGATCTCCACAGAATCAGATCACAGTGAGGCAGAGTGATGGCCCAGTACACAACTTTAATGGTGAAGAGGTGCCTATCGTGGTTGTCACCGAGGTTGACATAAAGATAAGAAAACACAGAATGAAATAGGAAGTGTTGATCACATCTATTTGTGAAATTCCATTTTTGATGGGGACAGATTTCCTGAAAAGATTGTCTCCTCTCAAAGATGGGGTGAATGGGGTACTGTGGTCTTTAACCAAAAAAACATTAAGACCTAAGAAAATAAAGTCACAGAACAGCAGTATGAATGAATGCCATACTGTTGCCAAATCAAATGATGCAGTGTAGGTGTACCTACAGAATAGCTGTGTGCCTAGTGTCACTGTCATTTTGATGTGCTAGAACAAAATGCAAAGTGAATAAGAAAAACACTCTGTGCAGATTTATTTGGATCTTAGGAAGAAATGACAAACTGAGTTAGATGAGCACACATTATGCTTCTATTTAAAAGAGAAGAAATGCAAACAGAATACTACTCTTGAAACAGACACGGAAAAACGCATCACCACCCTTGCTGAAATACACATGGAAGATGAGCAGCCATGAATTCACATTGGTATAAATGACCATTCTAAAATGTTAAAAGCCACGTTGGCCCTTGAACAAGAAAGGAGTTTTATAAATGAGAAACTAATGCAGAGAATAATGGAGAGGGAGGAGATCCCAAAATTTAGAATTATAAACCAACATATCTCTGGTTTGGACAATCCAGATTTTGAAAATCAAATTGCAGGAAAGTGCATGCTAAAGATTAACATTGGACAAAAAACCATCTACCATAATGTGTGGATAGTGAGTGGAACACAACATGATTTTTATCTGGGCAATGATATCATGCACAGAATGTGCATGGTATTAGATTTTCTTAACCACATATTTGGTCCCGACTAGGTGGGCCTGCACCCGAATTTGAAGACAAGAGAAATGCTTATCATTGTGCACAATTGGTCCCATATGCAATTGAATTACAGGTGAAGAAGGATATTACTATTCCTGCATTCACCACGCAGGTTTCTATAACACTAAAGTGCAAGAATGGACAGCAAATGAAAGATTCTGATGCATTTTTGTTTGAATGAATCCATGAAACAGCAAGGCCTGGATTATTAATATACCCCATTGGTGGATGTTGGGGAAGGGTCAGTCAAAATTATGGTGAATAATAAAGGATGTCAGGATATTCATTTAGAAGAGAATTCTTTATTAGGAATGGCCATACAAAAATCACACTATATTGCAGATTTCAATAACATTGTTATTGGAAATATCCCTGAGAGATATGCAGGTGCACAGGGTGTGTTGCCAGAGTATCTGGATTCTCAACCCAAATGGATCTTTCAAATTCAATCTGTGCACCCTTATGATTCAAATGAGACCGTGTATTGTCACCAAGAGAATTGTATAGTATTTGATTTAAATGAAAATGAAACAGAAAATCAGCACATTGAAGTGGAAGCTGATATACCAAAAATATATAAAAGTGGCAGCTTTACAGAGAGATACAGCAACACAGTTGGAAGAAAGCACAGAGGTTCCTCCACTGGAGAATTTCCCAGAATTTTCAAAAAGGGTAGAGGAGCAGATTTTGTTAGAAGATGCATGTGACAGTGAAGAGGATAAGTATGAGTTGAGAAAAATATGTATGGAATTTAAAGAAGTATTTGCCAAAGATGCATATGATTGCGGCCTAACTAATTTACATGATGCCACATTACCAGAGCGGTGTGGTAGAAATCCAGTATTTGTGTGCTAATATCGATTGCCACTGGCATCCTTAGAGTCATTGGCAGAGATCATTACAAACTTGGAGTCTAGGGGAATTATCAGGCCCATTCATAGTACCTCCAACACTCCTGTTTTGGGTGTGTTAAAGCCAAATGGTCAATGGCGTCTGTGTGCAGACTTGAGGGAATTAAGTAAAAGAGTGCCAGTGTCTAGATGGCCACTGCCATTCATTGATCAAGGCCTTGCTCAAGTGCATGGGTCAAAAGTATTTACCACATTAACTCTTACTTCTGGATATTGGTGTGTGCCACTGGCAGAAGATATTCAGAATTTACTTTCATTTTCATTTGATAAAACACAATATGCATGGGCTAGAACACTGTTCGGGTGTGTCAATAGTGGGAGCGAATTTGTCATATCTTTGAGAAAGGCTATGCAAGATGCAGCGGAAAGAGGAACTAGATTTTATGTAGATGATGTCCTGATAAAAAATGAAAACTTGAAAAGTCATTTTGATGAAATTAGCCATGTACGTGACCAATTGCAAAAGGCGGGTGCCAAAGTATCTTTACAGAAAGCCAAATGGAGCAAGAAAAAGGTGAATTTCCAAGGCCATGAAGTTAATGAACATGGGCGAAATCCACAAAAGAAAATGGTGGAGGCCATACAGAAATTGAAAGATCCTAGAAATGTGAAAGGTTTAAAAAGCTTATTAGGAATGGTGGGATATAACAGGAAATGTATTGAAAATGATGCTGAAATTACTCAACCATTGACTAAACTTTTGATGCTGAATATGCCCTGGAAGTGGGAAAAGGAGCAATCTGAGGCAGTTGCTAAATTGAAGGAATGTCTCACAAAGGCACCATTCTTGGCGTATCCCATCAAAAACATAGATTTCTTTATAGAAATAGGATTCACTGAGCAGTGTATGTCAGCAGTGTTATCTCGAAAACATGATTTGAACCACAAAACTATTGCTTATGCAAGTAGGGCATTTTCCCAGGTTGAGATTAAATTTAGTGAATGTAAAAAGGCTCTTCTGACCACTCTGTGGGTTTTGCAACATTTTAGCAAAATTGTTCAAGGGGAAAAGGAAAACATTGAGACAAATCATCGACCATTGCAGTTTTTACAGAGTAACAGGATTAGGTCAGGCGATCTAGCACAGTCCAGATTTACTTAATGAACATTGGCATTGCAAGGCTTTCCTGTAGAATTGAGGTATGGCCAGAATAAAAAGAGCCCAGTTGCTCAGGGATTAGCAGATTTACATGACTGTGCAGCTGAATATGTATCAGACAAAGTAGAGGTGGAATCTAGCTTGCAGGAGTTTGAACAATCACCACACAAAGCTTTTGATGAAAATACATGTAAGAATTTACCAACTGTATATGTTGACGGATGTGCCTTTCACATTGAAAATGACAGCAATAAACCATTGGTATCAGGGATAGGAAATGTCTTGTTGAAATGTGAGGACATTCCAAGTATAGGAATGAGAATTGCGGCTAGGAGTAGCCAGGTAGCAGAGTTGGCAGCCATTTAGAAAGCAATTACTACTGCAGTTGATAATACATTCAGTGAAATTGTGCTGGTGACTGATACTGATTATGCACAAAATAGCTTTTTAGAATATTTACCTGGGTGGAAAGCAAGAGGCATGCTCACATATAACAAGAAGCCCCTCAAGCATGGGAAAATGATACAAGCTATAGACAAATTAGTGTCAGAGAATGATTTAACAGTATACTGGAGGAACATTTGTGGACATTTGAAAACTCCAGGAGAAGATAGAGAGAGAAATGATAAAGCAGATCACTTAGCCAAGATTGGGGCTGTTATGGGAGAGTTGTTATACATTGAACACATAATTGGTGAAATACAAATAGATGTAGTTACACGCTCTAAAGCTCCAAAAGAGGTAGAACAACCAGTAGTGCAATGGAGTTATGATACACCAGATCAAGATCGGATTAAGGCGCAAAAAGATGATCAAATATTGGGGATCTATTATAATCATTTGATGGACCCCGAACAAAATCCTTTAACTGAAAATGATTGTACAGGAAAAGAAAAGTTGAGGGTGTTATTAAAGAATAGAAAATGAATTAGGATACAGGACGGACTTATGATCAGGGAATCCATAACAGGAGAGATACAGTGGGTGGTACCTCTTTCATTCAGTGGGCTAATGCTACACCATGCACATGATGCAATAACTGCAGGAAACAGAGGTTCACAAAAGATTTTAGAGATACTGAAAGATTATGCTTACTGGCCACATATGTACCAAGATGTGGAATTATACACTAGGAGGTGCCTTGTATGTGCCCAATTTAAACCCGCTTCACCAATGCATAGAGCTCCACTGATGAAAAGAGGTTTCACTCTTCCATGGTCAGATTTGCAAATTGATTGTAGGGACTGTAAAAAAGGTCGAGTAGGGGAAACCGTTATCTTTTGACCACGGTTTGTTTGATATCGAAATATGTAGAGTGTATCCCTGCACCAGATTCTAGTGCGCAAAAAGCAGCTACATTACTGGTAAATCATATATTTTCAAGATTTGGATTACCACAAAGAATAGAGTCAGACAGAGGGAGTCATTTCACAAGCACCTTAATGAGTAAGGTGTGGCAGATATTGGGGTGAAAAGGAAACTGCCTATTGCGTACCGGCCTGCAACGTCTGGGTATACCTAACGTTGCTAACCAACACGGGTGTATACATTTGCACACCAAATTCAATATGGTTAGGTAAAAAATTGACAGGAAAATAAACCTTTGTTAAATAGTTCAAGGTGCGGGGGAGAAAAGCACAGCCTTGGTATCTAGGCTGGATATATACAAAGAACAAAAAAGAAATCCAATGAGGATAACTACGTCCCCTGCACACTTTCTATGAGGCCAAAATAGCCTAATGGAGATTAGGTAAAAAGTTGTAGCGGTTATAACAACTTAAAATCTCATATACAAGTAATTTCAATGAAAAGTTCAATAATACATTCGTATTTATAAAAAACAATTTGTTCTTTTTATTTGTATCTTGGTCGGCCCAACGCATTTCGAGTTATATGCACTATTCATCAGGGTCAGCATTGTCAACAATTATAGTCTACAAAATAGACAAATTACATAGAACATTATAGTAGCATTTTTGTGGAAGTTTTTTTGTTTGAAAATCAATTTGCATAAACATAAAAGAACATGGTAGTCAATGATATGTCAAATTTCTCCTTTTCTAGAATGACATCCTGACACATATCTTCATTAATGACCCAATGATTACTCAGCACCGAAAGAGCTGGTCCAAATATGAGGCAACATTATGTTGCACGGGTGTAAGAGTTATTAGTTTTGGATTAATACAAACAAGAGTGGCCTAGTGAGTCCATTCCCTGTACTCAGTGTGGGGTATATATTTAGAGGGTATATTTCCATATGGTGAAAAGAGAAAACAATGATTCTCCAAAGAATATGAATATTAGTTTGGGTAGTGCAAATTATATCTAATGCAAGAGTGAAGATAGCGTCTGTGTGTTAGAATGAATAACTAGGTAAACAACAATAGAGTAATAGTTAAAGAAAGATAGTAAAAGAAAAGTAGCAGTTTTACCAAAAAGTTTAAAAGGTTATACATGGGCTGTTGGCTGTATCTAGTAATCAATAGATGCAGGCAGCCGCAGGAACTACAGTCATCTTAAGAAGTAGCTTATTTGAGCAATTAATCATCCTGTCTGAAATGGATAGGGAGACCTATAGTTAGAAGGCTTAATCTGATGTAGTATCAGAGAAAAAGCAAGAAAGAGTTGGATATAGTTTCACTTCATTCATAAAAACCGGCAAGATAGAGAACGTCCAGAAGCGGGCGGGAACCACAGCTGAATGTTATCTGGGATTCACAGCTTTGTATTTATACGTCTCAGAGCTATGACGTCATCCGCGCATGCGTTAGTGGCGTCGGACTTCGCCATGACATCATTCGCGCATGTGCGGTAAGACATAAACAAAGATAAAAGAATGTAAGTACCGAATTCTGCAGATAAATAGAAAAAAGTGGAAGTCCTATTCTGTAAACAAGGACCATGATGCGTACAAATATTGTAGATGAAGTGACAGAAGAGAAAAAGTAGTAAATGGAAAAGAAAATCCAACAAGAATAATGAGTCCTAGTGAGAATCTTGTGTATCCATGTGTGTATGAAAGTATACAAACACGGATCAAATATGGGACAACATTGTATTTGTAGGTTAATGTGTACAAGATAAAGGGCATTAAAGTTGTTGGATCGAGTGATCACTTTCAATGTGACAGATGCTTTCGGGTGTAGGTGATGTATCCACAGCATGTAAGATGCAGATAGTATAACCAAAAAGTGTCTAGGCTAATGTAATGCAATTTTAGTCAAATATTGCAATTTCTCAATCAATTCCAAATACAACATAATAATGTAAGATGTACAACATGATGCATTCAATTATTATCCCAAGTGAGACCATGGGTGTACACACTAAATACATTATATGGAAAAAATACATATCACCATAAGAAACTTAGTCAGGTTTAACCCATAGAGGTACCATGATATGTTAACTTCATAGACAGTGAAGTTAATGCTAACAGTCTGGCCCATCGAGTATCTGTATTGATGCAGTTTAGAGGACGGGGACCCCTTGGTAGCCTACCTATATGTGGACCCTCTAAGTGTGAGTAATCAGAGAGAAACTATGTGTGTTGGATTTATAAACATTGACTTAAATAGTAGTCGTCATTGATCCCCAGGGGGGTCATTGCATCCAGTTTCCTTTCCAAAAGAGTTCTCTTTGGGCCAGAAGTTTTGGAAGATTACCGCCCCTGCTTAGCAGTCGTAGGACTTCTAATACCACAAACCTCAATAGTGGTAGTTGCTGTGTTTCGTATCTCAAAAATGTTGTAGACTGTGGATTTGCAGTTTTCCGTCATTATACAGGATTTGTGCTCTGTCCACCTGTCTTTAGCTTTCCTGTTGGTCTTACCAACATAATATTTGCCACACGGGCAACGTATGGCATATATTACGTTTTTCGTATCACATGTAGCAAAATCTCTTAGCATAATTTTTTTGCCATTGTGGGGATGTCTAATGTGGTTGCCTGTTAGCAAGTTGTTAAAGTGTTGGCAGTGTAAACAGTCAAAAGTGCCCGTTTTTTGTTTGCTGAAGGTCGTCTGAGGTGATGGTTTAGGTTTTTCCACTTTTATCAATTGATCTCTCAAATTTTTTCCTCCTTTGGAGGCCATCATCTGCGGGTTCAGAAATAGTTCCATGAGTGTGCTATCCGATTTGATGAGGTCCCAATTTTTGTATATAATTCTTTTAATCTGAAAACTTTGACTTGAGTATCTCAATGTATGGATCAGGTCTTTCTCATTTCTCTTAGGATTCCCTTCTAGTAGTGTGCTTCTTCTTGGATTTATGTTCGTGCTATAGCTCTGTCAACTACCTCAGGGGAAATCCTCTGTCCAAGAACCTTTTCTTCATAGAGTTGTATTCCTCATGTAGTGTGTCTGTTTCGGAAGTTATTCTCTTCAGCCTTAGTAGCTAACTGTATGGAAAATTTCTTTCAAATGTTTAGGATGGTGGCTAGTATAGTGGAGGCAACTATTCACGTCTGTTGGTTTTCTGTAGATTTTTGTTTTCACAGTAGTGCCTGATAATTCCACCGTGACATCCAAGAAATTCACGGATGGCTTGCCAATTTCAATGGTAAATCCTATTTTTGGATTACATGAATTGAGAAAATTCCAAAAATTGAGGAGTTCTGTTTCTGTGCCCATCCATATTCCGAAAACGTCATCGATGTATCTCTGCCAACATTTTATTTTGTTCTTCCAACGTGGATTATCCAATACGTGGGTTTTTTCATAATGATACATAAAAATATTTGCATAAAATGGGGCCACAGAGGACCCATTTTATGAAATAGTTGCACCGAATGAACCGGATGATGAGACATTGACAATCAGGATATCTCAGAAATGCAGTCATAAAGATGGTAAATGTCATTAAAGGAACAATGGCGAATTGAACTTAATTATACAACGTTCCTGATGAAGCATAGTATTATTCTATGGGACTGAAAATAAGAGTGGTGGAGAATCACATTTGTTATTTTAATTATTTGTTTTAGTTAGTTATATTAGTCATTTATTTTATCTATTTATTTTATTTTATTATTTTTGTTATCATATATGAAATGTTGATTTCACAACTACATAAAGAGAGTTGAATATACATGGACCATTTGGTTGGAAAGAAAGTTGTGTGGATATTTTGTTATACATGCACATGCACATGTGTATGAGGACTCATGGACCAATTTCGGATAAGTTTTGTTTTTATTATGGTTAAGCAGTGGTTAGTTATGAAATGTTAAAGTTCATTTTATTAAGTTGCTATTATTTCAATTGTGATTCATATGATGTAAAAAGAAAGACGAACAATTTGGGTTTCCTCCAATTGTGGATTTGGATAGCCAGAATTGTTGGAAAAAGGAGGTTATATGTTAGGAGATGTATAGCATTTTGCAAAAATATGATTGCATTCTATTGCCAGCAGATAATAATATTTTGCTAGTATGTAATATAGCATTTTTTGCCAGTATAACATAGCATTATTGGTAGTATGCAAAGTACAGGATTTCCAACACAACCAAGCCCAATTTGAAACTGCAGATAACCAGAGCACGCATTATTGTGTTGCCAGATTCAAATAATGAATTGCACCATTTTTTTTGGATGCTTCATATATGAAGACTGCATTATAATATATAACAGACTAACATTATTAACATTACTAAAATGCTAATTCTAACTTCTCTAACATTAAAATGCAGTCTCATATGCAAATTGAGGTGAAATCCATGTTTTGGTGGCACTGCTGAGATTCATTTTTAAATGCACACAGGCGTTTTCTTCAGCTTGTGGCGAACAGATGAAAAAAATGCAGGTGGCAGGAAACAAAGTGAAACAATAACACGAAGGCCTAAACCTTTCATTGTTCTGAAAATGAGGGCTGATACAGAGCACATTTTTTTTTACTATGATTGGTGGAAATTGTAGGTAGATAAGCCACGTCAAAAAGGGGATGGATAGTAGTTTTCTTGGTAAAAAGAAATGAGAAAGGCAGTTAGTTCATGCTGGGCTGTGAAGACTAACAGAGGTTCCAAGGGGTAGAGCACTAGCTGTGAGATATAAGTACCTGGCGCTCCCCACACAATATTACGGAAGAGTTTCGCGCTGACACTGGGTCTGCATCTGCTAACACAACAAGGTTGTGTTGGGGACTTAAAAGAAATACCAATCTTGGTAAGATAAGTGCTAAATGAGGACCAGCTAAAATGTTGTATGTGTGTCTAAGATTTATTACAGTGTAGGGAAGTTAGGAAATCTTTGCATGTTTATTTTTCATTATTTTCCGAATGTGGGAACATTAATCCATGTTTGAAAAATAGCTGCTTCTTCTGCATTGTTCTCTTGTATTACAGATGATGCTGTAAATAACCCATGCTAAGACTTGATGACATGTAAATAAGATTCAATATAAGAAGTATTTATAAAAATCTATGGGATTTTGTGTCATTCATGCATCTGTGAATTATTTACATAAGTGATGTATACAGGGGAGGCTCATATCAGTGCAGTAGTGCATATGCCAATTTACCAATGCAAGTAAAATAACAAACCAGAGAAAGCTAGTAATAAACAGCTACAAAGCAGACGTTTGTGTGCAATGTAATGATTGTTTCCTTCCTTGCATGCTGATGGGAAGGTGCCTGATCTGATATATAGATTATTGGATGTAAATAAGCCTCTTTTATGGCACATAGATTACTGGATGTACATAAGCCAGTAATACCAGCCACAAACTGTAGGTGGTGCTCTGAATAAAATCATTGGGTTCTGATAAAGTGCATAAGTCTGGGGCTCTCTACAGACAACAATGAGGTATTCTAATAGAAAGGAAAAGTTTGTTTTATGATGGGGTTATATTATAAAAAAGAAAAAACATGCTCACCACTATACCACAGGAATATATAACACAAAACAAGATAGCACTAAAATTACAACCAATATAAGCTAACAAGGCATGGTCACTAAAATAGTGCGATGCCAAACCCAATCTAAATGCAAGACTAATTTACTGGCAAATTACCACCAATATTTTTTTGGTAAGAAAATACCGCCAAATCCCAAATTTACCCCAATAAAATAAAATCTCATACAACACTAATGTCACTGTTCAATAAGATCCCTTCATTAAGGATTTTGAACTCTGGGGACTTTGATTTAATTGAACCTTTACAACATCAGAAGCATAAAATGACACAGATTCACCTTTGACTAGCGGAGACAGCTTCAATCATTCACCAGCATCTGCCATCCCTAATAAATCTGTGGTATCTCTTTGAGATAGCGCCAACAACTGAAGAGAGGACCTCATGCTGTACTGAGTGGAAGAGATCACAAGTTGGCTCTAAATCTCCAATAACTCGAAATAACTTTCCAGTGGGCATGAAGTTCAATGATGAAAAAAGGTGGGAATGGCTTCAACGAATCATACCCCGAAATAACATGATACAGTGAAATAGTACTATATTGAGTTGGAATATCAGGGGTTTCAGCCATTGGTTGCATCAGGGGGATCACAGGATTTGCATTGAGCTTGTGACATCCTTTCCCTACGGGAGACTGTAAAGACCGGAGGGGGGTCTGCACTTCCGCTCTCTATATGGTAGAGGGGAGGCACAGAGACCCCTGCCAAGATTCTCCATTATTGGTATCGTGGTGAGCAATCAAGGCCTAGCTTCTCAGGAGGTGATGCGAGCTGGTTCTTAAGTACAGTGTAGTCCCGGAGCACCCACGAAGGAATGTCCACACACTGGATCGGTTAAAACACAGTCTTTATTTAATTAATATTCAAAGTCATATACACGATCACGATAACTCACTTTGTACTCCGAAAATCAACAATGGTAAAGATGTACAATTCTAAAGTGGTACCACTAACGTTATTAGATCTTATTAAAGTGCATACGGTCAGAATGACATACAGATCAAAATAAAGAGGAAAACCAGCAGTAGAGAGAAGAAGGAAAGCAGGATGGTTGAGCAATAGGCAGAATACTGGTAACTACAGTTAAACACAGCTCTGTGTGGAGATCCCCCCACCTGGGAAACCTGTAGAAGAAAGATACAAGCCCAGTCGATATATTGTTCACCCTTAGACTTCCCAATAGTTCTGCAACCCCAAAATACCTTGGTGTTGTAGCGTTCTGCGTCGGGGAAATCGACAACCCTTCTTGAGTGTCCTCCCTTTCAGGCAGGAGTCACAGGTCATTGAACGTCCGACGGAGAACAGGTCAAGCTACGACGGTGAAGTGGCCACGTCGTTCCTAGCGGTGCTCGTTGACGGGGAAGCGTAAACATCCTGCAAGGAAGAGGCATGCGGGGCACCTCGGTATCGATAGTTCTGGACTGCAAAGAGTTGAAGAACTGTGGCCCAGCAAGGGCATTGAGTCGTCGGCGTCTCTGTGGTCTTTGGGTGGCAGGAAACCCACCGGTGGATGCTCCTCGGCGCGACGATGGTCAGGCCTTCTCCAGCAGGATACGGTGACGATGATGCAGACGAGACCGTCCTTCGATCAATGAAGTTCTAAGGCAACAGGAGCACGGCGGCTCCATTTGGCGATGGCGGTCGACGACAGTGGTGGACAACAGTCCGGGCACTTCGCCTTGGAGTTCTGCAGCAGTCCCCGTATCGGGTCGGCAGCCTGTCGGAGGTCTGTCTACCAGGGAGCTTAGGCAAAGATCAGCTGTGCACGATGGTCCCTTGTAGCTCGGGAAGAGGGCGCCTTACCAGGTCCTCTCTGGGTCAATCCTTGAAGCACAGCAGCTTTTTGATTGTGAAGGAAAGCAACAGCAATTCTTCTCGTCCAGCTGGGTTCAAGGTTAATCTTCACTCCAGTTACTCGTCGTAGTGGACTTCAGCTTCTGAACATGATTCCTAGCAGTGAGAGGTCCCCAGATATACTGTTGATCTCCCATTCATTCTGCTGGGTCGCACTCAAGCCTCCAATCATGACTAAGGGCATTCAGGCAGGCAGGCAGCCAATCAGGCACACGAGGTATTCAGGCCATTCACTTCTCTCCAGACACTCACAACAAGTTATATGTATTGGGACAAGTACCGAGCCATTCAACACTCCAAGCTGCATTCATACCGGTTTCGGGCAGGGCTGTCTCAACCATTGTGTCAAACACCAGATACTAGACAGTCACAGCATAGAATATATATTTGTCACACACTCCATTCACCCAGGTCCCACCCACAGGCATACCCACGACATTCGGTCGTTGAGAAGGCTCCAGCCAGTCTGGTCGGCACTTCCCCACACTACCATATACGGAACATCCACCCAACAGCCAGTTAGGGGGAATTGACAGAGGCAGGGCTTCCTGGGACTTCGGGAAGATCAGGGTAACAGGTGATGGAAGGCAAGAGGCCATGGGGGCCATTTTGTCTCCATCAGGAATCTACCGATTCCAATGACAGGGCCTGGGCATCCCAAAATGGAGGACCCTCAGGGCACAAGTCATTTCAGCACGGAGCTGCCACCAGCCCATACCCTGCTCTGTGGGTCACACACAGGTGCCCAAAAACATACACTAGGGGCACAGGGTTGTACCCCTACCCAGGGGTGCCATATGGGTATCCCACAGGTCCGTTCACCAAACCAAAGGAGAGGGAGCTGCACTGCCAGGAGTCCCACATGAACTCCTGCGTGGAAAACACGACAGAACACACGATAAAAAGCAGTAAAGGACAAGGATACGGAGGCCCTGTCCCTCGATGCATTTCCAGCATCACAGAGACATGGTATCTTTTGACATTGAAATTGATGGTTACGCTCTATTTCAAATTCTAGCCTGAAAGGGTCCCTGTGGTCGTCCAGCTGGGGGACTATTGATTGATGTAAAAAATCATCTAAACAGATTAATACACATGGGCCCGCCTGGTGGTAACGTCCTGGCAGTAGAAGTGTCTGCTTCTGATGAGGGTTGGGTCAGGCAGGGAATGTTAATTGATAATGTCTGTGACTCCCCTGGCACTGCAATCTCTGAGGTTATGTTTGATTAACTGGATATAATATTGTCATACTGGTGTAATGTTTTGACCAACAACATGGTGTTCCTTTGTGGGGACTGGAATGCAAAGTGCATAGATAAGAACAGCTGTGGAGTGTATAAGAACAACAATGTTTTTGAACACTGTGTAATGCAAGGTCAAACATTGGGGAATGCAGTGGCTGGGTTTCTTAAAAGAATGAATCCTGACCTTATTAAATGGTCAAATAACAATACCAACTGGGTAGCTCAACTTGGTCAACAGTAGTTGGACTACATGGCCAGTAATGATTGTTTGCTGGAGTGTGTTGCCTCTTTAAAAGTGGTCCTTAATGACTTCAGCGATCATGCTACTCTCTCTCTCTGGTCATTAAGATGACTGCAGTCATTGTGGAGACCCGTATGTGTGGGGACTTGTTGCCCAATCATGTGGGAAATCATATTATTTGGACTCTGAGAAAGATATGTGTTTCTGCTTTTCCTCTGGGGTTTGTTGATTGGAGGAGCCTACAAGGTAAAAACATGGAGGCTATTGAATCTTGGCTTCACAAGCTATCACATTCTATTGGTTGTTCTAACAGTAATCCTACACTAGTTGGTAGAACTAAGTCGGATAAACCATTTGACATAAATATTCAAGATCATAAATGCACGATGCGCAGGGAAATTAGAGCCCTGATTGTGCACGGTTGGAATCAGGGTTCTGTATGTGCATTTAAAATGTCAAGGGGTACATTCCATAATTGGTTAAAGAATTACCGCTTTTCAACACAGAGGACTGATTGGCAGAACTTTGTTCAAACCTTAACGACTCGTGACATGTGGAAAATCTTGGCAACTTCTACGGGTGAGAGATTGACCAAGATTTGAAATCCCATATCTGGTTCTGACTGGATAAAGTATGTGACCACAACATTTTTCAATCCAGCGATACCTTTCTGGTCTGTATGTACTGATGGTCCATGGCTGTTTCCAATAAGCCGTAGGATTTTTTTTGACGTAATTCTGAAGTCCAAATCCTCTAATGCTCCTGACCCAAATGGTCTGGCAAACACATAGTTAAAGAACGATCCTGACAATTGGTCCCGTGTTCTCCTAATTTTATTCTCATATATTTGTAGAGCATGTGCGATTCCGGCAACATGGCAGCAGTCTGTGCTCATTCATTCCGGTCCATAAAAAGGGGACTAGACTAATAACAGCAACTACTGTCTGCTGCCCATGTTGGACATGCCTGGAAAGATCTTTGCATCCCTGGTATTGATGGAGCTCCAGAAATGGTGTATGGTAATGACCTACTAAATTATGCTCAGACTGGTTTTCGTCCCGGTTCTGGTACCTCCCACAACATCAGAGTATTGGACCACCTCATACAGACCACGCGGAGCAGAAAGGATACATCACTGTACATCCCTTTTGTGGATTTCAGAAGCACTTTTAATCTGGTCAACAGGGATATTTTATGGACTAGGCTTAGAGAGTTAAAATGCCCTCAGTGCATTGTCTGTATATTGATGCTCCTCCACAGTAATAACAGTTCCAGAGTGAGGCTGGATAATAGGGGTGGGGTCTCATTCCATACCCATAAATATGGGAGTTAAACAAGGGTGCATAGTGGCCCCAATGTTGTTTAACTTATATATTGTTGATCTCCTCCTATGCCTTTTTGCAAGGGCTAACTGTCCCTCCAAAATTCGAGATTTACCTATTGTTGTATGCCGATGACTTGGTCCTGTTTGATCGGACGTACACTGCTATGAAGAACATGCCCAATGAGTTGTCTGTCTATTCCCACCAACAAGGCTTGACTATTAACCTAGTGAAAACTAGTGCAATGCCAATCACTAAAAGATAAATAGGGTTAGGATGGACAGACTAGTAGGGACTATTGAACACAATATGTCCTATCCTTATTTCGGTTTAGAGGCAAACACCGTCGGTGAATATAGCCATAAAGTAAATACCAAAATCAGAAGAGCAAAACAGCGGACTCTCCCGACATGCAAGTTCGCTAAAGTCTGTGTTGGTTTTTCATTAACTGGGATCATTATGTAGCATAGACAATATTTTGTTCCCTCTATGTTGTACGGTCTAGAAGCTCTTGCTATGCAGGATTTCTCCTGGCTAAATAAACTAGAGGGTTTCTACTGGCGATCCATTCTAGGCATGCGCCTGTCATGCTACATGGAATATCTACGACTTGAACTAGGCCTAACTCCTTTGTGTGGAATGGCAACTCGGGCTAGAGGATGTCTATATTTAAAGTCCCGCTCTGGCACTAAATGTAAGCTATTGGCAGCATCTGGACAGACCTATGATGCAGAAAAGGTATCCAGGGGCCTTAACTACAAGGCATTACATGAGAAACATTTTGATGAGATGAAGTGGGTCCACAATTTTAGTAAAAACACTCCCTATATCCATTTGAAAAAAAAAACCTTTGAGAGCAAGTATAAGTAGGATTGGTGTGAGAACTATACACACATCTTGAAGTTAAAGGGATACAAAGCGCTGTCACGCGTGGTTCACCGTTATAGGACTCGACCCTATCTGCTTCCATGGCCCGACCCAGCTGTAAGATTGTTTTTGTTCAAGCTTCGCATCAACCAACTGCCAGTACTCTCAATCATCGGACCACGGTTGGGCTTAGCCGTTGAAAATTGGCACTGCCATATCTGTGGTCTCAAGGACAGCGCAGAAACGGCTAGGCATGTGCTTACACAGGGTAATAAACTGGGGCCACTCTACATGTATTACCTTGGTGGCTTTGAACACAGCTATGAGGGAACTCTTTCTGGTTCTTTCTGGGACTACTGTACACATATGGACACCATATCTGCACAGATTTCCCTGCACCGTGTGTGGTTGCATTTCAAGCCCTTGCTGGGCTGTTTAATAGGGTCGTCCCTCTGTTAAATCTGGTCAACTGTTCAATTCAACTGCCTTGAATTATCAAATGGATACTCAGATTTTGAAGAATTGTTGTAATAGGGGAAGAGAGGAAAGAAAGAAAGAAAGAAAGAAAGAAAGAAAGAAAGAAAGAAAGAAAGAAAGAAAGAAAGAAAGAAAGAAAGAAAGAAAGAAAGAAAGAAAGAACAGTAAGGAAGAAAGAAATAATAATGAATGTATTATTGACAGATAGACTGTTCTCAGACTTCCTGGAATATTATGTACATTTGAAATCTGCATGAATGGTAGTGATGGAATGAAACAAGGTTAAGTGTCTGCGTGTGCTAAGCGCTAAATGTGCTAAAGGCTCTAAGATTTGTATGCATTGTAATACTGCCAATGATTTTTTGTCAATTATTGTATTTCATTGTTTTATTAAATATTGATTATTGATTGTTGATTGATTTACTATTGATTGTGTTTCTTTCTTCTGTAAACATTTAAATTTGTTATATCAATTTGTTATAACAGGGATTGATTGATTGATTTTGTTGATTTTTTTTAAATTATTTGTTTAAAGATCTATGTTAACTAAATCACAATAACGAATTATATTACTATTATAATTGTGCTTTGATATTCCCGGTTTATCTTAAAAACACAAAATGGATTACTCTATTGATAATTTCTAGGTAAAAAAGGAACCCAGGACTTCAACAAAAGCAGAAAAAGAGAGTCCAAACTGATGCTGCAGAGGTGTTTTATTTTTTTCCTTTTTCCATTAGCCAGTCGTGAATGAATGTTTTAATTTCTTTTTAAAAATGTGCTATTCTGCCACAGTGAGACATGAGGCGTAGTCAACATTAAAGAACAGTGAATAGCATAATTTGTGTAATCAATCAGTGTATCTTATTATAATTGACCCGGTCTGGAAACAAAGGTGCCGGTTACAAGTTATCAGCACCTTTTCTGCACCGGTCACTGCGAGTCTGCCTGTAGGGGCACGGAACTGCCGGCAGGCCTCACCTGTCGAGAGTTCAGGCACTTAGCAGCAGGCTTTTTTCATTGAAGCATCGGCACTGTTAACAACAGGGCCAGATTTTCAGGGTTCCCATTACCTGTGGGAATGAGAACTTACTGTACCACCGCTGTCTGTGATTTCCCAGTAGAACTGGGATGTCAGGCGGCGGTACCGGTAATAAGAGGTTGCCGGCATTCTCGTAATAAGGGCCCATGTGTCATTACATATCGATGCATTATTTGAGGAAAACATTCCTTTGCTAGAAAGCATTCCTTTGGGCAATATGGGGGTTAGTTGCAAAGCGCTAGCAAAGCAAATTTGGAATCGAAAGCTGCTCCCCTCAGCCAACCGTGGATCGGCAAAGAGCTTATAGACTATTCTACCCCCAACTCCCGATCCGCACCTTCACTAAGCAATATTTGATTTACAAAAGAAAAATGCCCATTGGTACTTTGCACCAAGAAATAGGTTGATGTCACCTAAACATTCTTAGACTGGCTTCCGTGCCATGTTCTTCTCCACCCAATTCTTTCTTACTGTGCATTTGTTCCTTCTTATGCCAATTTGCCGCTACACGGGCATGCCCCTGCAGTATCGGGTCACTCTTGTGCTGGTGTGCAAAGTATAAATGGACCCCTCATAGAACACAGCATAACATACCATGGGGAAATGCAGAGACCACAAAACCTGCCGTTGCTGCAGGGGACTGTAACTTTTGGCTCTGCAGATGTGTTGGACTACAAATACCATGACCCCTAGCCAGCATGTTCAATTCTGCGCGATCATGGGAGTTGGAGTCTAAAACATCTGCCCATCTGCGATCATACCATTCAGCATCTGCCCTGCCCTTTCCATTCCCTGCCTGTGCCAGAAGGTCTTCCCCATGTGCTTAATTTGATCCTGTGTATCCTCCTATAATACGGTTGGTGTTTGCATGGTAAATCAGGTGGTTGACGGGTGGGTATATAGTGGCCATTGTTGATTGACAATAGAGATTCTGGACATGCAGCATAGTTCCTGTTCTTGATTTACCATCTGAGTGCATGCATGATCAAATCAGACAGCCACACCACCTTCCACAAAGTACTGAGAAAATTTGACCCTTTTATGCCTGTTATTAGTAATGAAAATTAAATTTTATGTAGTCCTTCACACTAGAATTCTCCCACTTTGAAGTACTGCAATAATAGTTGGAATTCATAGATACACAATGTATTGGCATTGGAACGATGAACGTCTGTTTGCATTTTTTTCTATTTGAAGAACAGGGTTATCAACTTCAATCAGAAATTACTTATAATAGCGCCTTTACAGATGGTAGAGTCACTACCAAGAGGGATGCCTGTACGATAGCACAAAGATGAGAACAGACAGTACGTTCATTTATGAGGGTGTGAGCAAAGTGGGACATGGACTGGAGACTGAACAACAAACCAGGTGACTTACAAAGGTAACATTAACCTGGCAGCTGAGTGTTGCAAACAAAAGAAGAACACTTTACAACTATCCAAAATGTCATTGTTATGCAACACTGGAATGAATCGTGTGGTCAGGGAGGGAGGATGAGAGATGGGTGGGAAGAGTGATTTGGCCAGTCAATGAAAGGTAAGCAGAGTTTTGAAGAGATTCAACATTAGGCTGGCGTTGATTGTAATGAGCAGTGGGTTCTAATGGAGCAGGGCAGGTATGGAGAAACATTGGAAGTGAGAAGAGGCCTGGGGCGGGTGGGGGCATGGGACAGTGAGATTAAGTGGATGGGAGAAGCTGGTTGAAAAAAATGATGAGTAGACAAAGATAAAGGTTAGCCAGGTACTGAAGATCATGTCAGCTTATAGATTTGGAGACCAGGAGAAGGAACGGGAGTGGTTGTTCCTGGAGAGACATCCAACATAGTGTTAGTAAGGTGGAATTGGGGGGATCTAGTGAGTGTGTGGGTAGTGAAGTTGGAGACTTTGTTTTGAGGAAAGGAGGCATTCAGAGGAAGACAAGTAGTAGGCATAAACAATGGCAGAGTTTGCTGAGAAAAAGGGTTTGGATTAGAGATTCTGAGGAGTTGTAAAAGGAAATATTTTATATTTATGATTTGGGTTGTTGGGAAGGTTTATATAAGCAGCAGAGGTGACACTAGTGGTGTATATTTCCAGTTGGAGATTGCAATCAAACAGCATCACATCATTGTGAGTCTTGTTCAGGGTTGCAAAAGATCATGTGAGAAGGTGATGGGAGAGAGGAGGGAAGGACACCAGGAGAAATATGACTTCCATTTTTGAAGAGTTCAGGATGAGGCATCAGGGAGCCATCCAGTGATGGATTACAGAGACACAGTTGGTTATGCATTCCGAGATGGTTAGGAAAAAGGAGAGAAAGGGTCATCACACAAAGGTGCTAAATCCAAAGGTAACTTAAGCAGGGAAAAGGTAGAGAGGTTGAAGAACATATGACTTCCATTTTTGAAGAGTTCAGGATGAGGCATCAGGGAGCCATCCAGTGATGGATTACAGAGACACAGTTGGTTATGCATTCCGAGATGGTTAGGAAAAAGGAGAGAAAGGGTCATCACACAAAGGTGCTAAATCCAAAGGTAACTTAAGCAGGGAAAAGGTAGAGAGGTTGAAGAACAAATATATGATTACTTATTATTGGGGTATACCAAAATGGGCAGGTGTGGGGTCAGAGGTTGGCAAGTTCCAGGACATTTTAATAGAGTGAACTTCCAGATTGAAGACAATCCAAGCTAGAGATGATTTGTGAAATCCAAGGTCCTGGTAAGTGTGGTGGATAGAGAAGAGGTTGACATGGGGCCTCATTAGGACCCAGGCGGTAAGGGGTTTACGGCGGCGTAAACAGCGCCGACCCTTACCGCCTGATTCCGAGGTCCCTTAGCGCCAAGGAGGATTTAACACCTGCTTTTAGCAGGTGTTAAAATCCATGGCGCTAAGGGACCTTGTTGTTAATTACGCCACCGTAATTTACGGTGGCGTAATTAACGCCTTCCCCACTCCCATTATGCCCTATGGGGCAAAAATGGGAATGGGGAAGGGTAAATGGGTTAATGGGGACTTACCGCCCCGCCAACCTCGGAATGGGGCGGTAAGTCCGCCAACCACCATGGCGTAAACGTAGTGTACGCCATGGTGGTAAAGGTACGACCCAGGCGGTAACTTACCGCCTGGGTCGTAATGAGGCCCATGGTCTAAAATGCCAGAGAGTTGCAAAAGGAAATGTATGAAAGATACAATGAAGTGATGATCATTAGATGGAAAGTTGGAGATATGTAGGAGTCCAGTCTCGGTGAAGTGTTTAATACAGATGCCAGACAAGTGGGCCTACAAGGACATTAGCCTAAAGGTACTTAGTTGGGTGTTGTTCCTTTAGCTTTATTTGGCATAAAAGCACATAGAGCACACATAGCATCAACAATAATACATATCAGCATAATGTTAAAAACACACCCCTCATGTTAATATCATCATACTTTGAACTTTGGGGTATCAAATTTCTATTTAAAACCAGATCTCTCAAAATGTTTCCCTCTGGTCATTAGTATCTGGAGCGCACCAAGTGCTGGACGGGATTACCACAATTACTGATTTCAGGCCCAAATACCCAGACATACTCAAAGAATATAGCAAAATACGAGTTTATTATCAGCTCAATAAAGCAGGGAAACCTGGCAAGGAAAACATATTTCAGCGTACACATTCTCAGTACATTTTAGTTCTGCAAATGTTTGTATACCTCATTCACACTCCTAAAACTCTAACAAATGAGCTATTAATAGTGCATCCACAGCAATTGGCGAAGGAAGCGACAAACACAACAGGCCACACCCTAAATGCAATCGTCTGCAATAAAAACCTGGCCACAACTGCACCTCCAATGCAAATCCTCCGGAGCGACCACTTTGTAATACACTTTGGGATCCACCCGCCAACAGGAATACTAACTAACCTCCCAAAAAATCTTCCAATCCAGAAAAGAAACTGGAAACCCATAAATATTGCTGACCCAAACACCAAAGTAGTAGAAACAAAAGCAACAATCACAGTGTTGGACTCATCTAGCATAGAAGAAAGAACGGAGACAATCCAAAAATGGATCACAAAAACACTAGATGACATTGCAACAGAAAAGCATTCATCCCCTCATTAAAAAAAAAAAAAACAATGGCGAGATATTCACACCCCACTTCAGAGCACTGAAGAAAACTAACAGGAAACTGGAACAAGAATGGAAGAAACACTATGATCAGCAGAAAATAAAACACATACCAAAGACAGATACGGTAAAACAAATCTAAATTACTCAAAGCAACAAAAAAACATACTAAAAGGAATGGATCACAAACTCAAGCAAGAGAGAGATTTTCAACATCTTCAGCGAACTAAGAAACTCAACAGCATGCAATAACACACCTGCACCATCACAAAAACCAGGTGATTACTTTGCATAACACTTCAAAAACAAAATTACAAATGTCCTGCAAATATTTAACAGCATGCCTAAAAACATCAACAACTCCTCTAACCAACCGATGCCGGAACCATCTACAAGACTTAACAACTAGCCATCAATTTCTACAGAAGAATTCAACAGTCTACTGAGCAAAAGCAACAGAGCCGGCTCTCCAGCAGAATACAGCCTGCCAGACATATACAAGACTTTCCTCACCCATAAAATACCTGCAGAATTTTCCTCAACCTCTTCAACCCTTCACTAGCCACAGGAACGGTGCCACAGGCTTTCAAAGCGGCATTAAGCCACTCTTTAAAGATCCAATGGCATACATGGAAGATGTAACCAGCTACTAACCAATCTCAAACATCCCAAACCCGGAGAAAACAAACACTAGACAAGGCATAAGTCAGCTTTAGACACATGAGAGAAATGGAAACAGCATTATTATTGATATGAGATGATTTAATAACCAATGCAGACTCCAATGTCAAATTGGCACTAATACTAAATGTTCTATGAGAAGCACTCAACACAGTCCACCTTGAAAAACTCATCAAAAGACTCGAAGATATAGGAATCGGCAACAGAGCGTTACTTTGGCTAAAATCCTTAATGGCAGACAGAACAGAAAAAACTTGGCTAACCCCCTTCAACTCAACACCCCAGACAACTTGCAGAGCCCCACAAGGCTAATGCCTCTCACCACTGCTATTCGATATCTGCATGACCCCTCTCATCAACCTCATCAAATGACATGGCCTCATCTGCTACACCTACGAAGACAACACATAAATCATCCACAAAATCAACGCTGGGGAAGAACAAAACCTAACCCTTACCAACTGCCTCACAGTAATAAACTACTGGATGAGTATCAACAGCTTTAAACTCCAACTGGAAAAAACAGAAATTATGGTCGCGCCCAATGACCCATCGAACCAACAATTAATTCCATGGCTTAATGAAATGGTACATTAACCAGAACCATCCAAAGGGGTCAGAAATCTTGGAATAATAATGGACAAAGACTTAACACTTTAAACTACAAGTCAGTGCAGTAGCAAATAAATGTTTCTTTCACCTACACACAATCAAGCAGATACTTCCCTTTTTCACCTTCCCACGTAGAACACTTGCCATAATGTGTCTTGTCATGTCAGAAATAGACTACTCCAACAGCATCTATCTCGGAATGCCAGACTACCTTACCTAAAAACTACAATCAATACAGAAAACAGCAGCAAGACTACTTCTCATACTCGCTAAGAGAGAACACATCACACCAGCACAGAGAACTCTACATTGGCTACCGGTCAAAAAACACATTTTCTTGAAAACACTATGCATAAAACACAGAGTACTCCACAGCCAAGGAGCAGAAATGTCCATCTACAAACCGAAACTGAACACTAAGGTACAGCAACAACATTCATCTCAAACCTAAACAATACTCAAAGAGGAAAATTGTGCGAACAGTGTTCACCTGCATCGCAGCAAAACTTTGAAACTCGCTCACAAAGAAAATACGAAATATGAACAACAGTCTCTTTCACTGAGCTAAACAGTAAATATCAACCAAGGAAAACTGCCAACATATCACAATGCAAAAACCAAAACAACTGAACCAAAACGTAACCACCCAACGAAATAAAACATCCTACCACAAATCACCATAGGATAATATGAACTCAACAAAAGGACGCAGACGAATCTCCACAAACCCTACTAAAAACACTCCGTATCATGCATACTCACCCTCAAACAGTGAACAAAGGACACTCATACCTATGACACAGCAAAAACCACCACAAATTACACGCACATTCTACAGCACCCAACAGGAAACTAAACGAATTACACACAGATCACCCATACACCAAACACCACATAATATCAACGACCTAAAAACAAACGAGCACACAGTGACAGTTTTTTTCTGAACAGAAGCTACCAACAACAGATCAAAGGTCTCTTTCACTTCACATCCTCCACGGTAAGCCCGCTGGCTCATCCACTGAAATCCATAGATGTAGTGATTTCTAACAGCACATCTTCGTGCGTATTTGCTTATTTGTGCCCTAATACACAAGAGGCTCGGCCATTCCAAGATGGCAGACCTCTATTCACTGTTGCTTCCTGGGATACCCCTGTATGCTGATTGTCTGTCTATCAGCCTATCCCTGCCTCCGAACCGCTGGCAGGCGCAAGCCGGCACTCGCGCTAAGGCGGAGAATGAAGGCTCCTGTCCTGAGCCTGTCACAAGCCAAACAGAGCCCAGGGCCAGCCACTATGCCCGATTTATACCCGAATGGGACCCACTCTGCTATTCCAAAAGCCCAACCAGCGACCTGGTAAGACTGCCAAACTCCTACAGCCCAAACAATCATTGTCAGTGCACCATGCTACTGTATGTACTAGCGCCAACATGTCTACCGTACTAGCGCCAGCATGTCTACCACTTCACCGGTACGGACTCCAATGTACACTGTAATTATCAACCAGGCATAAACCTCACCTATGCACCTTTGCTATTGTACAACCATTCCCAATTGTGCTACCTTCAATAATTGCATGAAAGTCTATTGTTTACACTTGCTATACAGCTATTACATCACTTGTGTAGGGTTGCCCACTTTGCCATTTTGATTTTAGCCACTGGGCCCATTTGATTTTAGCCCTTGCAGCATCCTGTGCCATTTGATTTTAGGGTCTGTGCCCATTTGATTTTAGCCACTGTGCCCATTTGATCTTAGCCACTGCAGCTTCCTGTGCCATTCAAACTTAGCCACTGTGCCCATTTGATGTTAGCCCTTGCAGCATCCTGTGCCATTTTAACATAGCCACTCTGCCGATTTGATGTTAGCCTCTGTGCCCATTTGATTTTAGCCCTTGCAACATCCTGTGCCATTTGAGTTTAGCCTCTGTGCCATTTGATTTTACCCTCTGTGCCCATTTGATTTTAGCCCTTGCATCATCCTGTGCCATTTCATTTTAGCCTCTCTGCCCATTTGATTTTAGCCACTGTGCCCATTTCATTTTAGCCCTTGCAGCATCCTGTGCCATTTGATTTTAGCTTCTGTGCCCATTTGATTTTAGACACTGTGCCCATTTGATTTTAGCCCTTGCATCATCCTGTGCCATTTGATTTTAGCCACTGTGCCAATTTGAACCTAGCCACTGTGCCCATTTGATCTTAGCCACTGTGCCCATTTGATCTTAGCCATTGCAGCTTCCTGTGCCATTTGAACTTAGGCACTGTGCCCATTTGATGTTAGAAACTGTGCCCATTTGATTTTAGCAACTGTGCCCGTTTGATCTTAGCCACTGCAGCTTCCTGTGCCATTTGAACTTAGCCACTGTGCCCATTTGATGTTAGCCACTGTGCCCATTTGATTTTAGCATCTGTGCCCATTTGATTTTAGCCCCTGCAGTATCCTGTTCCATTTGATTTTAGCCTCTGTGCCCATTTGATTGTAGCCACTGTGCCCATTTGATTTTAGACACTGTGCCCATTTGATTTTAGCCCTTGCAGCATCCTGTGCCATTTGAATTTAGCCACTGTGCCAATTTGAACTTAGCCACTGTGCCCATTTGATCTTAGCCACTGCCCATTTTATCCTAGCCACTGCAGCTTCCTGTGCCATTTGAACTTAGCCACTGTGCCCATTTGATATTAGCCACTGGGCCCATTTGATTTGAGCAACTGTGCCATTGATTTTAGCAACTGTGCCCATTTGATTTTAGCCCCTGCAGCATCCTGTGCCATTTGATTATAACCTCTGTGCCAATTTGATTTTAGCCACTGTGCCCATTTGATCTTAGTCACTGTGCCCATTTGATTTTAGCCCATGCAGCATCCTGTGCCATTTGATTTTAGCCTCTGTGTCCATTTGATTTTAGCTACCGTGCCCATTTGATTTGAGCCCTTGCAGCATCATGTACCATTTGATGTTAGCCTCTGTGGCATTTGATTTTATCCTCTCTGCCTATTTGATCTTAGCCACTGCAGTTTTCTGTGCCATTTGATGTTAGCCTCTGTGCCCATTTGATTTTAGCCACTGTGCCCATTTGATGTTAGCCTCTGTGCCCATTTGATTTTAGCCACTGTGCCCATTTGATTCTAGCCTCTGTGCCCATTTGATTTTAGCCACTGTGCCCATTTGATTTTAGCCCTTGCAGCATCCTGTGCCATTTGATTTTAGCCTCTGTGCCCATTTGATTTTAGCCACTGTGCCCATTTGATTTTAGCCCTTGCAGCATCCTGTGCCATTTGATTTTAGCCTCTGTGCACATTTGATTTTAGCCACAGTGCCCATTTCATTTTGTCTCTTGCAGCATCCTGTGCCATTTGATTTTAACCCCTGTGCCCATTTGATTTTAGCCTCTGTGCCCATTTGATTTTGGCCTCTGTGCCCATTTGATTTTACCCCTTGCAGCATCCTGTGCCATTTGATTTCAGCTTATGTGCCCATTTGATTTTAGCCACTGTGCCCATTTGATCTTAGCCACTGCAGCTTCCTTTGCCATTCTAACTTAGCCACTGTGCCCATTTGATTTTAGCCTCTGTGCCCCTTTTAATCTTAGCCACGGCAGCATCCTGTGCCATCTGAACTTAGCCACTGTGCCTATTTCATACCAGCCTAGCTGTGTGCCCTCATATGCCATCACCTAGAGGACACTTCAACTAAGAACGTGCCACATTATACTTTACTCCACATCATGAGCCTCACAGCCCTTAGTCTGCTAACACTCACATGTCTACTGATCACTACCCACCAGTCATCGGGTAGTTGCCTCCCCATAGCGCTCAAGAAAGCTCCATAGACCTCCACCAATATATACCCGGCCACCAACATCATTATGGAACGCCCACTTCCGAATCCTCCAAACGAGCTTCAAAGCATTCCATCCAGTCTTTTGTTCAGAAATGCTAGACTCTGAGCAAGACTTTCGAGACTACATGAGACCCTGACTAGAACCCTACCTCCTACCATCAAAAGAACAATGACCCAGAAGGCAAATATCACTCCCCTCAACATCCCGAGGCCTCTAACTATTCCTACTAAAACAAAACCCACCCACTCTACTACAGCACCACTCCCTCCCTTTAAAGGAGGACTAATAAATACCAGATCCCTAACTGCACATGCTACGGATATCTGTGACTTGATTTTGCTTGATAATTTGGATTTTCTCTCCATCACAGAGTACTGGTTGCATGACGCTGAAGGATCCCTTCTCTCCCTAGCAATCCCATATCCTTACACCATACTGAGACAAGGCAGAATTAATATGCGCGGTGGCGGCATTGCTATAATCGTCAAGACTAGCCTAGGCATGAGAACCACACCCACTATAGTTTACGAATCATACGAAACACTCACCATCAAACTTTCTCTAGTCAACTCCCAGACACTGGCCATCCACCTCATCTACAGACCACCAGGACCCATAGGGATTTTCGAGGAGGATATCCACAATCCACTCTCTAACAACCTCAACATCTCTTTGCAACTAATTATCCTAGGGGACTTTAACTTGGGTTACAATGACCCTCTAGACAAAAACACCACCACCATTGTCAATACTCTATCTGATCTGGGCATAACTCAGAAAATTCTCAAACCCACCCATATCAAAGGGAGAACCCTCGACTGGCTAGCAGACTACAACTGCACTGCCATTATCAAATCCATCATCCTTGGACAGACCACTCCCTCTTGTCCTTCACACTATCCTCTTCTAGACCACTCTTACCAGTACCCACCATGGCCCCACCATATCCAACAAGAAATAAAAAGAATATCACCAAGGACAAAGTGATTCCCGCGATCTTACCCACTCTTAACCAATTAACTGACCAATTAGACCCTGAAACACTCGTAGATGAGTATAACAAAATCATGCTAATTACCCTCGATAGAATCGCCCCTCTAAAACTCAGACCGAGTAAACCCAAAGCCCAGTTAAATAAATGGTTCATCCCTGAACTAAAGGACTTACGTTTACTCAAGAGGGGCTGCGAAACAGCATGGAGGCTAATCCCCTCAGAAGACCACAATAGCAAGCTAACAGAAATCTCCTCCCAATATGAAAAGGAGATTTACCTGGCCAAGCGAAATAATTACAATAAGCGTATTTCCAATGCCACTCGGATATGAGGGAACTGTTCACCATCCTCAAGGAACTAGGGTCTCACATCCACATCCCGGACACATGTTCCAAAGATAAAACATGGTGCTCTGATATTCAACAAATACTCTCAAATAAAATAACCATGCCCCAAAAGAAAATATCCAAGAAAAAAGCCATTCTCATCCAACCATCCCAGATCAACAATCTGAACACCGACCCCCCTACTAAGGAACGGGACCAAGTTGCACGATTAAGGTTCTCAAAACCTCTATTCTTGAGGTGGAGAAAGTCATCCTCTCTCTTAAGCCATCCAACTGCCAGGGTGACCCTTGCCCCGCCCAGCTTATAAAAGATGCTGCTAGAGATGGTTCCCCATTTATTTTGAAACTTGTTAACGCCTCATTCACGTCTGCCATGGTACCGACCAATCTGAAACAATTGTGGGTACTGCCTCTGCTTAAAAAGCAAACATGAGGCCCACTTATATCTACTAACTACAGGCCCATCACGACAGTACCTTTTCTGCTTAAAATACTGGACAAGATTGCTTATATCCAAATTCAAAAAATCTTGGAACAACATGAACTCTTAGGAGCATGTCAATCAATATTCTGACCCCAACGCGGCACTGAGACTGCCCTCATTGATTTGAAGGCACAAATAGATGACTTACGCGATAAAGGTAAAATGGCTCTCCTCTTGTTGCTAGATTTTTCAGCTGCATGTGACCTTGTGGACCACGGGGTCCTTTGCAGCCACCTAGACTCAGCGGCACATTTTTCTAAAGAGGACATAACCTGGATTGAGTCTTTCCTCAGTGATAGGACTATGAGGGTGTTCTCCTCCAGGCAGGGGCTGACCCGATCCCCATCCTGTGCGGAGTATCTCAAGGCTCTTGCATCTCCCCTACACTATACAACATATTTACTAAGCCCCTTTCTGATGATCTGGACCATCTTGGTATCACCTACACTAACTATTCAGATGATACCCAGATTCTCCTCTCCCTTTCAGGGGATTATAACAAGGATTTGGCCCTGGTAAATCGGGTGTATATCATCATCCAGACATGGATGCCAATCCACGGTCTATGCCTAAATGATGATAAAACAGAGCTTATCATGGTGACACACTCTTACTTCAAAAAATTAGACCAAGACTACTCCTCATTCCTGATTGATGGTAATTCCATCAAGGTGTCCAAGGAAGTGAAGACACTTGGCTTCTATCTGGACTCCACCCTCTCCTTTGACAAACAGGTGAAGTCCATGGCATCTGCCACAGCTTACACTTGTAAGCTCATTAGAACAGGCAAACACTTTCTCTCTGACAATATCTGCATCATCTTAGCCTGAGCCCGGATTCTATCTGGGCTCTATTATTGAAATGCCCTCTACATTGGCGCCAACAAATCCGTCATCCACAGAATCCAAATTTGCAAAATAATGCCCTGCGCGCAGCTCTCGGCGTGACCAAAAGATCGCATATATCCAACTTCAGGCGCCAAAATAACTGGCTGTCCATCCAAAAGAAAATCCATTTAAAAACCACATCCCTTGTTCACAAAGCTCTGAATAATGCCGCACCTAGCTATCTTACAGACAAATTCCTAAAGAGAACCTCCACCCGTCCAGCGAGAACATCCAATACCAACAGCCTCATTATACCAAGATACAAACTGACGAAGGCTGGGGGGAGCAGCTTCCAGGTCCGAGCAGCTCAACTATGGGACTCACTGCCTCACCCCTTACGTGAGGAGCAGCCCTTGCCGAAATTTAGATCCAACTACATCAATTCCCTGAAAGTTGCCCATAACTAGCGGCTGCTCATGCGACTATATTTCCTTCTGGCTAGTGATTTGCTGTCCTACTAGTGCTTGTATATATGCTGTTTTCTATAGCCCGTAACTTCCTTGGCTTGTATGTATTTTGCCTGTATGTAATCTGTATAGAACTGTATGTATCTGTATATTACCCACAACCCTGTAACTTAAGCCTCACATTGTCTGTACTGCTGTGCCTAGCTACCTTCGGGTTTGGTGCGCATTATAAGTGAATAAAACAAACAAACAAACAAACACACTTCTCCCCCCTCAATCCCACTAACTAAGCTCCCAAGCCCTCCCAGCTCTACTTTCTTTTCAGATCTGTCAGAGCGCCTTGAGGCCATAGAAATGGCAGCAGGTGGCAGCATAAACCACAATAACATAACATTTCTACAGAAGGGGAAGCCCCCACACTCCCTTCCCCACCCCACACACTCCACCCTCCTACATACCCAAGCCCACCCCAAACTAGTCATTTGCAGTCAAATGCGGTAAATTACTTATGGCGGAATGGGATTAGATGAAACTGGCCTGCAATGCAAAGGGGCATTGCTCACTAATTTGAGCCAAGTCACACATGTCACAGTGCCACCTAGTAGTCATCGCTGGAAGTTCACCTGCGCTACAGGGCCACATCAGCATTGTGGTTATGCAAATGAGCCTAAATGCATTCCTTTTGCTTCACTAAATTGTCTTTCCCTTAAAGGGAAATGCTACTTTGTACAGAGCTTTAAACATAGCTTAATGCATCCAGAACAGACATTTTGCAAGGCTGCCGACAACTATATTTTTTGTGCAGCATAGTCTTCACAGCCTTGTGGTTGGAGCATTTAGACATGTTTATTAAACACCAGCAAAGTTATGCTGGGTATGAAAAGGCTTGGCCTAACCCCTTACATCTGAAATATTGGAATCTGGTGTGTACAATTAGTAAAACATTCCGAGACCCCCCAGTTTTTTTGCATGGTAAATGTTGAGCAATTAACAGCAAATTGCTTGTGCACACATAACATATGTTCCCATATTCACATGGCACCCAGTCTGTATGTGAGTATGCATGTGAGCCTGCACAAGGGTTCCTTGCAGCTAATGCCATTGGGTCACTTCCATCTGTCTATGTTTCTTTCTCGGTTCCAGCACGCGCCCTGGCAGGGACCCACCTTAGTTAATCTATTCTAATGTTATAACAGATGTGTTCATGTCTGAGTCTTCCATGTTCTACTGCAAAAAATAGGAATATTTCTTACATGCATATCCCCAATGAATTATGCTATGTCGAGAGGGGAAAAAAAGTGATTTCAAAAATGCTATTGCTGCCACACTTGGATAAACAGCACGTGGAATCTGATTTCTGATTCACTGTGATTTCAATAGGTGATGGCTGGAAGTGTTGAATTAATCATAAACCCTGGCATTGTCCTGGGCAATCCTCCAGACCATCTTTCTTCACCTTCCAAGCCATTACAGAAGGGGAAAGACCATGTGCAAATCAGGCTTGGTCCCATCCCAAAAGGGGCATTTCTGCCTGAACTGCTAAGTCACATCCCTTCTGCACGAGACCACACGCATCCCCAGACATGTTTCGGCCTTGCTGGGCCTCATCAGTGAGGAGAAGCTTTTGTCTCTAGTCCCGGAAGACTCGGGACCCACATCTGGGCATACCCGTCCCACTCGGGGTGACATTAGCAAAACAAAACAGTGATGGCTGGAAGGATTTGACTTAATCATAACCACGGGCATAGCTGTGGGCAACCCTCCAGACCATCATTTTTCAGTCTGCCAAGCCATTACAGAAGGGAAAAAACATATGCAAATCAGGCTTGGTCCTGCCCCAAAAGGGGCATCCAGCCCAAACTTCTAGGTCACATCCCTTCTGCATGAGACCACAAGCATCCCCAGACATGTTTCGGCCATGCTGGGCCTCATCAGTGAGGAGTAGCTTAGGTCTCTAGGCCCAGAAGGCATGGGACCCACGTCTGTGCATACCTTTCCCACTCAGAAAGTCGATGGATGGAAAGTGATTTCAAACCATGTTAATACAAGGAGGTATGTCAAGTTACTGGGATTTGTGTCCTGCTCTGCTTTGATTTGCAGCGTCTCAACGCGCACTGTGAATCGGAAAGAAAGAGAGGGTTGGGTTAGGTTGGTGAGGAGAGCAGGAAAATGCATGTACCGTGTTGCAGTCATGCTGAAGCATGCAACTGGAAGAAGGTACACTCATACCACCAACAGATACACTCATTCATGGTGTAAACCAAGAGCTGGGCGACCATCGAAAAGCTGGCCAGGGCCCAATGTTGTTTCAAACTTTAATAATAAATAAATGAAATCTAAAAAAATGTAAATCTTTTTTATTTAAAGAAAAAAGTGCTATGCTCACCAGGAAAAAAGACAAAAAATGCCTGTGCATGGAGAAAGATCTTCCACTTGCATTAACTGCAAATAAATGGTATCACTGCGTATTATCCCCACCAAAAGTATTGCCGTATATATAGTCATTTGGAACGGCCATAGGCGAGATTTTTGGGGGGATCATTTCTGTAGTTTTTTTTGGAGCAGGGGTGTCCCCCGCTCTTTTAAAAATAATGTGGGGGTTGCGGGAGTGACTCCCGCAGGTTTCATGCCTTAATATTGCCAAACAAATATGGCAATACTTTTGTATGGCTATATTTTTGTGGGGTTATTAACACATGGAACCAAATAAATACACCTTATGGCCCTGATTCATGTAATTATTTGCCTGTAAAATAGGGATTTGCGTGCCAGGGCCGATATGTCTATGCCGATCTCTGAATACAGTCCAGAGCACTGGTTTCATCTGGATTAGCCATTGCTTCATTTCAGTATTGTGATTTCTTGTGTGTCCATTTATTAAAGGATGCTGCATTTCCCTTGAGTGCCATTCAAATGAAACTGTGTTATCAGATAGTCCGAGGCAGGGCAGTAAGGTGACCCAAGCGTTCTCTGTGCATGTGCAACACCTCATTCTAGGAACAAAAATGACTGCATATTTCACACACACTTTTAGTTAAACAACGCTTTTGTGATACAGGGCTGGTCTGATTAATCATACAAGATGTGCAATAAGCAACACAATTGGCACTTATACATTTTAAAGCTAGAGGTGGCGGAATCGGCAGGGCAGGAGAATTGGGTGGCAGTATACTTGGTATCATCCAGTATAGTGGAACTGATCCTTTCTCATTCGCCAGCACTGCTAGATATGGGCTATACTATCGAGAGGATACAAGACTACATCACTAAGGGCAAGAAAGAAGCCCTATCTAAACAAGGATAATCCCGCCCTAAACTAGGCAAGCAAGATATGGGGACTCATTGGTTGTTACCGGACCGGCACACTCGGTCTGCGAGCGGGTGCCTTTCTGCCCACAAGGTCTGATCTAGCGGGTGGAACGGCACCCGCTCGCAGACCTTGACGGATGCACCGGCACCATTCATTAATGGTGCCGGTGCATCCCTCCTCCCATTCCCTTGAAGTCCAATGGGACTTAAATGGAAATGGGGAGTAATATTTTTGGTGCCCGGCAACATGGAATTACTGGGAACACCGGAGCTGTAATGCCCCGGTACGTCTGTATTACCGGGCACCAGAAAAAAATGACTCAGTTATTTACCGGCACGGCTACCGCCAGGGTCGTACTAAGTCCCATAGACTATCTTGCCAAGAAAATCATGGCGGCAATAGCTTTCAACAGTAGCGATCACATTGACAGCATGGAACAAGAAAGGGAAAGGGCATTTGATCGAGCCCCTGACGACCAGGAAGAAATATTAAGCCAATGTTGCTGGTCTCATGGAATACGAGGAGATTTAGCTAATTTGCCAAAAGCACTAAGAGTCAGTCCTTTCTTTTTTTTTTTTTTTTATTTATTTGTTATAGCTGGAAAACCAACTTTTCAAATATTTACACTCATTATCATTTTTTTTAAAACTTGCGCATCCACACTTACAACAATAAAAGATAAGTAAATAATTATTTGCATCTCATTAAAAATAATTATGAGGCAAAATAAAGCAGAGTAGAATGAATAATTATGTTACAACCATCAGACTACCATTCACTTCGAATTGATACAGACAGTCTTCGTAACAGGAAATATTAAATTAAGAACTTGCACAATTGCGAGCTGTATAGTTAATCTTGGATTAGAAAACAAAAGATTCCATATTTGCCTAGAACTAGTGCCGCTCTGAACCAACAATTTACTTCCAAAGCATTTCACTCTGATGTCATGTAGAGCGGGGCATTCAATTATAAGATGTTGTAATGTTTCACATTGTCCTTTGTCATTACAGTGCCGACAGAAGTTCTGGTCCTTTGGTATTACTTTCCTTCTATGCAAAATCTCATTAGTTTCGTATTGATTTAATCTGAATCTTAAATATTTCTGACGGCATGCAGGTGATGGGTATTTTAGCAGATACTCTGCTATTACCCCATACCTTTTGACGCCAAATGCCTCGGGGTTAAAATCCTTGAGTTTTGAGCAGATTGTCATGTTGGATATCCAGTCTGCTTGGTAAATTTTATTTTTGGCACGGTCAGGGTTTGTCAAAAGAAGCTCGATCGTTACCGAAGCATCAGAACCCGCATTTAGCGTATGATTTCTCCACTTCAGTGACATACCAATTTTTGAGGTTAATAAGTTTTGGGCCAATACATTTATAAGGCTGCGTTTCCCTATACCATCCAGCATTTTTCGTAGAAGAGCACATTGCTTCCATAGTACATGGTCATATAGGGAGACCAGACCCAGTTCATGTCGCAGTATGACCAATGGTGTTCCTGGGGAAAGTGTTAGAACTTTTTTCCAAAATCTGGCTTCTATGCTATCCCAAAATGTACGTGTTTGTGGTGCCAAGGCCTCGACACCATATAGCAGAATTGGAATTACTTTGGCCTTATAAAAGTGCACAATATGTTTCACTGTGAATTTCCCGTATCTTCTAAGAATGATTTTCGATTGTGAAATCAAGTTGCTTAATTTAACCCTAGCTTCAGTTGTTGTAGTACTTAGGGTTTTTTTGTGTTCAATGTAAACTCCGAGATATTTATATGTGACAACTTTGGTTAATACACAGTTTTGAAGGGACCACTCGAAATGATATTTTTTTGAAAAATTGTTATTACAAACTAGAATTTGGGATTTGGCTGTATTGATCACAAGGTTATTCGCTGTTGTATATGAGCCTAATTGGTTTAACATGTTTTGTAAGCCTATAGGTGTGCAGGATAATAGTACCAAATCATCTGCGTATAGTAAATAGGGAACCCTTTGAGTTCCTATGCGAGGCGCATCTGTTACGCAGTTCCTTAGTACAGGGCCTATATCCAGAATGAAAAAGTTAAATAGAAAAGAGGCAAGAGCACAACCCTGCTTCACTCCTCTAAAGGTATGGATAGCTGGTGATAATCTTCCGCCCATATTTAATTTAACTCGCATGGATGTAGAGGTGTGTAACAATGTCACTAGGTTTATAAGAGAAGTTGGACACCGATGTTGTCTAAGTTTAGTTATTAACATGTCTCTATCAATGTAGTCGAAGGCGGATTTGAAGTCGATTAACCCCAGATACAAGGGGAGTCCACCATCAGCTTGCTCTGATTGAATCATCGAAAGGGCTAGAATGTTCGGTATTGTGCCCATGCCTTTAACAAAGCCTGACTGAAATAAATCTCTTAGGCTGTTTTGATCTACCCACTCATTAAGTTCTTTTAATATTATTCTACAAAATATTTTCGCCGGAGCATCCAATAAAGAAATTGGGCGATAACTCGTTGGTAACTGGCGGTCACCTTTTTTGTAAATCGGAATTGTAACGGCTTCCGTCCATGTTTTAGGTAATTTTTTATGTTTATTTATTGCAGCGAATATTTTGTAGAGAATTGAGCTCCAAACTTCAGGATGTTTTTTCATCAGGGCATTTGAAATCCCATCGGGGCCTACTGCGCACGAGTTGCTAGAGGTCATAATTAGGTGTTTTATTTCCTTCTGATCAGTATGCAACCAGAACCTCATCACTTGTTGTGCATTTAGTGTCGAGACCGTGTTTATGGGTAAGGCATATAGGGATTGGAAATTATCTACCCACTGATGTACCTCAACTAGTGAGGTTTGAAGATCTAACTGGCGGGCATTATTAGTTTGATTTAGTATTGCCCACATTTTTGAGATGTTTTTATCAGCCAGAGTCGACAACATAATGGTTCCATCTTTTTGATAAAGATTTGCTCGATGTCCTTTGACCCAGTTATTATAACTCAGGCGGGCTTTTTTAGTGAGAGCTGATCTAATGGAGAGAGGAAGCCTTGCTAAACTTCTTACCTCAGCACGGTAAGCTCTCTTCCTAATGAATATGGAGCTATCAAAAACATGGATATGACTTTCTCCATTGGAATTCACCACCTTCTGTTGACTGTACAATTGCATTGCGTTGCTATATGTTAATCCTATATTTGAAGTTTGCCAGTTAATGGAGCTAGTTGAGTCGTATAAAATTTGATTGAAGTGCCACAAGGCGTTCTCTGACCATCAGAGTCGATTCTTACCACCATTTACCACAATGCAACCACCTCCTATTGGCTTAGGTTTGATATCATTAGTTTTGGCCATTACTTGCCAACTAGCACACAACATATTATGGTCACTTAACACAGATGAGGACACCCAAAAGGAGCACATTGCTGACCATAAGGCACAATTTACATATATGTAATCAATTGTGGACGTAGAATTTCCTCTCTTCCAAGTTGGTGCAGGGGGCATATCTGTGTTAAATGCTCCATTCAGCATTTGCAAGTTTCTGTGAGTAACCATTGTGTTCCATTGTAACAGTTTTTCACTCTTGTGTGTCCCGTTTGTTGCTAAGCAATTCATATTCAAGTCCCCTGCTAAGATGAAGTACAGGATCTTGTAATCCGCAGATACAATGTCAAATATCATATTCAAATCCCTAAAGAAACACTCAGTGGTAATAGCTGCTGGATTCCAATATATATTCAGAATTGCGTAGATGTCACCGTTAATCACTGCCCTTACAAGTAGCATATGAGTATTCGGCATGGCCCACAACTGTGACGATGTTCCCGGATCATCTTTCAACGCTACCAGCAGACCCGTAGTGGGTCTGCCTATAATGGGCTTCCTAGCTGGATTCAAATGTATTTGATATCCTGACCAAAGTATGGGGCTTAGTAACCAGGTCTCTTGCAGCAAAATTATGTCAAATTTGCCTAGGCCACTCTCATTATTATTCAGCAAATGTTTGAAACCCCGCGAATTCCAGCTGACCAAAGTAAGAGGGGTTAACTTTGTCAAATTAGATAGCTAATTTGAGTTGTTGTTGCAATTGCATGCACACAAATTCCTATCATTTGACAATTGATTTAAATCTTGACCATTTGCTGCGACAGTTTTTGCCCTCGGCATGGGTTCTGCATTGCTTGACATATTAGGTTCTAATACGGTATCCATTTCTGTGTCAAGTAAAAAACCCAGATCAAATAATGAGTTTTTCGCCTGCCATACCAGATTACAAATTGCTCTGGATTGGAACCACACTCGAACTGCATTTAAGTTCTGATTTGATATAAATTCCACCAAGGTCAAATCAGCTGAAATTATGTCTTCCAGCAACGGTATACCTGAAAAAATTGCTAGTATCGCTCTTCTGTTCAGATCATATTGCGTGCATGGGGCTGGTCTGCATTTCACAATCATAGAACACAGTGCCACTCGAGGAGTGACTTTTCCCATTCCCAACATATCTTGTGTTTTAACACTCTTAGTAGGGATCACATTGTTCTTTTTCTCTTTCAAATTCGGAGCCAAGTCCCCTAGGGCATTTTTAATCAGTGTTAATACATCCTTTGAAAAGTCCATAGGTAGGCCCAATTGTGGAGAGGTAGATAAATCAGAATCGGCTACAGGAGTGGGGATCCTTAAAGTGTTTGCATTTGAATTTACGGCGGTAGTCACTGATACTGCTGCTCCTTGGATCATTGGGACAGACCCTCCATTATCACTTCCCTTCTGTGCTTTGTTCACAAGTCCCACAATTTTTTCAACATCATTAAGTGATTTGCAGTGGTTGGTTAACGATGTTGGGTCTATGAGTGGAGGAATAGAGAGGCCTTGCATGTAAGCATCTACTGCTTTCCTGATTTCAGATCTATGGGCCTTTGCATCCTCCCCACTATTCCATCTTACTTCCATGGTGTCACTTGTGTTTCTCGTTTTCACTGCCGGCTCTGCCTCCAGACGCTGTGAGCTCTGTGACTCACTATGCAAAATTACTTTTACCAAAGCATCTAGTGGTGAGTATGGTTGGGCTCTGGCTCGCATACTCGCATCTACACTATTATTTGACTCACAGTCACTCAGTTCATCAAAATTCTGACGGGCACTATTTTTCTTTTTCTTCAAGAAGATTGGCGCAATCGTCATGCTAGGATTCCTCACCACCACATTTTCACCAGCATTCAGTGGCACATTTGCCCTCATCTTTTGTTTACCTTTCAAAAAGATGGGGGCCAATGGAATTGACTTCTTTGGTTTAGATGGTACATGGGCTACATCCGGTTTATCCGGGAGGTTTTCTGTTTGGGATCCCTTCGTGAGCATGTTGCGTTCGGCCATGTCTTCAATAGTGCCCGATATTTTTATATTATCATGAGCAGATTGAGGGAATTTTTCGTGATTACGTTTTCTCTGTGGACCCCCCCCCTTAAGTGAGCTAGTGAGGGGTGTTGGTTCAACGATCTTCTGCTCAACCTCTGTGGATGCCAAGTGATTGTTTCCAATTCTCTTTACAAATAGGTTAGTAACCGATTTGTTTTGCTTTACTTTACTCTGGTTCTTTGCCTTTTTTTGTAAGTTGTCCCTTTTCCGTTGTGCTGTTTTTTCTTTAATTCTTTTGGCCCTTCTTGCTGCCCTCTTCCTCATTTTCTTTCTTCCTTGATGTGGACTTATAGGTCCAACTTCTTCTACTACAGCCTCTTAAGAGTCCAGCTGACTGCTGATATTGGTTGCTAAGGATTTTTCCATTTGGACTGCATGGAAAAGATCCTCATTCATATTTGCCAGTCTCATAAATTCTTCCAATGTGGATGCTGAAAGAGATGATTCACAATCATTTGTGGGATCTGCCTCCGTAGACTCTGTTCCCACATGTCCCTGTGAGTTTCGATTATGCAATTGGAGTTGGTTCAACAGATCCTGTTTTAAGGATCTATCGGCCTCTTTGGATTTATGAATGTCTGCAATGGACCTGTGTATTGCAGAGATATCCAAACTTTGTTTGGTAAACTCCAGTTGCATCAGTTGTAATTTCGGCAAAACACATGAATTAACGGCATTGCAGCAACCTGCTATGGAACCGTCCAATGCGGCTACCTCTTTCGTTAATTCCATCATAGACCCAGATTGAATTTGAACTTCAGATTTCAGGAGTTCAAAAACAGAGACCAAAGAATTCAACACATAGCTGAGTGCAGTTAATGTGTTGACATTCGACTCCGGCTGTTCAGCCAAGGTTTCATCCTGTGTTGCAATTGGGCTAGTAACAGCAGATGTTTCAACCAATTGGAGGACCTGCGCCGGACCTTCAAGTACTTGGATGTCTTCGGTGCTTGAGAAATCCAGATTACTCAATATTGGAGCATTCATGTCCAGAGCAGAGTGGCAATTGTCACGATCATCCGGCTGGCAGACATCATCTAAGGGGCTTGATTGTATATCGTTTGATCCACGGGTAGATTTGTCAGGGACTACTTTATTAGCCCCAAAATGATCTTTTATTTTTTTGTGAATTTTATTTGTTGTTGTAGTATATTCTAGCCCTTTTTTCCACTTGTCAGCTAGGGTGGGTTCAGAATCCAAGGCCTCCACACATCTGACAGGCGTGGAGACAAGGGGGAAGCAAGGATTTACATGCACAAGCACTTGGATTTGCGATTGCGGTTCCCCCGCCTCCCTCATTTGCCCCCTGCTGTGCTCATCTATAGAGCATTTAACACCACTTTCCAATTGAGACTTTCTCAGTTCCGCTTCCTCCCATTCTAAGGCTCCCGGCTCATCCTGAGATGGGGTACTCCTTAATTTCATAATGCGACTTCACAAACAATGAGCAGGAATACTGTTAGATTTCGAAGATCCTCGAGCGGGAGGAATTGCAAAGAACAGAGCAGCTGCGTCTTCTTGCGCGTGTCGGAACAATTCCCACGCGTAAGCGCAGAATATATTAATAAAGCACAGTTCAGGGGCTGCAATGCTCAGATGCACCGCTCAACTCCTCCCCCGCTTTAACAACCAGGAAGCAAGTCTCGATGGAGCCGACCGGCTCAGTTATTAAGAGACCCAACAGACGCCGAGTGGCGCCCCTCCCACTGCAGGCACGGAGATAAACAGCAACACTACAGCCAGGCGGCTCAAAGGCTTCAAAGCCCGCAGTCGCCGCTCAGCCCCTCTCCTGCGTCCCACGCCGAGATGAGATAAGGGTTATGTTCGGACGGCTACAAAGCGCGTAGTCGTCCTGCAAGGCACCTCTTGCTCCTCACACACGCCCGCTCCTTCAAGTATATTGAGCATGCAGAGGAGACACCAACACGTTTCAATTACTCTAACAGTTGCAATGGACACTCGCTGAGTTACCAAAACAAACAATGACGGAACCCACCAGCTCCACTGCACTTAATCTCTTAATCAGGAGTCAAATGAGAATGTCAATGAAATGTCAATAGGGCGGCCATAGTTCAAGACAATACGGGTTTTACCTGGTGAATTAGATGGATGGATGGTAAAACAGAGTGTCCCGCCTTGCCTCAGCCGACTGCACAGACTGCAATGACTGCTTCCACTTACACACCACTTCGCTCCGCTTCGCGGTCCTGGGAGTTTTTAACTCCTGCACAGCCAATAGTGGTAAACAGAGAAGTAGGACTCCAACCAAGTTGTTGCACAGGTTTCAGTTGAAAAGGCTGGAGACTGCAATGACTGCTTCCACTTACACACCACTTCGCTCCGCTTCGCGGTCCTGGGAGTTTTTAACTCCTGCACAGCCAATAGTGGTAAACAGAGAAGTAGGACTCCAACCAAGTTGTTGCACAGGTTTCAGTTGAAAAGGCTGGAGACTGCAATGACTGCTTCCACTTACACACCACTTCGCTCCGCTTCGCGGTCCTGGGAGTTTTTAACTCCTGCACAGCCAATAGTGGTAAACAGAGAAGTAGGACTCCAACCAAGTTGTTGCACAGGTTTCAGTTGAAAAGGCTGGAGACTGCAATGACTGCTTCCACTTACACACCACTTCGCCAGTCAGTCCTTTCTGCTGACCTTGAATGTGTTAATGCTCCAAGAGACTTGGATGTTAGATCAGCACAACCTGGATGACTATAAGCCATTCCAGAGAATGTCCAAATGGAACATTTTGAGAAGACCTTCAGGCAGCCTCACAGCAGGGGCCAGCAGCCAGCGATCATTGATGGAATTTTTCCAACAAAATTGCTAAACTGAACATGCGGGCCGAGCTGGTGACACTGGGGCTGGAACCTCAGAGTCAGAATGATTTGATTCGTAATGCATACAACTCCCTAGGAGACACATTGATGGAGGATATTATGGCAAAGCTGTAAAACATAGAGGGGTGGCTACACAGTAACACCCGTCAGAGCTATGTAATTGTGGGGGACTTAAAAAACGAATGTAATCTTGACATGAGAACATGGGCTGGCTCGACCCTTTATGATAATCTAAAGAACAATGATAACACTCATGCGGTGGAGGGGCCGGTAGAGGGTCTGGCTGATGGTACGGATGCCTGGTCGTCCTTCTTCGCCTCCATGGGAATGGGACAACTGATCATGGCCACGACCCCAATAGATACTTGTGCTACACATGGTTTAACGGAAGGCACACCTTGAAGATAGATTATATACTATTACCTAGGAACCTGTTTGAGTACGTTGTCGAGTTTAACTTGACCAACACTGACCTAAGTGATCATGTAGATAAAGAATTCTCACTTCTAGCTGAAAGCAAAATGAGTAAAAGTAGACTTTGGGGGAACTGCAAGGTACATTTAGTGGGCCATAGAGTGCAATGGTTGGAATTTAACATTAAAGCCGCCAATGAGAGGATATCCAACAGCTGTTTTAGGAAGGGCCTGCCCAACTTGAAAAACATTAACAGATATGAAACATGGCTGGAGGAGACAATTTAGTGACAAAATTTGAGAAAAAGAAGTGCCATAAGAAGTGTAACGAAAACACAATTAAAAATCTGATTATTGTGAACAGGAAGACATTGTTAACATTGGAGATAAGGGAAGCAAAGGGACCATTTAGAGCCCATGTGGAAGTGAAAAAACTATAACGCTCCTCAGGACATGGTGTAAAAACAGCATTCACCTGCGTCGCAGCAAAACTTTGGCACTCACTCACAAAGGAAATGTGAAATACGAACAACAGTCTCTTTCACTGAGCTAAACAGAAAAATACAACCAAGGAAAACTGACAACACATCACAATGCAGACACCAAAACAACCAAACTAAAACATGACCACCCAAAAAAATAAAACATTCTACAACAAATCACCATAAGATAATATGAACTCACCAAAAGGACGCAGACAAATCTCCACTAACCCGACTAAAATCACTCCAATATCTTGCACACTCACTCTCAAACAGTGAACACAACTTTCTCATACCTATGACACAGCAAAAATCAAAAACCACAACAAATTACACACACTCTGCAAGACCCAACAGGAAACTAAACCAATTACACCCAAATCACCCATACACCAAACAACACATAATATCTACCACCTAAAAACAAACCAGCACACAATGGGCCTCATTACGACCCTGGCGGTAAGCGAAAAACGATGCCGGTAAATGATTACCGGCATCGTTTTCCGCTAGGTCCGATCATGACCCATGACCGTTAACTACGATGCCATTAGCGGCATCGTAGTTAACGCTCCCGCTAACTGCACCAAGGTCGCGCACACGCGACCTGCCACGCCGTAAATGGCGGCATGGCGCAAAGCTAAGCGGATCACGACCCAAGCGGACATGCACCTAACGCCATCACAAAGCCTGTTAAGTACCTTACCGCCATGGTGATAATTACGCCATCGCGAACCAACCGTAAATGGCCATGTGAAGTGAACCCAGCTGCCACAGGTGCACAGAATGAGCACAGGTGGAGGCAATACAGACTCAGGAAGTACATAAAGAGCACACCCCACCCCTTCCCACACCCAGTCACACTCCACAATGATACCAATAGGACTAGCAATGTTGGGGCTGGAGGACCTGATAGCAATGCAAGTGCTACAACAACAACAACAACAACAGGCAGCACAGAGGTGATGCAGGAGGAGAAGGAGGGCAAGGCAGGGCCAGCAAGCCCCACCAGCACAGCCAGTGCCACCACGCAGGCAGCCCCCAATCCCACGCATCAGAGCCAGTCCATTCAACCTCACTGCTGAGCAGATCCACACCCTGTACCGTTTGGACCGGGACACCATCACCGCCATCGTAGACATGACACACAACGACATCGTCAGCATGATAGAAACACCAACCGCCATCCCACCCCTACTGAAGGTAGTGTCTGTACTCCACTTCCTGGCCACAGGCACCTACCAGCACACAGTGGGGCACTTGCATGGCATTTCACAACCATTATTTTCACGTACTCTGATCCAAGCGCTCGATGCCCTCCTCAAGCACACAGACGACCACATCTCATTACCACGGACTGCCCAGGAGATTGCAAACACCAAAGTGGGTTTCCATGCACTAGCCGGCATACCTGGTTGCATTGGTGCCATCGACTGCACCCATGTGGAATTGGTGGTTCCACATGCCATGGAGGTACCGTACCGCAACCGTAAACTATTTCACTCAATCAACGTGCAAATGGTCTGTGACTCCAACAGGATCATCACACATTGTTGTGCCCGATTCCCCGGAGCAACCCATGATTCAATGGTCCTGAGGAACTCCACAATACCACTCTACATGGAGCGACATGCAGGCCCAAGATCCTGGCTACACGGTGAGTCTAATGTCATGACCATGGAAATGTGAAGTGGGTAGGTGAACGATGTACCAATGCATTCTCCACCTGGCTGAAAGGGGGGGGATGATGCATACCCCTCCTGGCTGAAAGGGGGGGGGGGGAATGATGCATACTCCACCTGCCTAAAAGGGGGGGGGTGATGCACACTCCACCTGGCTATGAGTAGCAGAGACAACGGAGCCAGATCATACCCTAAAGCAAAACAAACTTCACCCAACACCAGTAAACCCAATGCCTGATGTATGCAGCCCTACCATGTGAATGAGGTTGTGTCCCAACCATGACACAACCATCTGCAAGTGCATTTTACCAATTCTGACCACATTGACTACAACGAAATCCACCTACATGCAAGTCACCAAACACCATCAACCGAAATGCCTGTCCCCCATAACTACGCAGGAAGGAGGCACATGAAGGACAGAAACATCAACACACCATCACACAGACAGCAGGGCCCCCAAAATGTCCCTATAAACATCAGTATTGCTCACTGGGGTCATGATGAGGCCGACAGCAATGTTGCAATGATGTGAGCATTGACATCACAGGACACGTGCCAGGCCACCAAAACAAACGGCATGAACGAACACAGTGGATGGGCTCTCACAAGGCACTTGACCCCCCTGCATACATTGGTTGATGGCATGCAAAACAGGCCATGAGAGCCATGAGCATATACCGGTCGCATAGTGTGAATCAATTAGTGCATTTAGAAGTGGTCCAAAGTAACAGTTGGATGCAAGCCATGGTGGCACATCAATTTTCGAATTAGACGTCATGACTGACACATACATTCTCGCCCACATACAGGTGATGCAGGCTATCCCTTGAAGAGGTGGCTCCTTACACCAGTCCGGAACCCACAGAACCAGCACGAGGAGGACTTGAACCGTGCACATACATGTACCCGTGTGGTCATTGAGCAGGCATTTGGCCTATTCAAGGCACGGTTTCGCTGCCTCAGCAGGTCTGGTGGGGCCCTCCTGTACCGCCATGAGAAGGTGGCAAAGATCGTCATGGCATGTGTCATGCTACACAATATGTGCATCAGACGAAATGTGCCCCTGCCCCCTGACGCAGAACTGTAACCACCTGACGATGAGGATGAGGAGGGTGCAGATGGAGCCGCACCTCAGGGAGGAGGTGATGCACAGGAGGGGCGTGAAATGCGTCAAGATATCATCAACCAATGCTTCTAGCACATACGGCTGGTGTGTATGACATGGAGACGTCACTTGGGGCACTGTGTGTGTCGGGGACATGCACACTGTGGACTGTACACCAATAAAGCACACATACGCAATGAACAATGAACAACACATTTGATTTGTGCAAAAGGAAAATGTGTATTTTAAATGTGAATTGTTGTGACACACCCACTCCCTCCTCCCCCCTCCCCCCTGAACACCCCAACACACCCACTCCACCCTCCCCCTGAACACCCCAACACACCAACTCCCTCCTCCCCCTGAACACCCCAACACACACACTCCCCCCTCCCCCCTCCCCCCTGAACACCCCAACACACCCACTCCCCCCTCCCACCTCCCCCCTGAACACCCCAACACACCCTGTGACTAAGTGGCTAATGTTGCATGATAACGGTGGGCAGCCGATATTGCAAGCCCCCTCTCCCGGCCCCCGGGGCACCCCTGCCTGTGCTGCGCAGGTTCCTCCCCGATCGGCGGATGGGGCTGCTTTGGGTGGAACTGGCAGCGGAGGAGGTCCCTGCCTGCTCATGTGCACACATGTCCCGAATGGAGTTGGCGAGCTCTGAGAGCACGCGCCGCACGGCGGCAAGTTCTGCACACATGTCCTTTGAGGAGGACTGCATTTGAGCTCTCAGGGTCTCAGTGCTCCGCTCCATTTCAGCCCTCAGGGTCTCTGTACATAGTTCCATAGCTGCCCTTGCCCCCCCACATTCTGCAGCATGCTCATTCATAAGCGAGGAGAGTTGTTGCTGGCGCGTGATTATCTCCTCCAGGGAATGTTGGCTCTGCTGGCCCATGCCTATTGCAGATGGTGTTACGAAGGGGCTGCTCCCCTCCTGCTGATTTTCGACAGGGCATGGGGTGGATGGCCAGTCCTCATCTTCTGAATGCCCCTGTGTGGGATCCTCATGGGGGCTGCTCTGGGACAGACAGGGGGAATGATGGTGGTCAGTGGAGGGTCTGACATCGGGCTCCTCTGTGTCACTTTCAGAGCATGCTGCAATGGCAGCAGTTTCGCCTATGGTACTGCTTCCTGCAGTACCTGTGTCTTCTGTGGCAAACATTGTGGGGATGTGTGGTGCTGCTGCTGCCATGCTGCCTGCTGTGGTGCCTGTCAGTGGCCCGGCCTGTGTACTGGAAACGGTTTTCGGCTGCTGCGGTGTCTTGATCAGTACAGCTGAGGGGGAGGGTGTTGGCACAGTGGTCTTGGCCCTCTTGGCTGGTGTTGTGGCAGGGGTGTCCTCATCCTCGGGGTTGGAATTTGAGCCTGTGGTGGAGCAAAGGAGGGAGAGTGTTATTGATGGGTCTGCGGACATTGGAATCGTGATGACTTACATCATTTTGGTTACTAGATGCAGCACATTTGAGGCAGGGGCATGCAGGTTGTCTCCTTTTTGTGTGGCTTTAGCATGGAGGTATGTGGGTGCCTGCAGTTAGGGTGTGCATACTACATGTGTACAGGGTGGAGGTCGGATGTGGCTGTGGGCAGTCTCCTGCTGATATGTTGCATTTACACTCTAGGGCAACATTGTGCTACACATGAAGGGACTTCAGTGACTATTGCATGGCTTGATTTGAGGCACCTACCTGCATCGCCTGACGTCGGTGCTCCTCTCTCCATTCCTCCTACCCCTTCTATGCTCTCCATGCCGATTGTGGAGGCACAGATTTCCTCCCATGGCTGGAGTTTGATTGGGGAATCCAATCCTCCCCCTGTTGCCAGGCCCAGGTTGCGGTTTGCGGAGAGGATGCTCCTGACGCGGAGCCTCAGGTCGTCCCACCGCTTTCGACACTGCTGTGCGTTGCGGGGTACGGTTCCCATCGCACTGACCCGCTGTGCCACCATGGCCCATATGGCCTTCTTCTTGGCAATTGCCGGCCTGGTCATTTGTGTGAGAAGACCACCGCAGCATTCTCCTGGAGGGTCTCCGCCAGCATAGTGAGTTCCTCCGAGTGAAGCGGTCCTGCCGCTGCCAATCGCAGGCTTTTTTGACAGCTTTTGGCATTTTGTAGTGGGAAAATGGGTGGGTAATGGGTTTTGACAGGTCTCAGGGTCGGATGTAGAGTGGTTGGGGAGGATGGCAATGGATTGTGTTTTTAAAGATGGCCGCCGTGCTCTTTCCCGTTCCTGTGCGATGACGCTACTTCCGGTTCTGCTTATTTACAGAGACCACTAAGTACGGTGACCGCTAATTACGGTGACCGCTAATTACGGTCGCCGCTGTGATGGATGGCGGTAGTGCACCTTGCGCGGCGTACGATGTCGGTAGGGTCCGTTTTAGGGTCTTTTACGGCATGGCATAGTTTACATTAAAGGCATGGCGTAATGCTCGTGCGCGAAGGGTCGGAATGTGCCGAACTTTACGGCATCGCACCAGGGCGTAAACGTTAATTACGCCATGGCAGTAATGTTGAAAACTTACCGCCTGGGTCGTAATGAGGGCCAATGACAGTTTTTCTTCTGAACAGAAGCTACCAACAACACATCAAAGTCCTCTTTCACTTCTCCCTCTCAATCCTACTAAGCTTCCAAGCCCTTCCAGCTCTACTTCCTTTTCAGATCTGCCAGAGCGCTTTGAGGCCATAGAAATGGCATCAGGCGGCGGTTTAAACCACAATAACATAACATTTCTACAGAGGGGGAACCCCCAACACTCCCTTCCCCATCCCACACACTCCACCCTCCTACATACCCAAGCCCACCCCAAACTAGTAATTTGCAGTCAAATGCAGTAAATTACTTATGGTGGAATGAGATTAGATGAAACTGGCCTGCAATGAAAAGGGGCATTGCTGACTAATTTGAGCCAAGTCACACATGTCACAGTGCCACCTAGTAGTCATCGCTGGAAGTTCACCTGCGCTACAGGGCCACATCAGCATTGTGGTTATGCAAATGAGCCTAAATGCATTCCTTTTGCTTCACTAAATTGTCTTCCCCTTAAAGGGAAATGCTACTTTGTACAGAGCTTTAAACATAGCTTAATGCATCCAGAACAGACATTTTGCAAGGCTGCCGACAACTACATTTTTTGTGCAGCATAGTCTTGACAGCCTTGTGGTTGGAGCATTTAGACATGTTTAATAAACACCAGCAAAGTTATGCTGAGTATGAAAAGGATTGGCCTAACCACTTACATCTGAAATATTGGAATCTGATGTGTATAGTTAGTAAAACATTCCGAGACCCCCCCAGTTTTTTTGCATGGTAAATGTTGAGCAATTAACAGCAAATTGCTTGTGCACACATAACATATGTTCCTACATTCACATGACACCCAGTCTGTATGTGAGTATGCATGTGCGCCTGCACAAGGGTTCCTTGCAGATAATGCCATTGCGTCACTTCCATGTGTCTATGTTTCTTTCTCGGTCCCAGCAGGCGCCCTGGCAGGGACCCACCTTAGTTAATCTATTCTAATGTTATAACAGATGTGTTCATGTCTGAGTCTTCCTTGTTCTACTGCAAAAAATAGGAATATTTCTTACATGCATATCCCGATGAATTATGCTACGTCGAGAGGGGAAAAAAGTGATTTCAAAAATGCTATTGCTGCCACACATGGATAAACAGCACGTGGAATCTGATTTCTGATTCACTGTGATTTCAATAGGTGATGGCTGGAAGTGTTGAATTAATCATAAACCCTGGCATTGTCCTGGGCAATCCTCCAGACCATCTTTCTTCACCTGCCAAGCCATTACAGAAGGGGAAAGACCATGTGCAAATCAGGCTTGGTCCCACCCCAAAAGGGGCATTTCTGCCTGAAGTGCTAAGTCACATCCCTTCTGCACGAGACCACAAGCATCCCCAGACATGTTTCGGCCTTGCTGGGCCTCATCAGTGAGGAGAAGCTTTGGTCTCTAGTCCCGGCAGACTCGGGACCCACATCTGGGCATACCCGTCCCACTCGGGGTGACATTAGCAAAACAAAACAGTGGTGGCTGGAAGGATTTGACTTAATCATAACCTCGGGCATGGCTGTGGGCAACCCTCCAGACCATCATTTTTCAGTCTGCCAAGCCATTACAGAAGGGAAAAAACATATGCAAATCAGGCTTGGTCCTGCCCCAAAAGGGGCGTTCACCCCAAACTGCTAGGTCACATCCCTTCTGCACGAGACCACAAGCATCCCCAGACATGTTTCGGCCATGCTGAGCCTCATCAGTGAGGAGTAGCTTAGGTCTCTAGGCCCAGAAGGCATGGGACCCACGTCTGTGCATACCTTTCCCACTCAGAAAGTCGATGGATGGAAAGTGATTTCAAACCATGTTAATACAAGGAGGTATGTCAAGTTACTGGGATTTGTGTCCTGCTCTGCTTTGATTTGCAGCGTCTCAACGCGCACTGTGAATCGGAAAGAAAGAGAGGGTTGGGTTAGGTTGGTGAGGAGAGCAGGAAAATGCATGTACAGTGTTGCAGTCATGCTGAAGCATGCAACTGGAAGAAGGTACACTCATACCACCAACAGATACACTCATTCATGGTGTAAACCAAGAGCTGGGCGACCATCGAAAGGCTCGGTCTGGCCAGGGCCCAATGTTGTTTCAAACTTTAATAATAAATAAATGAAATCTAAAAAAAAATGTAAATCTTTTTTTTTTTAAAGAAAAAAGTGCTATGCTCACCAGGAAAAAAGAGAAAAAATGCCTGTGCATGGAGAAAGATCTTCCACCTGCATTCACTGCAAATAAATGGTATCACTGCGTATTATCCCCACCAAAAGTATTGCCGTATACATAGTCATTTGGAACGGCCATAGGCGAGATTTTTGGGGGATCATTTTTGTAGTTCTTTTGGAGCGGGGGTGTCCCCCGCACCTTTAAAAATAATGTGGGTGTTGCGGAAGTGTCTCCCGCAGGTTCCATGCCTTAATATTGCCGCACAAATATGGCGATACTTTTGTATGGCTATATTTTTGTGGGTTTATTAACACATGGAACCAAAAAAATACACCTTATGGCCCTGATTCATGTAATTATTTGCCTGTAAAACAGGGATTTGCGTGCCAGGGCCGATATGTCTATGCCGATCTCTGAATACAGTCCAGAGCACTGGTTTCATCTGGATTAGCCATTGCTTCATTTCAGTATTGTGATTTCTTGTGTGTCCATTTATTAAAGGATGCTGTATATCCCTTGAGTGCCATTCAAATGAAACTGTGTTATCAGATAGTCCGAGGCAGGGCAGTAAGGTGACCCAAGCGTTCTCTGTGCATGTGCAACACCTCATTCTAGGAACAAAAATGACTGCATATTTCACACACACTTCTAGCTAAACAACGCTTTTGTGATACAGGGCAGGTCTGATTAAGCATTCAAGATTGGCAATAAGCAACACAGTTGACACTTATACATTTCAAAGATGGAGATGCCAGAATCAGCAGGGGAGGAGAATTGGGTGGCAGTATACTTGGTATCACCCATTATAGGTGAACTGATCCTTTCTCATTCACCAGCACTGCTAGATATGGAATATACTATCGAGAGGATACACGACTACAGCAATAAGGGCAAGAAAGAAGCCCTATCTAAACAAGGAGAATCCCGCCCTAAACTAGCCAAACAAGATATAGGGACTCCTTACGAGTGTGCCAGTCCTGTAACAATGGTGCCGGTAATCTACCGGTACCGTTATTACCAGACCGGCACACTCGGTCTGCGAGCGGGTGCCTTTCCGCCCACCAGGTCTGATCTGGCGGGCGGAAAGACACCCGCTTGCAGAACTTTCATTAATGGTGCCGGTGCATCCCTCCTCCCCATTCCCTTGAAGTCCAATGGGACTCGAATGGGGAGTAATATTTCCCAGTGCCTGGCAACAGGGAGCTGTAATGCCCCGATAGGTCCGCATTGCTGGGTGCCAGAAAAGAATGACTCAGTTATTTACCGGCACGGCTACCGCCAGGGTCGTAATGAGGACCATAGACTATCTTGCCAAGAAAATCATGGCGGCAATGGCTTTCAACAGTAGAAATCACATTGACAGCATGGAACAAGAAACAGAAAGGGAATTTGATCGAGCCCCTTGTCGACCAGGAAGAAATATTAAGCCAATGTTGCTGATCTCATGGAATACAAGCTGATTTAGTTAATTTGCCAAAGCACTAAGGGCCAGTCCTCTCTGCTGACCTTGAATGTGTTAATGCTCCAAGAGACTTGGATGTTAGATCATCACAACCTGGACAGCTATAAGACATTCCAGAGAATGTCCAAATGGAACATTTTGAGAAGATCTTCAGGCAGCCTCACAGCAGGGGCCAGCAGCCAGCGATCATTGATGGAATTTCTCCAACAAAATTGCTAAACTGAACATCCGGGCCGGGCTAGTGACACTGGGGGTGGAACCTCAGAGTCAGAATGATTTGATTCTTAATGCATACAACTCCCCAGGAGACACATTGATGGAGGATATTATGGCAAAGCTGTAAGACATAGAGAGATGGCTACGCAGTAACACCCGTCAGAGCTATGTAATTGTGGGGGACTTAAAAAATTAATGTAATCTTGAAATGAGAACATGGGCTGGCTCGACCCTTTATGATAATCTAAAGAACAATGATAACACTCATGCGGTGGAGGGGCCGGTAGAGGGTCTGGCTGATGGTACGGATGCCTGGTCGTCCTTCTTCGCCTCCATGGAAATGGGACAACTGATCTTGGCCCCTGACCCCAATAGACACTTGTGCTACACTGGATTTAACGGAAGGCACACCTTGAAGATAGATTATATGCTATTACCTAGGAACCTGTTTGAGTACGTTGTCGAGTTGAACTTGACCCGCACTGACCTAAGTGATCATGTAGATAAAGAATTCTCACTTCTAGCTGAAGGCAAAATGAGTAATGGTAGACTTTGGGGGAACGGCAAGGTACATTTAGTGTGAAATAGAGTGCAATGGTTGGAATTTAACATTAAAGGCGCCAATGAGAAGATATGCAAAAACTGTCTTAGGAAGGGCCTGCCCAACTTTAAAGAGATTAAAACATATGAAACATGGCTGGAGTAGACACTTAATTCAGTGTCACAATTAGAGAAAAAACAGTGCCATAAGAAGTCTAACAAAAACACAATTAAAAACCTGATTATTGTGAACAGGAAGATATTGTTAACATTGGACATAAGGGAAGGAAAGGGACCATTTAGAGCCCATGTGGAAGTGAAAAAAACTATAACACTCCTCAAGACATGGTAAAAAAAAAACTGGCTGAGGGTACACAAAGGGTCCACGGCAATGGACCATAGGAAGATCATGTTCAACTCTCTGTGATCAAATGAGTCAAAATAATTCTGGGCAATAATTAAACATTGTTCTAAACCCAAAGTAGATAAGTATGAAGTGAACCCATCCGGGAAACGCCTAGATCAAGCATATCAAGACCTTATTCCTTAAGGAGGTTGGGGAGACGGGCTCCCATTAGAGTTGTGAAGGGGTTGGAGGAAAGGGATATGATTGTCATCACTGCAGAGGAGATAGTGGAGGCTATCACTAAGCTCAAACTCTCTATGGCACTAGACCCCAATGAACTAGCCACTTTTGTGAATAAGCTGGACCCTCTGAGCTGGGCACATATAATGCATAACTTATTTAACACCATCATAAATAATGGCGATATGCCGAACAGATGGAATAGGTCAATCCTGATTCCAGTGTTTAAAAGAGGGTGCCCGAGAGGAGCCAGAGAATTACAGAATTCTGGCACTGGTGGGTTTGATGGTGAAGATCTTCTCCTTCTCCTTCTCGCTTGAAAGGGTGAATAGCTGGATAAGGCCTAACAACATACTGAGCAAGCAACAAACAGGTTTTAGAAAGGGTTTCTGACTTACCTGATCGACTAGTCTTTGGTGAACAAAGACAGGCCCCTTTATATCAGGTTTTATTGAGTATAGGAAAGCTTTTGAAACAGTTAATCATCAGGGGCTTTAGGTAAAATGAGAAATAGAGGTGCTTGACCCAGGGGTCTTGTCTTTTATTGGATAACTCTACTCGAACACCTGTGTGCAGGTCAGGCTTACCCAAGAAGGTCACCTCAGTTTGGTTAGAAAAACTTAACATGAACTAACAACAGGGGTGCTCTATGGCACCCGTCCTATTTAACCTTTACACTCAGACCTAGAAGAGGTGGTAACTACATGTAACATCTACCCACTGCCATAAGGCTGCAGAGGAGCACAAAGAGCCCATGTGAACATACTTTTAGAAATAGCCTGATCATTAACAGGGAAAAACATGAAGATAATGATCATTAATTTGAACAGAAATAAAAGCACACATAAAGGTAACTGCTGGATGATAAACAATGAATCAGTAGAAATAACTAGGAAATTCCAGTATGTCTGTGTTCCTATTACCGACTCTTTAATTCAATAGAGTTAGCCCATGACACCATGAGGAAAGTCCAAAGAAAATGTACCATAATGTCTCCCAGCAGTATGGCTACTCTATGGAAGGACTGTTACAACTATATAGAACTAGTATTGCTCCATGCACGTTGTGTAGGCTAGAAATATACTTGAGTAAAGAGACGCAATGGCTCTTGAAGTCAAAGGGCAGATTATGGTGTCCCACATTGGCCTTTCTAAATATACCCCCGATCGAGGCCATAAGAAGCAAACTTATACTTACTTCATTACAGACTAGCAAATAAATAGCGACAGGAATCCATTTATTGAAAATGCTTAAATGAAAAGAACTCAATTCATTGGTGTACTCAAACTTCGCTCTTATCCTCCCATAATATCTCCTGTTTTAAAATGTGCATTGTGAAAGTATTTTATTCTAAGTGTCTGTCGTCTTGTTCAATTGTTCATCTTGTGTCACCTCTCTGCCTCCTCTGCTTGCACCCTGCCCTGTGTCCTTCCCTAGCGTTCTCCCCTTCCCTCTCCCTTGCTCTTCTATCCTCTCCCTCCCTTCCTCTTCTCTCCTTTCCACACCTACTCTATGGTGCTCTCTGTATCTCCTATTTTATAACTGGTTCTTTATCGACTATCCTGCTCTCCTCACTTAATCTGACCAACCCAGGACTCCCTATCACTATTACCTATACCAGTTCCTCCTCCAGGCAAACTTTCACTGACATCCTCTTTTTTCGTTCCCTCACTAGACCTATGGACCCTACATATGTTCTCTGTGCTCTCCCCTTTCTCTTCTTCTCCCATTAATGGTGGCATCCTGTGGGAGGCCCATCTGGCCTCCTTCCACTCCTCTAAGGTCATCATTTATATTTATGTGAATGGTACCGTCTTGGTCCAAGACCCTCAGGCCAACCTTCTTCTCTTTGATAGACACTTCCCGCGCCTCATCAATTTCCTTTCTTCTCTTGCTGTCCCCTCTCCACCTTACACAGCTTCCTCGCCTCCACCTGCTGCCTACTCCTTAGCTACCTTGCCCTCTCCTCTTTCCCTTTCTGCCCCCCCTTGGGTTTCTTCTACACCTCTGCAGGGCATACCTCTGATTTGTTCCCCTCCCCAGAAGTCTTTCAAGGATGACAATCTTCTCCATATTGCCACTCTCAACTCTCGCTCAGCTGCCAAACGCTCCTTTGACATCTGCCGCCTTCTGGAGGAACTTGACCTCGATGTGCTTGGTCTCACTGAGACATGGTTCACAGCCAGCTTTGTCACAAGCTTTGACACTCTCCTCCCTGACGGCTACAAGATCCTCTCTGTGCCCAGGTCCAACCGATCTAGAGGGGGTGTAGCCCTGATCTTCCCAGATTAGATTCCTGCCTCTGTCATTCCAATGCGGGACTACTCCTGTTTCGAATGCCTCATCTGCAGGCTCTGCCTCTCTCCTAGCCATTCCCTTACTGTGGCTACTATCTACCGGCCACTTGGTCAGATCTACTCCTTCCTCTCTGAGTGGGTGTACCTCTCCTCTTCCTTCCTGGTCTCGACCACTCAAGTCCTCCTTCTTGGAGACTTCAATATCTACCTGGATGCTTCCTGTCCATCCTCTGGACTCTTTCGCAACCTTTGTGACTCTCTCTCACTCTCTATTCTCCCCTCTGGCCCGACTCGCTCTGCAGGGATGTTCTGATCTCCTCAGACCTTCCCCTTTCTATACCTCTCACCACTCCTCTCTTCTGGAGTGAACAATTTCTCCTTTCCTCCCAGCTCACCCTCTCTACCCTCAGGCCAAGCCAACTCCATCACTGCCACCCACCTTCACGGCCATCAGCCCCATGAAGTGCATGTCAGTTGAGGCTTTCGCCGCCACTTTCTCACCCCCCCACCCCTCTGGCTGACTCACACCCTGACACGTTATCCTGTAATTTTAACGAATGTAAGAGTTTCGAATGGCAAACTTTCCATTTTTTTTGTCGAAATGCCATTTTTTCGAATTACAATTTTGTTTAAAAAATTTGAAAGTGCCGTTGACATGGGTTAGGGTTGGGGCTTGGGTTAGGGTTGGGGTGGGAGGGTGGCATGGGATTTGGGGGGGCTGTGGCGAGGAGCCCCCTAATATACACTAAAACTTTGAAACGTTACATGGAGCTGTCCAGTTCTGAAATTACAGCACTGGACAGCTCCATGTAACGTTTCAAAGTTACAAAAAAATGCATATAATATATTCTCTCACACTCGTTGCTTTAAGGTTTTGCCTTTGTGTTTTTTAGAGTTTGAACCTTACTTAGGTTGTGTATACTTTGACTTCTATTAGGAGATCCCCTCTCCTTGGTTCTTCCTATTGGCTTATGTCCCTCCTTATTATGTTCACTTGACAATCTTAATTCACAGCACATGGGACACTATTAAGGGAGTGCTCTCCCCACCCTTTAACTTCGAGTTCAGGTGGTCTTCTTTCCCTTTCACAGGGTTCTCTTTTCCACTTTCCCTCTGTTTCCCAACCAGCCTATTTTCGTTACATTCTTTATGATTTCTTTGTATCTCCAGTTATGCTGGTTTACTAGGGTGAGGTCGCCTTCCTGCCTTTCACACTTTCCACTTCTTAGATGTGGTGGCCCCAGTGGCCTCCTGCTCTTCCCATTCATCCTGGTACCTGTGTATCTCCAGCATGACCTTGCAGGGCTTAGCACTCACTCAGAGTCATCGGTTTGGCTTTCTGGCTTCTTCGCCTCCGGCTTCACGTGCATCTCATTTTCAGCATCTCAGTAAGAGGTTTCCTTCCACAGACTCTGGCAGCTTTGAGCTGTCATATTTCCCTGCGTAAGGGTCTAGACATTGTTTACCAGCTGCCTGCGCCACCACAGTAGGACTATGGTCATGCCACCACATTGGACAGGCTCTCCCTACCTCTACACTGGTTTCCTCATTTGTCATTGTTGCCGGTTCTCCAGCATCTCGGGCTGTATTTGTACAGCTATCCAATTGCTGCAGGCTCTGCGGCTTCTTCCATTACCACCTCTCTAAGGCGTGTTTACGTCAGGGGGCTTCCTTAGCACACCGTACTCTCTCTCTTCTTGTGATCCATTAATCTCAGTTAAATACAAGTCTTTTCTAAAAGAGATACATACCATTTTTCATTTATTTAGTTATTATTTTTTTATAATGTGCCTATACAAAATTAGTTTCAAGGTGCAACAATATAAAGGGGGGAGCAGGGATGGGCCTTGTGACATTCTGATCGTGCCAGTGCAGTAATAGAATTGTAGGGGGAAGAGGGAAGTGCATGAGGCTAAAGCGGGTGCCAGGGGATGCCAGGTGGACAGAGCATAGGGGGAAGAGAGTGCAGGGCAGAATGGTCCTAGTGATAAGTGTGAGGAACAGACTAGAAGCGCTAGCAGGGTGCAGGCACAGCCAGGATAGTGCAGTGGAAATGAGCAAGAAGGGCAAGTGCATGATTGGGGGAAGGGGGTCAAAAGAGACAGAGTGCAGTGGTAAACTGTAAGTGGAGGTCCTAGTGCCCTGTAAGACTCTGAAAGAGCCAGACAGTCAGTCAATGGCAGAGGGGAGACATTAGCAGGGAAGGAGAGAGGGAAGGAGTAACACTATAGGAAGGTCTCGAGAAGCTTCCAGATCGTAAGGAGAACTGGCTAAACTCTGAGAGAGCAGGGAGGCCATTTCAGAGGGAGGCACCTGCGGAGGAGAGAGATCTACCCCCACTCTCTGCTTGGAGGAACATCTGATCTGCAGAGAGTTGGAGCTAGAAGACCGAAGGGCTCTAGCAGGGAGGTATTTTGGAAGAGATAATTGGATGTAGAGGGGTCCCTGGGCCCAGAAAGCCTTGTGCATGATACAGAGGGTTTTGAACTGGATACTCGCATCAACCAGGAGCCAGTGAAGAGATTTTAGGGCTGTATAGATGTGGTCCTTGGGCTTGAGGCCAAAGATAAGACTTGCAGTCCTATTACGGATTTGTTGAAGGGGGTGAACGGAGGAGTTAGGTAGGTTGAGGAAGAGGCTGTTACAGTAGTCAAGCCTGGAAAGGACTAGCGCTCTGGAGACATTCCGTTCTGGGAGAAGGTGAGGAAAGAAAGAATGCTTCTGAGCAGGTGAAGCTGAAAATGAGCCTTCTTGGCAAGGGCCATAAAGTGAGGAGAGAGAGGAGTCGAAGATGATAACAAGGTTTTTAGCCTCACAGGAGGAGAGGGGAGGGGGCCATGGAGGGCAGAGAGAGTGTAGGGGGAAAGAAGGTATCTGGAGTCCCAATGAGAAGGAACTCGGTCTTACTGGCATTAAGGCAGAGATTTGAACAATTCACCATGCCTGAATAGCAGACAGACAGTCAGATATGAGAAAGGAAGAGGAGGGAAGCTTGAAGAGAGTTGTGTGTCATCCGCATAACACTGGAAGTTAGGAGAGAAGGCAGAGATCAAATGGACAAGAGGGGCAAGGTAGGATTTTAAAAGCCAAGGTGAGTGAATAGAGCACTGAGAGACACCACAGGTGGAGAGTGAGATGGAGGAAAGAAAAGTGCCCAGTTGAAGCTGAGGAAAGTTGTTCAGAGAGGAAGGAGGTCATCCAGTCCAGACCCAGGTCTTTGATGCCAAAGGTATCATGGAGCCGATTTATAAGGGTGGCATAATTCACTGTATCAAAGGCAGAGAAGAGGTCAGGAAGGATGCAAACAGAATGAGAGTTGGAATTGAGATTAGAGAGGTGTTCTGGAGTGCAATGTTCCATGCCTCTAGCAGCTCTGAAGGAAGTCTGGTGGTCATGGAGACAACCAACAGATTCAGTGTGGTGGATGAGCTGGGAGATGTCCAGCTTCTCCAAGAGTTTACCTGGGAAGGGGGTATTTGCGATAGGGCGGTAGTTAGCCAGACAAGAAGGGTCAGCAGAAGGGAGTGCTTGATGAGTGACAGGAAGGATCCAGTGGCAAATGAGTGATTGCAGAACTCAACCAAGGCTGGAGCAAGGAAGACAGTGTTGTCCTTGACAGTTTCAGAGGAGCAGGGGAGCACCTGTTTGGATGAGACTTTCATAGAGCGGACGTGTCTAGAAACCTCATCAGGTGACATGGGAGAGAAAGAGGAGATTAGGCGGGAAGGGGGGGTGCCAAGGGAGGCCTGAGAGTGGTGGAGGGAGAAGGGCCGGTTGTAGAGGAGAGAGAGGACAGGATGTCCTGAGTTTTAGTAATGAGGTGAGAGGACAGAGACGTGCAGAGGGCCAGGGAAGGCAGAGGAAAAGTGGAAACTGTGGTCCGATTGGTAAGTTCCTTGCAGATTTTCAAAGGTTCAGCTGTGTTGTTAGTGGCCCCAGAGATGCAGGCTGAGATATAGGCCCTCTTCTTTGAGCAGATGGAAAGTCTGTATTGCCTTTGGAGCAGGCAGCAGGACAGTTTGTCAGAGATGTGCTTGAAGCACGCCACGTCTGCTCAGCTGCTCTGCAATTGCTAGGTCAGAGTAATACCAGGAGTTGTACTTGGAGGTAGGTTTCATGTGGATCCTCATGACAGGGGGAAGGATGTCCAGAGTGTTGTAGATGGGGAGTTGAAAGTTAGTAAGGGCTGTATCAGAGAGAGAGTTGATGGCAGGATTAGGAGGGGGAGTGGAGGTGACGCCAAATCAGCAACTGACACTCGCTTCATGGGTTGAATGATGGAAAAGGAGACTGACAGCATGGGTGGGGGTTTAGCCAGCTAGAGTTCAAGGTGAGAGGACAGAAGAGAATTATCAGACCAGAAGAGAGGAGTAATAAAAGGGTTGAAGATGAAGAAGTCTACAGAGATGATAGTATCCAAGGTGGGTCCGGAGGGTTATAGGTCAAAGATTCGAATGCAAAGGATCGAATGACAAAATGGTTGAATCAAAAGGACCTAAAACAAAAGGGTTGATTTATTTATTTATTTACATATTTTTGTGGGTGGGTCCCCCCAAACCCCTCTTTTGTGTTAAAAAACACTTTTTCTTCCAAAACGGAAACCCAAAAAAATATATATTTAAAAAGAAAAATCAACCCTTTTGTTTAAGGTCAAATTGACTCGATCCTATGGCATTCGGTCCTTTTGGATTCGAATCTTTGACCGGACACCGGTCCGCAGGAGTGCATCAGACCAGATGGAAGAAAAAGAGGGAAAGAGAGTTACAGAGGTTTCTGGAAAGTCTAGAGTCTGCATCAGGGGAATACTGAACTCTCTGAGGCCAGGAGAGAAGAAGTGAGGTCAGTCTACTCTGAGAGGAAGAGGGAGACCTGGCCAGTTGGCCTGTAGATGGTGGCAAGAGTCAGCGAGAGGATAGGAGAGACACCAAGCCTGCAGATGAAGCATTCAAAAGAGGAGTAGGCCTTAGTGGATATGATAGTAGCAGGGACCCACTCACAGAACATCAGGACTACTCCACCCAGTACCGGTTCGGCCAGGGCTTAGAGAGGATTTTGTAAGCCTCAGGGAGGAGAGTATCAAACCATGTGACAGAGCTGGCAGTGAGCCACATCTGGTGAGAGAAAGGACATCAAGGTCTTCAAGGGGGTGACATATGTCAGAGCAATGTTTGACGGCAGAGCAAGAGTTGAGGGTAGCTAAGTGAGCAGGTTGCCACTTTTGAAGTTCTTCTGAGGAGGGGTACAGGAGTGTGGTACACCCATCAGAGATGGCAGAGGGGCCAGAGGGTAGGCAGAAGGAGGAGTGGCAGTAGGAGGGAGGAGGTTGATGAGAGACGAAAGACGCCTATCAAGAATGGGGAGGTTGGGATGGGAGCCCTGAACCATGACAGTTCCATTTAGGTAGACATTACTGATGGCCCTTGAGGACAGGAATGATGCCAAGAGTACTTCCCAGCCGGTTTCACCGTTAATGGGAGAGGGAAAAAAAAAGGAGAGCACTGCAACCATATGGGGGTTCCAAAGATCAGGAGAGGGGACGTCAACGAGGATGTCGGTGAAACTCTACCTGGAAGAAGCGTTGACATAGAAGTCAGTGATGGGCAGGCCTGGATTGGAGACCAGGAGATCCTTCTTGAAGTTTTTCCTTGCAGACTTCAAGAGAGGAGTAGGAAAGGTGATAGAATAGCAGTTTGAGAATATGGGGGGATAGAGAGCACCATTGAGGAAGAGTGTGGAGAGATGAAGGGGGGAGAAAGGGTAAAAGGAAGAAACTGCAGTGCACGAAACCGAACTACCCCACCCAGCAAAGCAACAATCAAGGATCAAGTATCAGGAGGAGGTAAAAGAGGCCTAGGTTACTTCATGCAGCAGAAAAGCAGGAAACCTAGAAGCAAATTATCGGGATAGAGGGAACATCCTACATAGAGGGATAGAGAGAAAAGCCTACTTTTATAAACACAACAACACTGTAAAAACACAGATTTGACTTTTCTGAAAGAGGGGGAAAAGCCAGATTTTTTTAACACCACAGCACTGTAAAAACACAGATTTGACTTTCCTGAAAGAGGGTAAGACCCCAATCGATGACTAACACGATTCCCATAGTGCCACCAATGGGTAACATAAACTGTGACGTGCAGCAGTCCGCAAACTTAGCTAACAGGGGTAATAAGAGATAGAACATTGCCTGAAGCAACATAGGAGGATGACACATTATTCTACAAGGAAGGCAGGCACTTGGGTGTAGATATGGTGGTTGGTTTATGCAGTTCCCAGTGGGAACAGGAGTCCTTGTACCCTAAGGGGGAATCACTCCCATTGAGGTCTGCTTGCCCAGACCCCTGCGCAGGGTCTTGCGGAGTGGGCTCACCTCCCTAGCATCAAAGTGTGTGGATCCACCTTTGAAAGAAGGGGTAAATAATTGTTATTTGTCACACTTCCTAGAATGGACTTACTAGCACTGTGCTGAACAATGAAGATAGAAAGCAGATCAATGTTCCACCCCAGAGGTTTACAACCTTTGCATTGCCCGATGTTTTGGACTACAACCCCCATGATTGCTTACAATTGTCTATTCCGGTTATGACCAATGGGAGTTGTAGTTCAGAACATCTGGAGAGCCAAAGTTTGCAGGCACCTTCTATATACTATCTGTATTATGAGGTAAGGCAAACCATTGCCTTTAGGATGCTGCTGTACAGCATTGTGATTCCCTCTATGCCGCCACCTGGGAACACGCCTGTGTGTGTATTCTGCATTGACCGGGATACCGCTCTGCCACATCTTGTGAGTTTCTTATTTCTGAGGCTCTTCCGGGGTTCCTCAGCAATGTCAAAGTTTTAGAACACGGCACGCTCCCCCCAGGTACTCCTTCCCCTGACAATGAATGGGGTGCACAATAAAAATACTTTTTATTTTAATAAACCAGGTTCTTTATTTGAGTAGGCACCCAACCCGTCTCGCACCCACCATTTACAAACACCCTGTGTCACAATGGACAAGGAACAATTCCGGTGTGAATCAATAAGATATTTATTAATTTATTATTTAATGGAAAAGACAAAATATTAAAACAATTTACAATAGCCACCAATGTTGTGGCACACAATACAATGTTTCCTACAAAACAATTGGTTCAGAATTCCTAACACAGTTCATATGAATCTTTAATGGCAAACAGGAAAAATAGTTTTCAAGCAGGTGCTGGCACTAAGGTTACGCACTCCCCCTGCAACACTCACCCCCAAATATCAGCAAACTTGATTTCCTTTGGATGGAAGGCAGTGGCAAGGAGTAAGGATTAAGAGAGAAAAAAGATTTGGAAAACAGTCACCCACCCCAAGATGGGAGGCCAGAAAGGAAAATGAAAACCCGATATTTGAGCAAAAAGGCAGAATCGTATTTGCTTGATATCTCGCACAGCAGCTCACAACCGCAGTAGGACAGTTAGAAAGGAAATTTGTGATGATGCGCTTGAAGAGATAAGGAAGCCTAAAGACTCAGCACACCAGGACAACAAGAAAAAACAAGGTAGGAAAATCGATTTGGGGGAAGAAAGTAAATGCAAAAGAAAAACACACACAGCAAAATGGAAATTTGCTTTACACAGGATTTGTGATGACAGGTAGCTAAGAAAAGGGATGAGCTATCAAAATCGGAAATTGGTTTTAAGCACAAGGACAGAGGCATATAACAGATAGGATTCTAAAAGAAAGGGATTGCTCTCAATGGGACTACAGTTTAGGTTTTAAATGGGACAGATGAAAGTTAAGGGTTCAAGGGGTAATGCAGACAAGACACGGCCAAATTCAGTTTTAGTGACAAGGAGACTAACTCTGTTGAGGCTATACTTTAATGACTAGAATTAGTAAAAACACTTGTCCAAATTGTTGGTTTTGAATGGCAACAATATTCAATGTGAATTTTCAATGGGAAATTAATTGATTTATTTCAAAATGACACGAAGGACTTATACAGACAACTGAAAGATTTCTCAAAGGAATACACTAACATACACAGGCTAATACTGATTCTTCTATGGAAAGGTGAATGAATTATAACGGCAATTTGGACTTTCAAAGGGATTTTCAATGGGATTTTTAATGGTATTGAGGTTACAAAGGAGAGGGGTATGCAATTTGGGACTGGGTTATTTGCTACTTGCAAAGTAAGCCTTGACTTGTGATTCTGGACAGCTAGCAGGATCTCAGGTCTCTATGGACAACTAGAGGAAGCAATCCAGTCACTGCGCTCTCCTGGATGGGACTCTGGACAGCTAGGCAAGGGTTTGGTCTCTGCACTCTCTTGGATGGGATCAGCTGCCTCCTCTCTGTCCTCTCTCCCTGGATTATTGTGTGTATGTCTGACCCTGTGTCTAGTACAGTCCCCCTTATATGGGCCAAAATGACATGATTTATTTTACAATCTGGGGAAGTGTTCTAGAATTGCTCCTACCATGGTATAGGACAGCTGACCATTCCTTTCCATGCCCCCTGGTGCCATTGGTCTAAGGGGAGGGATCACCATCTGTCTCTTTGACATTTATAACAATTCTCTGTTCTCTTGGCCAACTTTTTAGCAAAAATGAGTTATGTATCATAACTTCAAATTTATATTAGATATCGCCATAAGAAATAGATACGTGGTTTCATGGGGTCACGGGGAATTAGACAAGCTGATTGCCGGCTCTGTGCAGGGTAGCATGGCCCCTTGTCACCTTTTGGTCATTTTCATAAAATGTATAATAGTTATCACTCTGTAAAAAATGTTAAGCATATTCATAATGTACATCTCCATCTTTCCACCAACTGTCAAATTTGCCCAATTTTAAAATCAGCCAGAACTGAGTCTTATCTGACCATTTCAGTTCACAATGTGCTAGGAAAATGTACTTAGTCTCTTAACATACGCCTGGAAATTGCATGGAAAAATAGCATACAACAACATTTATTCCTTATTCTGAGTGCAGGGGAAAATGCCTAAAATGCATAACTCCTTTAATGTCAATTTGAATGATCTGTCACATATGTTAGGGCGATGCCTCATCCCCCACAGCAAACTGTCTCTCCCTGGCACAGCTTGCAACAAAAGACATGTATTGCCCCTTTGAAATTTGTCTGTTTGTCCTTCAAATGGGGTGCTGGAGGAACTTGCACTTCTCGGTCAAACACTAGCCCCACTGTCTCTCTTTGTCTTCCCTGCTAGTACTGCCTTCCAGTGTGGCAGAACAGGTAATCATCACGCCCTCGGCCACCTCACATGTCATTGTGGAAGAGTTCACTTCTAGGTGTGATTTCCCCTGAGAGGCTAGGCTTTCACGAGTTGTTCCTGGCTGAGCCAAACTGGTTTTACTGGCCCTTATGTGAATGAACAGTCAGACAAGGCTGTTTTCGGATGTACTGCCTCACTTTTTGGCATCCAGATGAAATCAAATAAACGCAGGGCTGTTTTTCAATGCAGCGCATCACTTTGTGGTGTTTCAGATGAAAGAAGCAAACACAGGACCGTCTTGAATGCAGTGCACAACTTTGTTATTCAAATGACAGAAAAGCAAATGTAGAGCCGTCTTGAATGCAGTGCACAACTTTATGGTTCAGATGAAAGGAACAGCAATTGTAGAGCTGTTTTGAATGCAGTGCACAACTTTGGTATTCAAATGACAGAACAGCAAATGTAGAGCCGTTTTCACTGCAGCGCATAACTTGGTTCAGATGAAAGGAACAACAGTTGTAGGGACGTTTTCTGGGATGCAGTGTTCAAATGCTTGCCACACATATGCCAAGGAAGCAGAGCAATCGTGGCAATGTTGAAATACAGTTTTAAGGTGAAGGCGATTTCTGTTAGCACCTGTAATTGCACCCCTCAGCAACCTTGAAGTTCCATATACCATAGTGAGCCAGTTCTTTATTTGTTTATTTAGTTTTGTATCACTCAAGTGTCTTATCTTGGAGCTGCGGGCCTACTCTCCAGTCTGAAGTTCACAAAAGGACACCTCCAGTCCAAGACAATGTGCAAAGGATTATTTTAACCCAGAACTGTGTGATTGTAGGTCCTGTTCCAGCCATGCATAGAGTGGGGGCATGTCCCAAAGCTGTAAATTGGTGTCTGGGTACATTTTAAACAGGGCTGTTATCATTTCTTTCTTGTCTGTCGTTAATACCCGCAGCATACTTCTACGCCATTCCCTAGGCACCAGTGCTTGTTCCATTTTAACCCAAGCTTACACAACATCCTGGCCGTCTCAGGATGCACTGGGGCCTATTCTTGGACATGTATGAAAATTCACCAGGAGATCTTGAACTTCATACATCCTTCATTGAGAAGGACTCTCTTTGCGGCTGTGATATTGACGTATTTGTTAATTTAAAAAAATGTACATACCGCTCCAGAAACTAGGGCAAAGCAGTGTTGAACAGAGCGTAATAAGGTGTCCTGATTCCTTAGCTTCACAGGGTTTTATGTTCATTCATCAACAGTGTTTTTATGGGGATTGTAATGATTTAATTTATTTTTCAAAAAAATTCATTGAAATGTTTATTTTTGGGGGGTTCCCCCAAACCCTGCTTCACCTATGAATTTTAGACTATTCCTGACCCTCTCACCCCTTATATAGCCTTAGCTACAACCCCCTATATTTTTCAATGAGATTTTTCAAGACAGAATATTTTTATGAAAAAAACATTTAAAAAACGCTGTCGATGAATGAACGTCATACCCTTCATGGTGATCCGTGAAATTGATTCTGGATTATTTGCTGCCTTTCATCCCACGAGGCTCGGACTGGCCTATAGGGCAATAGGGCAAGGCCCGAATCAAAAACACAAAATGCTAGTTTGGAGGCAGTTTTTTTGGTGCATGTGGGCCACTTTGTAGGCCCATGTGGGCCCCAGTCTGATAGCTTACTTCACCATGCAGCTAGTAGTTTTCACCAGTGTCACTGAATTCTTTACAATGTACAGTTTGCATCACATTTTATCAAAAACCTCCCCCTTGGGTACTACTCAAACAGTCTGTCAAAATGGGAATTAATTGCCATTTGCAACTATGGGCCACTTTTACATCGGTGCCCGAGACAATTGTATGCCCCAGTCTGACAGTGCCCACAAGGATGCCAACACACATGTCATTGACTAGTCTTGTGTGTGGGGATTCCATGTGTTAATATCCCTGCATAAATGTTGCCATACAAGAATGGCGCCTTTTTTTTTGCTGCAAAATAACTGTATGGAACCCGTGGGGGAGACCCGCTATATTTTTTTAAGGGGAGCGAGGGACACCCCCCCCCCCCAATCCTGCTCCTCTTTACCCCCTAAACTATCCCCATGAATAATGTTGCCTATGCCGTTTCCCAGCGACTATATGTATGGCAGCATTATTCATGAGTATATTATCTGATACCTGTGTGGAGGGTTTCTGGTTCAGGATTTTGATGAAGTATTAGGCAATACACTCTGGCATTTTAGTCCATTCCTTTTTAGTTATTGGTATGGAGTAGCAGGGGCAGACTGCAAACCAAAGAGGGTCTGGAAATGCTTTTCAAAGTGGCTCCATATTACAAAATTTCAGCAAGCCCAACCCTTTTCCTATGGGAACATTTGGAAATAAAATAGGCTAACATACAAAAGAGGCAAAGATTCAGAAGCCTACTGGGACATGTCCAGAGTTCCCTATAGGGCAGTTCACTACTGTGGGGTACGCTTCAGACCTTGTCCTCGGCCAGCTGAGACCACTGTTTCCACTCAGCATAAATATCACCTGATCATTGGCAAGGCAGTGCTTTCCCCTTCTGCCTGTATATCTAGAAAAACAAAATTCCTTAAAAATCCAAGAATGTTCTGCCATCATTGAATGCATAATATTTAATTTTGCAGAGCACATTATAAAAGCGCTGTAATTGTACAGGTTTGGCGGGGTTTGGGTTAAGCTTACCGGCACCGTTGTTAATGGACCGGCACACTACAGGTCTGCTTGTCGTAGTTGCTGTGCCTGGCAGGTGGGACACTGCCGGGCACAGAGGCCACGCTAAACAGACCTACATAGAAGCACCAGCACTGGTATTAACGGTGCCAGTGCATCCATGTTCCGGAATGGGGAAGTAACATTTTCCAGCGCCTAACTTCCCGGATCGCCAGTGTCATAATCCCCCGGTAATTCCGGCAAGCCAGGCACTGAGAAATATTGCAAGACTGGCGGCAACCTGCCGGTTTTACCAGCACAGCTACCGCCGGATTTGTAAAGAGGCCCATTGTGTTATTCAATGCGTTGGAGGCAACGCTTACAAGCGATAGGGTTAGTTAGAGAAAACAATCGGATACATTATGATGCAGAAACAAAGTGCACATATTGTGGGGTATTATGCAAATGACAGGGTATTATGCAAATTACACAGCAATGCTTCTTTTACTGGTGTGACTACCATTGAAGACGTTAGCTATATACTAGTGAGACATTAAACGAAACAGGTCTACCCTCCTCTTTACATAAAAGCATACCCGTATTCCGATAGCTTTACTTTGCGCCTGTTACCTTATTTAGAAATGCCTTTCATTTCGTTGATCTAAGAGGTCAGAATGGTTATCATCAGAGTAGTCTAGAGTGTGCAACCCAATGTTCAGATGTTTTTAGATCTAACAGCTATGGCGTTAGCTAACTGAGCTGTGTAAGCAGAGGCATCCGATATGCAAAGATCAGATATATAGCAAATACTTTATAGTAGGTTTATGAAGGCTTGAAAAAACCTTTCACCTGAAATGTGAAATTAGAATAATCATATTAGGCTGAGGCAAATGTGTCACAGAGCCACCCAGTAGCCATTACTGGAAATTCGCCCCCAGTTCAGAGCCACATGAGCAATGCATTGTGGGCATGTAAATCAGCTCTTATGCAAACTCTTTGTTCCATAAAATCGTCTTTTTATTGTAGGGAGGAGCTCTTTTATATAGAGCTTTGTGAACCCTAAACATGCAGCTTTGAAGGACAAAGACGTGTCTAACGAAAGAGGGGCCCTTACAGTATTAGGACCTAGGGCTAAAGTACTATTGTAGCAAAATGTTTCCTAATAGTCAAGTTTCCAAAAACAACAATTTCTATATCATTCATTGAGACAAATGGGATAGTTAATACACACTTTCCTTCGAGTAATCTTTTCAATATTCATAGTGCAACACAATCACTTTTTCTAAACATCTTTATGCATTGGGCGTTTCTTTATTGTCCCATTTCTTTTTATATTTATGAGAAGTGACTCAATTTGTCAAGATAAAATAGACATTCATAACCAACAATAACATTAATTTGTAACATTCGGCAATCAGTGCTTTTCATATACATTCAGATGCTAAAGTAACATGTGTGTATGTGAACCAAACTTTAGGTACAACACACGTATATGTACAAATACAAATGAAAGGAAAAGGACTTAATTTAGTACATGGAACATATTTATGTTGTTGTCATCTGTAAGATGTTCCTGATCTCTTTAGTTTCCTGAGCAATCAGCTATGTGCTATCCCTTAGTGTTGTTTATGTGTATATATTACACGGCCACCGGTAGCGGGCGTGTAGTTGTGGTTAAGTTGCTAAACTCATAGGAAGAGCACTTTTTCGGCAGCCTATAACTTTGCTCCCCCTGGACAAATCCTCACCAAACTTTGCAAAAAATATCTGGGCGGCTCTGAATTTTTTTGCCAAGTTGGGCGAGGTTTCGTATCGGGGGTCAAATTATAGGGGGTTCCAAAAAAAATGTGTTTCCCATAGACTGCATGGGGAAAACCTTTGCGCATGGCTACAGGTCGAACAGCTGGAAGGATTTTCACCAAATTTGCACCAGCAGCGGGGGCTTGGTCCAGAAAGCATGCTTTGGTGTGTTCGGTGGAAATCGGACCAGTACATGTGTTGCAAAACACTGAAATGTACGCCCCAAAAAATTAGTGATATCTGGGTCTGCTCCGTGGACCCATTTCCCTTTTCGCTTCGCGGACAGAAGTGTCATTGGATCGCAGTACGGCGTGGTGTTGGAGAAGTTTGGACGCAGCCAGTGGTTGGCTGGAGGGAAGCGTGCTGTGCATCATCATTTTTTAGGAAAGCCACCATGGTGTATCAGAGGACAGCGCGGCGGCGGGAGGGTCAGCAGGATTTGCAAAATGTACCGTAGACATTGTGTCGGTGGCCATAAAGGAAGCAATGGCTGGGGGAGTGAGAAGTGGTTCATGTGACATACGTAGGCTAGTATTTTCTGTGGTGATTGGAGGCAGCTGTAGTAACAGTCCCTTAGTTTCTGCCGCAACCTGTTTGCGGGGAACTGTTTTCATGGTGAGTGGTGGCAGCTCATTTGCAGATGAGGAGTGAATTGCACATGAGATAGGTTGGTTGGGAGCGTGGGAGATGGTGCACTGTGGATGGAAAGCGGTAGTTGGGCACATGGAGACATGCATGGGTGAATGAAGGTGCAGTGGGTCTGTGGAAGGATTACACTTTTGGGTGCATGGGCACAGGCCGCTGCCTATAGGCTGTAGGGCATGCACTGAGGAGCATAGAGCTGCATCATACACACCACATGAAGGCATGTTTCAGTCTGCATTCGGCACAGGGTGGTGCTTGCAAAGTGCGGTGTGTGCTGATTGGTTGCAGTAGAGTTAGTGCTGCAAACTGATTGAGGGTAGGTTGGCAGAGACACAGTACTTTGTGAATGGCTGTGGGTAGAGGTGGTGGAGGATGTGATATGTTTGTGCATTCTGGTAAGTGCAACCTATTTTTGTGATTGCGTGTTTTATGGTGTGGGGGTGTTGGGGTGAAGTACTGCTACCTACATGTGGTACGTTTGTGCAAAATGGTAGCTGCCCACGTGGCCATCATGTTAACTGTTGGCATTTGCTGCTGCGTAGCGCCATGGCGGTGTAAAGGTTGGGTAGGAGTGTTGGTGTCAGTGTTGTCTATGTTCATTGTCGCAGAAGCTGAAATGGAGATATGCATGGTGGCATTATGTTGCCGTGAGTGTGTTCAAGGCCTAGACCATTGGATGCATGGCCAAAGGCCATAGGCCATGTATTCAAGAGCCTAGGCCTTGAGGGCACGCACGCCAGTAATGCATTTTTCAATGTGCATAAGTAAGAGGGTGGTGGCATCTAAGGAATGGGTCTGGAGCCCATTTCAGCCGTTATATGCCCCTGTTGCAAGTAGATTGTGGGTAGGTTGGGAGTGGTACAATTCTTGTGAATGGTAGTGTGTACGCCCATAATATGTGATTGAAAGTGCACAGGGATGCAAGAGAGAGTGTCTTGTTTGTACATTATGGTAACTGTTGCAATTTGTTACTGCATACCTCCATTGTGGTGCTCTGTGGTTGGAGTTGCGGCAGAGAAATTCATACTGTGTGGGCACTGGGTGCAATGCTTGTGCCGAAGGTGCATATGCGCATAGTGGCAGTTGGCGATATGCTGATATGTATTGTTAAATTACGGTGGGCGGAATGTCTGCAAGGAGCAGCCCCACTGGAGCAATGCAGCTTTGGCAGTGTATGCAGCACAGGGTGGTGATCTTTTGGAAATGCATGAGGAGTACATGGGCGACGCGCTACAGCAGAACAAGTGACTAGAAAAGCTTGAATTGTGCATACCATGGTTGTGGTGATAGTTGGAACATGCCACATCATTTGGTGAGTGACAGGAGATGGTGCAGTGAGCAGTTGAGTGGTGTGGCCACAGGGTGCAGTGCATACATAATGTGACTTTGGAAGTCGGTATGGTTGAAGGGCAGCCTATCTGTGGCTGGTTACTCTGCTGTGTGCACATTTATTGAAGTAGGCCCAATGTTGTGAAGGTGGTGTGCATAGGTTGGCAGTGACACGATAGAAGTGCTGCTACCTATGTGTAGTACGTTTGTGCAAAATGGTAGCTGCCCACATGGCCGTCATGTTAACTTTTGCCATTTTCTGCTGCATAGCGCCATGGCAGTGTACAGGTTGGGTAGGAGTGTTGGTGGCAGTAGTGTCTATGTGGATTGTCGCAGAAGATTACATGGAGACATGCATGGTGGCATTAAGTTGCCGTAAGTGTGTTCAAGGCCTAGACTATTGGAGGCATGGCAGAAGGCCGTAGGCTATGCATTCAAGAGCCTATGCCTTGAGGACATGCACGCCAGTAATGCATTATTCAATGTGCATGAGTTAGAGGGTGGTGACATGTAAGCAATGGGTGTGGAGCCTATTTCAGCCGTTATAGGACCATGTTAGAAATAGATTCTGGGTAGGTTGGCAGTGGCACAATAGTTTGGGAATGATTATGGGTACGCCCATAGCATGTGATTGAAAGTGTACAGGGATGCAGGAGAAAGTGACTTATTTGTACTTTATGGTAACTGTTGCAATTTGTTACTGCATTCCATCATGGTGGTGTTCTGTGGTTGGAGTTGCTGCAGAGAAAAGTCATCCTGTGTGGGCACTGGGGGCAATGCTTGTGCCAGTGGTGCATATGTGCATAGTGGTAGTTGGCTATATGCTGACATGTATTGTTCAATTATGGTGAGGGGAATGTGTGCAAGGAGCAGACCCACTGGAGTAATGCAGGTTTGGCAGTGCATGCGGCACAGGGTGGTGATGTTTGGGAAATGCGTGTGGAGCACATTTTCAACATGCTACAGCAGACCAAGTGAGTTGCAAAGCATGAATTGTCCATTCTATGGTTGTGGTGATAGTTGGAACATGCCACAGTATTTGGTGTGCGGCAGGAGATGGTGTAGTGAGAAGTTGGGTAGTGTGGCCAGCGGGTACAGTGCATACATAATGTGAGCATGGAAGTGGGTATGGTTGAAGGGCAGTTCATATGTGGTTGGTTACTCTGCTCTGTGCACATTTATTGAGATAGGACCAATGTTTTGAAGGTGGTGGGCATAGTTGGCAGTGATACAATAGCGTGTGATCGGTAGTGCGTAGGGGTGGTGCAGGTTGCACTATGGTTGTGGCTTCTGCTAAGTGTGACATGTTTTTGTGCATGGGTTTTTTATGGTATGAGGGGGGATGGGTAGAACTGGTGCTATGTATGTAATGTTTGTGTATAATGTTGAGTGCCCACATGGTCTCTTGCTTGGATGTGCAGTGTTGCTGTGGGTGTGGAAAGCCTTGCAATGCTGTCTGCGTACATAACGGTGTGCTGGGCACGTGTTAGGATGTTTGTGGATGTTGGATTGCTGCCTTCTTTAGCAGACATTTCTGGTGGAGGGGCTTTGCAAACAAACAGAATGTGTACTGAGAGTGTTGAATGGTAAAAAAGGAGTGGTGTACAGAAATGAGAGTATGCAATGTAGAGGTTTTATATGCGATTGGTGCATGTGTGTTTTGAAATGTGACAGCACCCAATTAGGGGAGTGCTGCAAAAAAGTGACCGTGCAAAGGGAAGAAGTATTGGCACAGCTTTATTGGCCTGTGGCCATCACTGTAGATGGGAAAGTGCACGTGCACATCCTCCCATTATGAGCAGGGTGGAATCTTAAATGGACTGTGGGAAAAAACAATTAGAAGTTTAGGGTGTGGTTCATAGGAAGGGGCATTACCATTTCATCACAATACTGTGTCGTGAGGGTGATTGACATGGAGAGATGCACCGTGCTAATCGTCAGTGATATCTTTGTGCGCCATCTGCACAGGTGTTGCGTGCAAAGGGCTGTTGTTGGTAATTTCGGGTTGGAAGGAGTGGACACTTTCTGGGTCTGTCAGGGTGACTGCAGTTTCGGCGGGATGGTTCGCCATTGCAGATATGTGGCATCCGTCATGAACGTGGACTGTGTTGTGGTGCACTATGGAAGTGCACATTTGGGGTACATGTTGTGTGGACGATTAATCTTTCTACTGTTGAGGTTGCTGACCACAGTGATGCATATTTTCCCTACTGCCAAGGTGGTTTTCTCATGCATCACACCAAAAGCATTGTGGGTCCCTGACGGTGTAATTTGTCCCCAGCCAGCGGTCAGAAGGTGTGTTATAAACAGATTTATGCATCGGTTTATGCAGACTGCTGGCATGTTCTCCACCCACTATGAGATCATGAGGTCGTGAAATATGCAGTGGTTCCGTAGAAATGGCATTTATTTGAGCGTCATTGACAATGCTGTTTTATTTTGCACTGTACAAGAAGCATTGACCAGAATGTTGTAAAAATGTGAGGACAAACAACGAGAAACACATACAAAGAGAAAATAAAGAAAGAATGTGCTTGTATGCACGTAAAAAAAAACAAAAACATATACACATATATGCTGGAAGACTGAATCCCCTGGTTAGTTTCATATTGTTTAACAACCACCCACCCCCCGCCTTCACTATCACAAAAATGTAGTGGATTACGCAGTACTTTCAGGATGGCACGCGCCACATCCTGGGTGGCCATGTGGATGTATGCGGATGGAGAAATTGTGCATACTTTCATTGAACTTTGCAGTGGACGTGCTTCAGAATGGCACGACATTTGTACTCTAAATGTGTAATGGAACATTTCAAGTATTGCACAGCAGTGACAGTGTTCGATTATGGGGCCTTTAATGCGATTGGTGGATGCATGTTTGCCTGTTTACCAGTAGCCTAATGAGGAAGAGCTGCAGAGAAGATATTGCAAAGGGAAGGAGGAGTATTCCAGTTTTACAGGGGTGCGGCCCACACGCTACTTTGGGAGGTGCATCTGGAAAAATCTGCCCTTTACACCACCTAGCCCAATTGCCAAGGCAGTGTGGGGATTAGCCAATCAAGTAGAGTGGGTGTGGTTAACAGGAAAGGGAGGTGAAATGGTTGCACATTATACTCTATATACTGAGGGTGGCTGACATGGTGAAACATATTGTGTTGCCTGTAGGTGCTCCCTTTTTAATAGATGTGCACAACTGTGCTCTGCAAAGAAACTTTGATGGCAATTTTGGTTTGGAAGGAGTGGACGCATTTTGGAATGTTGTGTATGAGTGCCATTTCGTTGATATGCATGCACTTTGCAAAGACCTCACCATGTTTCCAGTATTAGATGTTATTGTAATTTCTTACGGCGCCTGCCTTACTTACATTTGTCCCGTAGACTGAGGAGGTTGCTGGGTGTCATGAGGATGCTTTTTTCCACCGCCAAGGTGCTTCTGTCCTCTACAATACCGTGGAGAGCATAGCCTACCGCTCATGGATGGTGTGCCGAGCCAAACGAAGTAAGGTGTCACATCAGCAGACTCATGTACACTTTTTTGTCGGCTCATGGAATGTTATTCTGCAACAGTGACCTTACTACTTGTGAACATGCAGAGTGTTTCCAAGAAAATGGCATTTTGTCGTCCTCCATTGGCAAAGCAGTTTTGTTTGCTCGTCTACAGGATGAGGTGAAGAGTTTACTGAACTAATGTGTGTAGAAGAAGACTCAAAAGCTACTGAAAACAGACAAAAAAGGTGTTTTTGTAGAAGGATCTAAAAAAAAACATACTCTTTTAAGGGTCGCCCCTTACTACGAACTCCCCCTGCCCTGGATGGAAGTTATTCCCGAAGGCCGCACGCAGCACAAACGTCACATGCTGGGATTTTGAGGGTGGCTGCTACGAAATTGGAACTGTGGGTATTGTTCAATGAGTCGCTTAGGATGTGCGACAATAGGAAGAGGCACTCCTGCTGCACTGGGGACCAGCCCTCGACGTACTTGGGGACCCGTACATGCCACATTTGACGCTCCTCACCATGTTGGTCTATGGAAATGGGACTGTAGTGATTGCCCTATTATGTGCTGCTCATGGTGTGCCTCAGGGGAACGCACGCCAATAGGAAGAAGGACTCCTCTGGCTTCATTGGGGCATGTCCCTGGCTGTACTTGGTGAAAGGCACGTGCCACATTCTGCATTTGTGAGCATGCTGGCCAATAGAAATGGGACTATGGCCTTTGGCCAGTGAGGTGGTCAGGGTGTACGTTACAGAAAAGAGCACCAATAGGGTGAAGAAGTCCTGCTGCTTTACCGGGGCGCCTCCCTCACAATGATTGGGGAAAGGCATGTGCCACATTTTGCCCTTGTCACCATGTTGGCCAATGGAAATGGGACTATGGCCTTCGGCCAATGAGGTGCTCTGGGTGTGCATCACAGGAAAGGTAAGCATTCACTTTTTCAGAACTTTGTGTACTGCGGCTAGCAAACATGGCAAGGCACAGAGTTTTCATTGTGGGTGATTACTTTGTGGAAGATTTGTGCGTGTATGCCCTCCAAGAAGACTTGTCTAGCAATTTAGGTTTGGAGGGAGTGGACATTTTGTGGAGTTGTATTGAATCGTGCTGTGTCGGCGGACTGCTTCTAGAATGTCGACGCGTGGCCTCTTCAGCAAACGTACATGCTGTGATTGTGCACTTTGGAGGCTTCTTTCTGGGCTCCATGTCTTGTTCTTCTGTGTTCAGTCAAATGAAAGCAGTGCAGCACATTTTTCCTACTGCCAAGGTGCTTTTCTCATGTATACTGCAGAGAATCGCCAGGCATTATTCTAACGATTCCTGTCCGCAGCCAGAGGTCGGAAACGGTCTCATCAACAGAAGCATGTGTTACTTGTTGAATGCTGATGATATGTTCACCTGTAAGAATGAAAATATTGGTTCCCGATACATACACCTTTTCAAGGGAAATGGCATGTCTTTGTCGGCCAGTGGCAATGAAATGTTCATGCACAATCTACAGACTGCACTGAAGACCCTAGTGCAAGATTGTGAGGTTCAATTCAAAACACACATTTACATATGAAAAACGCAAAGAAAGTGGTTCTAGGGAAGCACCATCATTTTTTTTTAAATACACAAAGAAAAATGGTTCTTTTAAGAGCCACCACACACAACGATGTGCGCTCTCCTGCTACAAAGTTATTCCCCCACTCCCGCGCACGTGCAGCATGAAAAGTCTGCAAATATTGCGATAGTTGCAGGGTGGCATGTGGTACATAGGTCTCTTTTGCAGATGATGCCCATAGAAATGAGCCTGAAGAGGTTACAGGATGGGGCAATTAAGTTTGTGGGCGTGGTTTGTACGGCTTGATTGACCTACATTGTGTATTTGTTCACAGAAATGCAGAGGGTGACATTATGGGTGTGTGTTTTTCGAGGCACAGTGTGCGGATTTCAGGGTATGCTGACATACATTCAGTGAAAGTGAATGCAAAACACTGTCCTCGCTCCTCATTTACCAATCTATGATGTACATGTGTACTGCTATGGTCTAGGTACAATGAAGTGTCTGATTTTGGTTTGTGAGTGTGATGCGCAAACATGCAGACATTATTGTTGTTCATTGTGCAGGGAACATTGCATACCATGTTACATGAGTTGCAGTGCTGTTTGCGATGAAGGAGGCACTTGCCCAGTTCATGCATTTCTTTCCGATCTCTTGCATAACTTTCTATCGCAGTATGCAGCTATCGATGTGGCAGCGTAATTTTCTGTTTAGTCCGTCAATGGTACAATGCAAAGAAGTATATTTGTGCATTTCTTTGTCATGTGCCAATGGCATACTTTGCCCATGCTATTATGATGTTTCACATAACAAATACTTTTCCCTACCTACAACGTCCAACTTACTGTGCCAGCTATCTCGATTTCTGCACACCCCATCTAAATTGGGTTGGTGCCCTTTCTTGCAAGTAGTGATATTTTCTTGCAGTAAGTGTCGTGCTGTGACCTTCTTCAAAACGCTCTGCAACACATAAAGAAACCCCTTTGTACAGCGCACTGCTTTCTAACCGACTGCGCTACAATGTTCTCCACAATTCCACGCCTCCAGCCCTGCACGCTTGAATAGGCAATTCCGTTGTTCATCTGTGAAAGGTGCTTTCTTGGTTTACCTTTTTTCATTCCCCAGTGCATCTTTATTTATTATTGTGTTCTCATACATGTCCCAGAAGGAAAGCCAGGAAAAGTCTGGCACAGAATGGGCAGCACCTGCCGGGATATTATAGGGTGCGTGCCGGAAGACGGAACTATTGGATGGACATCGCTTATATAGGCGGGACTCATTGTAATGCTCCTGTAACGACCGTTGCAATGCACTTCCAAGTACCTTCCCTGTGCAGAGTAGCGCATTGCATTGCGTACAATACAATGCCCTTTGCTGGGTAAGGGTCTGTAGCACAGAATATACTTTGGAAAGGTTGTTTTACAGCTCTGCTGCCCTACGGGAGTGACCCTCTTGTTTCCCACAGCAGATGTGTCAAATACTGTACATGAAAGTACCCAACGTCATTCTTTGAAAGGCGGTAGCTGGTCCACTGCTTCTTTGCCCTTCAATTTGAGTTGTCGTCACATGCAGTACAAACACTTTATGCTACGCCATTACTGTCAGCGGTACATTCGCGGATATACATACATTGTGGAATACAAGAATGTTTACAACAACGCCAACCACAGCTTATTTACCTATGCCACAAAGCCATTTATTCTGTGCAACCCATGCACATACAGTGTTTTTCCAACCATCGGTAAGCTTGTTTGTGCTCTGCATATTCTGCTGTTACCTTACTTGCCTAAACATGCACTAGTATGTGCGTGAGGAAGGTGCACCAGCTTTGCAATTTTGTATCCTTATTACAAACTGTCCCACTTGGAAGTTACATATTTTCTTCAACTGTCTAACCGGCAGGTGACCTGTTTGTACTTTCCAACCCACTGCTCAGTTCACATACAATGTATCAGTTTCACGGGTCATGGAAAGGGAAGCAGCAGATAAATCTAACAAATGCCACATTTAACACACCCACATCACAGTGCAGGTTGCTGTTCTTTGTTTATCAGTGGCCATTATACAGTTAGGAGTACTTAAGCCACATATTGCTAAGTTTGCAGAGCCTCCCACGAAGTGGACAGCAATACTATAAATGTGTTAGCCTACTGCATGAATACGTAGGGCTGGCGAAAGGGGCACTGTTATCAGCATACACTGCATGACCTATGCATGGGTCTAGGTGTGGAACGTAAACACGTGTGCTTCAACAACTACTTAAAAGTGCATTTCAAGATACCGACATGCAGACATTAATGGAGTCCTACAGATAATTGCATTGTAATTGCACATATGCCAACCAGTTGAAGTCTATATATGTTACTAAAAACCTTTTCACTTTACTGAACAAACTACCGTAAAGCAATGTTATGCTTAAGGTGCCCTACTAAAAACCTATGAAATTCACTAACACAAAACCTTGTGAAATGGGTCGTTATGGTTAAGTTACACTAGCAAAAACCTAACCAATTCAATGGAAAAACGTTGTTACAGGTACGTTATGGTTACAGGTAAAACCGAAAAAAGAACTTCGACAGTTATAGTAAACTAAGCAACCATTACTCATGCCACCAGTGTGCACTGCAAGGACTAACACCCATGACATCAAAGATGCCATCACAAATCTCATTCATGACATCACCTGGTCAGGTCGTCCTCTTCCTCGTCAAGTTGACTGACCTCTCCTCTCCCTCCTTGCCTCTACCTCTCAACTTCTCCACCTCTGAGACCGCAACACCCACTTGGATGCTTCTGATCCCTCTTCTGAGCTCTTTTGCAACCTCTGCAACTCTCCCTCTCTCTCTCTCTCCCTCTATTCCCTCTGGTCCGAATCACTCTGCAGGGCATACCGTGGATGTTTTGATCTTGTCAGGTCTCCCCACTCCAACCCTCTCTCCTCTCCTCTCTCTTGGACTGACCACTTTCTTCTCTCCTCTCACCTGTCACTCTCTGCCCATCAGGCTATTCTGACCCCTAGCACTGCAACCCACCTTCCTGGTCATCTGGCTAATGAAGCGTGAGTCAATGGAGTTTTCTGATGTTACTTTCTCTCCTCCGCCTACACCTTCGGCTGACTCACACTCTGGCATAGCCCTTTCCAACCTTCATCTCTCAATCTCTAACACACTTGCTGTCCTTGCCACTGTCAAGAGGATCCGTTTGAAGCCTGCATCCAAGTACAACCCTTGGTATGATTCCAACCTCAGCACCCTTAGTGCAGGTGTATGTTGGAAGAGAGGAAGTGGAGGGCATCAGGCTCATCCTCGGACAAACTGGCCGGCCGCCTGTTCCAAAGGCAATACAGACTCTCTGTCCTTTCTAAGAAGAGAGCCAACATCCAAACCCATGTCTCAGTGGCCTCTAACAACTCACCAAAACTTTTCCAAATCTACAAGGAGCTGGCCAATCCTGCAGTCTCCACCGATCCCATTCCCTCCGAAGCCCTTTGCATGGCTCTGGGATCTAATTTCACCACTAAAACTCAGGACATCCTGTCCACTCTCTCCTCTTCCTCTCTCCTCTTCCTCTCCCTCTACCATCCCTAGCCTCTCTCTGGCCGTATTGCCTCTTCCTTTCTTCTCCTTATCCATGTTCACTCCCGACAAAGTTTGTAGACAAGTCTGATTCATGAATGTCTCATCAAAGCAGATGCTCCCTTGCTTCTCCCTTCAAGTACCAACATTTAGGATATCACTTCCCAATCATTTTTCAAAAAGGTATTGTGCCTTAAAATTCCAGCATAGATAATTTGTTTTGTGGCCGGTTTCACAAGTAGCACTAAGGGCTATGGCTTCAAGTTTCGGAATGCCATTTTTTTTATTTTCAATCATATTCTCAAGTAACTGTATGAACTGATACTACACGTTCCAGCATTCAGCATTTGTCTGTTCAAGCCACAGCTTAAGTGATTTTAGAAAGTATATCTTCAAGTTCCAGCATTTAGACTTTCTCTTTGAAAATCACATTTTTAGTAACTCTAGAAACTGTGCCTTCAAGTTCTAGCTTGAAGCATGTCCCTAGTGTCTCAGGAACATTCGACCCTTATACCATCCAGAACCATTCTCCTTGTAATCACAATCTCAAACGACTTCATCAGTTTTATCCTGCAAGTCCTCTTCCAGTCCCCAGGCCTTCTCCCCATCTCTACAATAGTGGGTGTCCAGGAACCTCTCTCCAGCCCGGGTAGCACCCATCCATGCCCCTCCTTCTCCTGTTTATGTCACTGAAACACACCACTTCAGCATGGCCCCCTAGACTAATTTATTATTTACCTATTGTATTGTTTATCTATAACACGCTTAATACCCGAAAGTGGTTTCTAAGCGTGGGATCGGGATTCGAACCTGTGCTGTGTCGCGTAGCCTTGCTTCCAAGACACAAGACAAACGCGTTGCAGGGGATACATAACGGAAGAACCACAGAAGTGATGGACATGGAATTCTGAAACGCTCCACAAAGAAGAGTCGCGTCCAATCGAGGTGTCCTTGATGGTGGTGGGGCATCTCTTTGTGGTTATTTTGATTAGGAATGGAAAGAATAAAGAGAGTGGGGGGTCAGTGGAGTGGATCTTGACCAATGGGGTACCAAATCGATCAGCTGTCCTTTCCCCAGATTATACCAACATGTGCAAGATTGCTCATACCCAAAGCAGCATCATTTCAAGAGGATGTGTGGAATCTAAAAAGTGGTCACAATGGTGGAAGATCCGATTACATACGGACCCGGTGAAGTGGCTAGAGCACATGGAGTGCAGAGCCTTGGGGGAGGGCATACATGTGTGCCAGAGGACCTCAAACAGGGTATAGATGACCAGTTTAGAATAAGGAATAACTCTGGCTTTCCAGACACATGCCCATGTTGTGCCAACGTTGGCCATGCAGAGAGAGGGGCCCTCTTCTATAGAGGTGAAGGAGAAGGATGGCCATGGATGCAGCCCAGAGGGAATCTATCAGAATCGGTTGACAGGTGCCCCATCAATCTTAAGGAGAGAAAGACACAAGGATTTAAATCTACCTGGCGCTGAGACGAAGGAAGGGAAGGGGGTGTTTTGGGTACATATACATGTCTCAGACATACGATGTATGCATATGAGCTGCCGTTCCAGAATAATAGGCAACACCTTAGTCAAAGTTAGACATGGGAGGGACAGAATTAACAAACATAATTTGTCTTGGGAGCACGACAATGCCAAGTGACAGGGTTCGATACCTGATCCCGCACTTTGAAACTGGAGTCCAGCAGGAAGCACCATATAAATATTCTAATTAATTCATTAACACACCTTATAATGGATGCTACACTACATTGGTAGGCTGTACTGGCACCTAACAGCCCACCGGCAGGAGGAGTTAGCAGCGACGGGGGGAAGTGGCATGGCCGTTATGCCATTAGCACCCGAGCTCAAATGCCCACGGCACGAATGGGAATGGAGTTAAAGGTTTATTTGTGCTTCGATCATAACACACTCTGGTCATGCACAGTTCTTAAAAAGCAAATACGACTACCTGCAATAGAAACCAGAAAGATCGATTTTTTTTTTTTTGTTTTCGAAACAGGAGCAGACCCATTTCTATTTCCATGACAGACCTGGTGAGCCAGAACATGGGTGGCACATTACAGACTGGGCAAGGAAGAAACATTCCAAGGGTAATTTTCTTCTGTAAAAAAAAGTGAAGCGGAGAGGGAGGTGATGGGGAGGTAGCTGCCAAAATAAAACTTAGAATGTGTTTATCTACTCCTACAAGCACATATTCTGAGCTTTGTGATTGGCACAGATGTCACATCTGTGTGCTAATTACGCAATAATGCCACTTGCCAAGGGCGTTACCAGGTGTTAATGGCATTTGGTCCATGTTAATAAGTCTGGATGGAACGAGGGCTTTCATTTAGGGCCAAAGCACATTAACACTTGTTAATGGCCCACTAAGGGAGGTTTATTGCTAGTAGAACATTCCACCAATGAGATTAAAATATACTCTGTCAAACATTCCAAGGACAAGACAGTAGACTTATAGCAGCCATTAAAGCGATCTGCCCCTGTGTTGTGTGCAGTGGAACTGTTAACATTCCAACGTTCTAATGGAACATTAATATCTGCTTCCGGGGGCTTGCTTGTCCATCAAAGGCCTGCCACTCCAAGCCACAGCAGCAAGGACTTGGGCTGTTACTGCCAACAGTGAGCAAGGCTTTGGTGAAGGACTCGAGTGGCAGGAGGATGGCACAAAGGAAACAATGGCAGCCTGGGGGAGAGGCATGGGGGACAACAAGGAATGTGGCAGTCACTTCCGGAATACATCCGTGGTCTGCCCATCCTGATTGGCCAGCAGCTCTCCTCCAATTGCTGATAGTAATACAATAATTTAACTGACATCCATCAAGGAAGGTGGGTCAAACATATTAATGGATTTCAGAAAGAAACAGAGGAGTAATATTAGTATTTGAACAAAGCCCCAAAGATCATGACAGTGGAGTAAAATATAACATTAGAGCAAAGACACCAGAATGCAAGCTGGGTCTGGCTTTTTAAAACAGGCTATGGCAATTAGTAGACATGTATGCCCTCTTCTTCAACTGCACTGCCTTATGTTTTTATTTTTTATTATCTTTAATGTGTTTTAGTTCAAATGGATCTTTTCACAGCATATAAAACAAGATACTAACAGAAATCAATCACATACAAAAATGTTCAAACATACAATAAAATCATGCATTACGACAAAGAAATTGTCACTCATGTCTTTCAATTCCATAAAATTATACACCTCTTTACAAGAAAACCACCCCGCTGAAAACTATAAGCAAATGCATAACTTATTATTAGCTTAGTTCTCAGTGATCAATCAGTTATCATCCTAAATAACAGATAATGGCCTTTATTGTGAGGTTGCCGGGAGCCTACCGGCAACCTCGGCTTACCGTGTACGCTGCTCGATATCCCAGTAATACCGGAATATTTGAGGCAGCGGCGGAATGGTAAGTTGCCATTCCCCCCGTTCCCCTTATGGGAACGGGAACACTGCAGCACCCGCACCGTTAGCAAACGTGCCGGTGTTTCAGTGATTTACATGCCGGTAGTGGCCTGAACTACCGGCAGGTCAGGCCTGCTGTTAGTTCACATCCCCTAATGGCAGACTTTGAGTGAGCCGGTCCGGAAAAGGTGCTGCTCACTTTTAATGAGAGCCAATTTCTTTCATTTAGTAAAACCCTCAAATACAGGTGCAATCGAATTCCAAATGTTAAAATGTGCGATAGTTATTGACATAGATTTGCCTTTAATGCCTTGTTGCCAACCCAAAAATGTCCTCTATTATCCGCTCAGTATTGTACACAAACGTTTCCAAAGAGTGACTGTATAGTTTTCTTAGCGATAAACAATAAGTAAGAACATGTTATTTTTAAGCCTGTGGGTGACTTTACAGAGTCTACAAGACCATAGGGCTCGATCGATACCCATCCATGGGCAAGATGCAGAGAAGGTAGGGAATTGGTTAAATCTCATCAAGAAAACAAACCTCCGAAGGAATAGAAAAAGAGTCATCATTAAATATTTCTGTGGTTGCCGGAATGCACACATATTCCTTAAGTGCGCCGTCATGGTGTTTAAATTAGCCAAATGATTTAGGTTTCTGTTCCAAATCCCATAATTCCAGATTTGAAAGAAAATCTTCCTTAACGGTAACAAATTCCTCGCTCCGATCTGGTGTCCAACTGATCTCTTCAAATACCTTTAAATTGAAATTTTGAAATTACTTCAAGAAGATGGCTTGGTGGATACCACACTGTTGCCAAAACAGTTTTTAAAAGGATTGCACGGGTTCTTTACCTCTTTACTATGCTAAACTCTGCCTATGGATATTAACATTCCAGCCTTAAATGTTAAGCCCAATTCCAGTCTAATAGCGTCTTTGGGTGCACACTGAACGAGGCCCAAGTTTCATTGCCATATCTTGGTCTCCAACACATGCAGCCATTTTAAGTCCATTAGATAACTAGCTCTCAGTCCATATAAAACAGCCGGGACCCCTGATTGCTTGTAGGCCAAGATCACCCCCTCAGTTTGTAGCCAGTGAAGTCATCTGCAAATAATGTAATCAATGTTGCAAGTGCTGTCGCCTGTGCAGGCTTAGCCGCCGTTAGACCTGCATTCTTATCGCCTGTATTTTCCACCATCTAGCCTAGGCAGTTGCTCCTGCTAACCCGTTCTATATGTCACTTGGTCAAATGTAAAGATTGAGTTACAATCTTCCTACCCTCAAAGAACATTTAGTTGGTCTTCTCATGATTTATCTCAAGACTATTTTCGCTTGCATTTGCTAATAACTCATAAGCCGATCTCCTTAAACCATCAAATGTGCGGTGCAATAGGACCTCATCGTTGGTGTAAGACAACCATCTGATATGTCTAACACTAATTTCTGGAGGGGCATTATAGATTTTGCCCAATCTTCCAGAGAGGTTGCCAAGGTATAGGACAGGGTTGTCCAACTCCAGGCCTCTAGTCCCAGATCCGTTTCAGATTTTCAGGGTACCTCTCATTTATATTCATGAAATACATTTGCATACAATGATTCTAAATGTATACACATTTTTCCTCATGAATATTAATGAGGGATATCCTGAAAACCTGTCAGGATCCCAGCCTTCGAGTCCTAGAGTTACACAACCCTGGTATAGGTTAAACAGCATGGGGGCCAGCACACCCCTCTGTCAGTGCCTTGATGACAATTGACCAAAGCATGAAACAGGCTAGCTGTCTCAGTATACAGAAAGGAAGAGTAACTACTTACTGTATCAGATCCCGTAGTAGACAATGTAGAGTACCTTTATGCCAATGCCATATTGTAAACAACCCCGATGTCATATTGTTGCATGAGTATGAGGGAAGTTAGCATGAGTGTTGCGATGTGGCAATATTTTGGAGCTCTTTTGCATCCAGCTTTCTTCTTAGGCCAGTATGTTTAATGAGCACAAAAATACTGAATTTATCATTTGCGAAGATGAATATAATCAAAAAGTGTGTTTGGCAGTCACTCCTTCCTAATCGCTTGTAATCACTCTCTCTACCCGCCGGTGGCCCCGTCTCACCCCTAAAATTCATGGAAAAAGACAGCGTACACTCTAGGCCAATACATTATTGACCAATTCATTAAGTCATGCAGAATTCAGCGGTGGGAAGATATATAATCTGCTTGCAGTTCATTTCAGGGATTCAGGCAAAATATAGATCAAGTGGGAATTTAGCTGAATCCGCTGGCAGATGGACCGTGCAGAGAAGAAGCGGCTCTTCGCGGTTCGCGCTCAAAAATGCATGAATGAGGCTGATTTTTTAAAAGGGTCATTATGTTGCAAATGCTGGTAACAAGGGACAATTTTAAATGCTATAATGTTGATGTTAACAAGCTCGGAATGAAGGGTACTATTTAGCGCTCATTGTTTGGCTTTGTTTGGAGCACCCGAGGTTCTGGCACCGGCTTCTCCTGGCGGTGCGGAGATGGCACCCACACAAGACTGCAGGGCTGGTACAAAGGGCACCTGTTGAACAGCAAAGTAGGTGTGCCGGCATGACTGCAGCACAGCTGTATGATAAAAGGGGAACTCTGATTTTGAGTGTGAAATATTTGAATTCCACACCATAGGCTACACAGTTATCTCAGGCCTAATTTGCCAAGAAGCGAATGTTTGAGCATGGCGGCAACACTTACTCTGGTAGTTGTTGCTGATGAGTGAATGACTTAGTAAGTGTATGAATCAGTGAGGGAGTGTTTGAATGGAATACAAATTTACATCAACAGAGAAAGAAGAACATTTTGTTTTTGCTTTTAAAAAACTAAAGACTCAAGAAGGTGGAGTTTAACACAGAGAGATGAAGAGGAGCGAAGTGAGAGAGGGAGGGCGTTCCAGTGCTTAGGAGCCAAAATAGAAAAGGAGCGGGAACGAGACGTAGCACAAGGTGGCTTAGGAACAGTCAAAAGAAATATATTCTGAGAACGCTAGGGTGTGAGGGCACATAGAACGAAAGTAAAGATGAGAGATAAGGGGGGGCCAAGCCATCGGTACACTGATAACCAATCGAGAGAAAGTGATACAAAAGGTTGAAATGATTTGTGTGGGGCCAGTTGATATCAATCGTCTATCCGAGTGCAGCTGAATTGGAAAAATAATTCAATTGAGTGCATGGATAATAATAATATAATTAATAATAATTCGTCATTTTATAGAACGTTTATCCAAAGCGCTTTAGGTAGAAAATGTTTATATACAATAATTATTTTAACCAATCGAAATAGGTACTAATTTTATGGATGTCGGAAGGATGAAAAACTCAGGCTAACTTGGTGGGATTTGAAATCTGCGACCTACAGGTCACACACAGATCACAACAGCAAATGCTTAACCCACTGAGCTATCTTACTGCCAGCATTGCACTCCTTGACCAATATCACATAATGTTACCTTACATAGCATGATGTAGTATACCAAAACAAAGTCAGGTTCATTAACATGGAAAACAAGGGGGTCTCGGAGTCCCTCTAACGGCACACACACATCCCATTGACCTGTTCTTAGGTGGATGGACCCCTGGGAGAGTCTCAACCAAGTCTTTAGCTCACTGTCCCTTTCACAGATGAGAAATATCCCTGCATATCAGTCTTTGTCCTGGACAAGGGCAGTCCAGCAATGAAATGCTAGGCACTTCTCCTCTGAACAAGAGTACCAACAGCAACCCCTGAAACATGTTTTAGCCTGGCTGGGCCACCTCTGTCGGGTGGAGCTGGGCCTCTCTAAGAACAGTGAGCGAGGGGTCCATGTCTGGATACCCCTGGTAGCTTAGGGTGAAACCCAAAGTTACTTTATATGCAAAACAAGGGGGTTCTGAGAGTCCCTCTACCATCACAAACACGCCCCACTGACCTGTTCTTGGGTGGATGGCCCCCAAGAGAGTCTCAACCAAGTCTTTAGCTCACTGTCTCATTCACAGAGGAGAAATATCCCTAGATATCAGTCTTTGTCCTGCCCAAGGCCAATCCAGTACCAAAATGCTAGGATATTCTCCTCTGAACAAGAGTACTTACAGCAACCCCAGACTTGTGTTTCGCCTCATCAGTGAGGTGGAGCTGTGCCTCTCCAAGAATGGTAAGCAAGAGGTCCACGTCTGGATTCAACTGGTAATTTAGTGTGAATCACAAAATATGTAAAACAAGAGGGGTTCTGGGAGTCCCTCTAATGGCAATACCGCCCATTGACCTGTTCTTGCTTGGCTGGATGGCCCCCTGCAGAGTCTCAACCAATGTTTTTAGCTCATTGTCCCTTTCACAGAGGAGAAATAACCCTGCATATCAGTCTTAGTCCTGCTCAAGGGCAGTCCAGCACCAAAATGCTAAGCAATTCTCCTCTGAACAAGAGCACCAACAGCAACACCAGAGACGCGTTTCGGCCTAGTCGGGCCGCAACAGTGAAGTGGAGCTGTGCCTCTCTAAGAACAGTGAGCAAGGGCAAACAAAAATTGATTGCTTCGGACTCTGAAAGTGGGAAAAAAATACAGAACATGCAATTTTCTTCCTAGAGATTGGCACCTGTTCCCTTTGTATTTTTGCAAGGAACTTGGTGTTGGTCACCCTAAGTTACTTGGGGGAACCCAGACATGAACCCCTTGCTCAGTGTGCTCAGAGAGGCACAGCTCCACCACACTGATGAGGCCCACATGTGTCTGGAGTTGCTGTTGGTACTCTTGTTCAAAGGAGGTTTTCCTGGCATGTTGGTGCTGGACTGCCCTTATGGGCAGGACAAAGGCTGATATGCAAATGGTTATTCCTGCTTTCTGAAAAGTACAGTGAGCACAAAGCGATGGCTGCAGACTCTGAAAGTGAAAAAAAAACAGAGACAGGTTATCATGCCATGTTCTTTCTAGAGAGGGATGCCTGCTACCTTTTTTGTTTTTTTGCAAGGATCTTGGGGTTGGTCACCCTATGTTACCTGGGGGAACCCAGACGTTGACCCCTTGCTCACTGTGCTCAGAAAGGCACATCTCCACCACACTGATGAGGCCCACATGTGTCTGGAGTTGCTGTTAGTACTCTTGTTCGAAGGAGGTTTGCCTGTCATGTCAGTGCTGGACTGCCCTTGTGGGCAGGACAAAGGGTGATATGCAAATGGTTATTCCTCCTTTCTGAAAAGTACAGTGAGCACAAAGCGATGGCTGCAGACTCTCAAAGTGGGGAAAAAATACAGAACAGATTATCATGCCATGTTCTTTCTAGAGAGGGACACCTGCTACCATTTTTGTATTTTTGCAAGGAACTTGGGGTTGGTCACCCTAAGTTACCTGGGGGAACCCAGGCATGGACCCCTTGCTCACTGAGCTATTAGAGGCACAGCTCCACCTCACTGATGAGGCCCAGCAAAGCTGAAACACGTGTCTTGGGTTGCTGTTGCTGTTCTCAAGATGATATTTGCTTGTTCCTGACATGGGAGGCACAAGTCAAAAATAACACCTAAAATGTTCACTTAAAGACTTTGGAGCAGAAGGAACTGGTAGAACAATATTTGGGTACCAAGAGTTATTCTTATGCCGGTATGATGTGGTGAGGCTGGGAAAATGTATTGTTTTATCCTGGTTTAAACACATTGGGCCTCATTACACGTAGGCGGTAAGTAACAGTCCTTACCGGTATGGCGCTAATAACATGTCTGTGTAGGAAGCAGCCCACTAATTGCGTGGCATTACGAGTACGCGGGCTCGAGCTTTGCTCCATGCCGGTAAGGAAATTACTGCCATGCTGTAAAAGGCCCCAAAATGTCCCTTAGCGGCACCAAGGAAAGCGCTGATAGCACTTCTGCCATCCATGAATCCGGCATTAGCGGTGACCGCTAATAGAGGTGACCGTAAATAAGCGGAACCGGAAGTAGCGTCATCACACAGGACCGGGAAAGAGCACGGCGGCCATCTTCCAAAACACAATTCATTGCCATCCTCTGCCCCCAGGACCTGCAGCTACACCACAGCTCACCAAAATCATCCCTCCAAACCCTGAGAATGCCCAAGGCCTTAAAAAAAGGAGCAGCGCGGCAGCACAAGGAACGCTTCTCCAATGAAGAACTGATAATGCTATCAGACACACTTGCTGCCAACGCTGAGGTCGTGTTTGCAAACGACATGCGACATCCCGCACTGATTAAGAAAAAGGATATCTGGGCAGAGGTGGCCCGTAAAGTCAGTGCGGTGGGCTCCACCCCCCGCACTGTGAAGGACGTACGCAAGCGGTGAGACGATCTGCGCCTGCGTGTACAGAGTATTCGAGCAGCCAACAGGAGCCTGGCCATGGGCACAGGAGGTGGAGGAGGATCCCCAATCAAGCTGCAAGAGTAGGAGGAGACGTGCCAGCACCATTGGCATCGAATCCATTGAGGGAGTTGGTGAAATGGAGCGCGGTGTGCCGTCTTCGTCAGATGGAGGTGAGTGTCCACACAAAACACTGCAATGCAAAGCATGAGGTAATCCCCCAAATGTGACATTGAAATCAGCTCATGGATGGGGCCATCAAACATACATGTACACAACCCTGCCTATATGCTGTGCACATCCCCACACAACCACATGCATGCAGCACCTCAGACACGTGTCACCCAGACTCATGCCTGTATGACCCACCCATCCGGCTAACGACCTGTATGGCCAAACATGAAGTCCAAATGCATAGAACTGCAGCAACAACATCTGCATGATGCATGTTGACCCATCAAAGATGCTATCCCTCTCTTTGTCCGCCACAGGCTCACAATCTGACAGTGAGGAGCAGGACTCTGCAACGCAGGCCCCACCTCCAAAGAAACAGGGCAAGGGCATGGAAGCAGGCACCATGGCCAGCACATCGAGGGGCACTGGAAAGTCTGCACTGCCACAGAGGGCCAAACCCACACATCCACCTACGTCACCAAGGCGTGAAAGTCTGTCAGACAATATTGCAGCACCCACTCCAGCAATTCCCACCACGCAGGATCCACCTGAGGAAGGATCACTGTCCGCCGCAAACAGCTCCATCGGCGAGGCAGCTGCCACGGCACCCATGTCAGATGTGGAGGAAACGTGTATTTCACCCTTTGAACACCACACACACCCAGCCCACAGCAGTCAGCCCAACAGTGCCCACGCCCCACATCACATGCCAGCATCCATGAGCTGTCTGGGGATGAATTTGTGGCAGGGTGCTGGAGTCCCATGGTGACATCACCTGATGGTGGACACATGCCACAAGCTGCGTCAGGTACCATCAAACGCAGACACAGAGGCCATGACATGAGCATCATCCGACAGCACCAGGAAGATATAACTGCGCTGGTTGGCCAGCATGTGGGCGAGGCTGCCCTGGCGAGGTAGGAGTGCAGGGAACATACCAAGGGCATTAAACAAGCCATTGAAGCCAGCACCAACCGCATTTGTGAAGAATTATCAGCTGTGAGGCAGGTCCTCACACGCATCGCAGACGCTATGGATAGGCAGAACCCTGCCCAGGGACCGGACCAACCGAGCACCTCCTCCTCTGCCAGCTCAAGGCAGACCAGCCCCCTGCCAGGTCCATGCGGGCTATGCGGCGCACAAACTCGCAACCACCCAATGCTGGCAGAGGGAGTGGGAAGTAGGGCCAGCCTGATGTTGGTGACTCATGTACTGTAATGCTGCACTGTTGTGCAAGCCATGTTTGTGGGAATTGTGGGGGGAGGGGGTAAAGGGTGTTTGGGGGTATTATGGTGTAGGGGGTAAAGGGCGTTTGGGGGAATTGTGGGGGGAGGGGGTAAAGGGTGTTTGGGGGAATTGTGGGGGGAGGGGGAAAAGGGTGTTTGGGGGTATTGTGTGGGGAGGGGGTAAAGGGTGTTTGGGAGAGTTGTGGGGGGAGGGGGTAAAGGGTGTTTGTGGTGTAGGGTCCATGCACTTCACATTATTACGAAACTTAATACACACTGGTGTCATGACGAATCACATGAGTGGACATTTTTCATTGTGTATGTGTGCTTTATTGGTGGACAGTGCACAGTGTACATTTCCCCTCAAAACCCAGTGCTCTATTACCCACATCCATTGTACCCTCTTCATCCATGTGCATTAGAAATATTGGTCTATCAGATTCTGGCGCACAGCACGTCCCTCCTGTGCATCACCACCAGCATGACGTGCAGCCCCATCTTCTCCCTCCTCATCCTCATCATCATCCTCACCAGGTGGTTGCAGTTTAATGTCAGGGGGCAGAGGCACAGTCCGTCTGATGCACATATTGTGCAGCATGACACATGCCATGGTGATCTTGGCCACATTCTCATGCCCGTACAGGAGTGCCCCACCCAACCTGCTGAGGCACCGAAACTGTGTCGTCAAAAGGCCAAATGTCTGCTCAATTACCACACAGGTACGGGTATGTGCACAATTGTAGTCCTCTTCGTGCCTGTTCTGTGGGTTCCGTACAGGGGTAAGGAGCCACCTCTTCAAGGGATAGCCAGCATCACCTGCATGGGTGCAACAATGGATATGTGTAAGTGATTTCATCAAATGGAACCAGTACCTATCACAAAAGTCAACTTTGATTTGTGAATGACATCCACATATCCCTACATGCATGGAGGTAATCAAAGTAACTGCAATGTGGGAAGGTGATGTAGTCCTTGCAAGTGTTCATGCACTGTGCATGCCTACAGCAGTTGTTGCAATGTACTAGGTGATGTCCAGTCATTCGTATCCTTTGGTCCTCTCATCGTTTGAACCAGACTCAGAGTGAACTGCCATTCCAAACTTGATGTCCCCATGCTGGCATGCAGCACTTCTGTTGTGGTGTACAGGTGTGATTCAGTATAATAGCTACAGGTGATCCCTTTGTATGCACTCAAGGTCGCATTTCTGTTGTGATGTTGTTCAGCGTACATTTCCATTGTCCATATTGGCTGCATGTTGCTGCATTGTGTTGTAGAGGGTACGGTCTGATGATGTGCAGTGTGCATGTGGATGGATATGGCATGGTTGTGGTAATGGCTTAATTTCATTGTTGTGCAGCTTACGTCTTGCATGTAGTTTTCATGTGTCAGGTCCAGTCTGGCCTGCCTTGGGGGACAGTGTTGTATTTCTGTATGGGCATTGTTTATTCTGTCAACTGATCTCAAACAGTTGGAGTATGCATCTCTCCCCCCACCCAATCACACCCAGTTGGAGTATGCATCTCTCTCCCCCCCAATCACACCCAGTTGGAGTATGCACCCCCCCCCAATCACATTGAGTTGGAGTATGCATCCCCCACCCAATCACACCCAGTTGGAGTATGCATCTACCCCCCAATTACACCCAGTTGGAATATGCATCTCTTACCCCCCAATCACACCCAGTTGGAGTATGCATCTCCCCCCCCAATCACACCCAGTTAGAGTATGCATCTCTCCCCCAATCACACCCAGTTGGAGTATGCAACTCCCCCCCAATCACACCCAATTGGAGTATGCATCCCCCCACCCCAAATCTCCTCCCCACATCACACTACCATGTGCTTGCCATGCTACTCACCGAGTAGCCACAAACGTTGTCCAGCATGTCACTCCATATAGCGTGGTATCGTTGCGTTCTGCAGGACCATTGAATCATGGGTTGATCGGGGTTATCAGGCACAACAATGTGTGATCTTGTTAGAGTCACATACCATTTGGACGTTGATGGAGTGGTATTGCTGTTTTGGTACTCTGTCTCAATGGCATGTGGGACCACCAATTCCACATGGGTACAGTCGAGGGCCCCGATGCAACTTGGGATGCCTGCCAGTGAATGGAATCCAACTTTGGTGTTGGAGATCTCCTGGGCAGTCCGTGGCAGGGATATGTGTTCACTTGTGTGCTTCAGGAGGTCATCGAACACCTTAAGTTGAAACAGATTTCAGTGTATCTGTAACTGCTATCTGATGGTAAAGTCCAAAAGTATGCTTTAACTTCACAAAGAACAGATCCAGAATAGTGAAAATAGTTTCCAAAAGTAGTGGAATGTTTAACAGTAAAAAATAAAAGTGGAACACCGCTCCCGATGGTTCCCATTCAATTCGACCACTTCAAATACACAGGTGATGTAACAGCTTTAAATATACATTAAACAAAATTGGCGATAGGCATGCTCCCTGGAGGACTCCATTCCATTCTAGATTTGAATCCCCCATTCCAGACCCTTGATATTCTGTTTCCTAGAAATAATGCAAACAAATTGGCTATGCTGTTCTGACACTCCTAGGCATTTTATTAGTAATGGGTGGTCGAGAGAGTGGAATGCAGTTGAAAGGTCTCGTATCATAAATAGACCTGCACTGCCCTCATCAAGAATTTGTTATCAATTTTGCTTAATGTTTTGTAGTGCTGATTCGTTACAGCATGTGGTTGAAGGTCTGTTTCCCAGCCCTGCAAGGAAAACTGTGTCGCCACAAAGGCCTGCAACAACTCTAACACTGAAACTTTATCGAATACTTGCTGTCATAAATAGGAAATTTGTCTGCAATTGGTGCACACACTAGGATCAAATTATGGTTTCTACATTATAGTAGAGGGGTAGCATGGTTGCAAAGCTGAAAATTTAAGGAATTGACTGGAGTGCACCACCAGGAGTGGAGCCTGTGGCTTAATTTGACTCAACACGGGAAACCTCACCCAGCCCAGAACACGGAAAAGATTGACAGATTGATAGATCTTTCTCAATTCTGTGGGTGGTGGTGCATGGCCATTCTTAGTTGATGGAGCCGTTTTACGGGTTCCCTGCAGTTCCCCACAATTTATTTCAGATCGTGAGGCACCATGGAATTGTTGGAAGAGGCACTGATACATTTAGCTGTCATTGGGTCTATGGTCATGACACATTCTTTCACCAACCGGGAATCCAGAAGGGCCTGGGTGTCCAGGCCAGTTGGTGGATTTCAGCTCACTAATCATTGCTTTGATATCCTGCATGGAAACACCTAGGAGGCTAAGCACTATGCGTATTTCATGGGTGGTTGTCCTTATCGGGAGGTCCAATACGGTAGTCCTATCAAGGTTAACAATAAAGATTTTATATCATTGTGTATGTGAAAAACATGACACATTTCATGAGACCACTCAAATGATGGTGGGATCTAGAGTCATCCTTAACGTATACGTAAATGGCACTGTCATGGTCCAAGGTCCCCAAGCCAATCTCCTCCTCTTTGATAGGCGGTTCCATTGCCTCATCAACTTCCTTTCTTCTCTGGCTGTCCCCTCCTCTCATTCCCTGGCTACCTTCCCCACTCTTCCCTCCTCTGCCCCTCTTCTGGCTACCTCCACAACTCTGCAGGGCGTACCTTTGATTTGTACCCCTCCCTGGAAGGTCTTTAAGGCCGGAAACCTTCTCCATCTTGCCACTGTCGCTCTGCTGTCGAACACTCCTCTGACATTTGCCACCTCCTTGAAGAACTTGACCTTGATGTCCTTGCTCTTCCAGAGACATGGTTCACAGCCAGCTCTGTCACAAGCTTTGACACTCTCCTCCCTGATGGCTACAAGATCCTCTCCGCACCCAGGTCCACTCGGCCCGGAGAGGGTCTAGCCATGATCTTTCCAGAGTGGATTCCTGCCACTATCATTCTCACTCAGATCTACTCCTCTTTTGAATGCCTCATCTGCAGGATCTCAATCACTCGTAGCCACTCCCTTACTGTTGCCACTCTCTACCGGCCCCCTGGTCAGATCACCTCTTTTCTCTCTGAGTGGGCTGACCTCTCCTCCTCTCTCCTGGCCTCAACCACTCAACTCCACTCCTCCACCTTGGTAACCTCAACATTCACCTTGATTCTCCCTGTCCCTCAACTTTGCTCTTTTGGGACCTCTGCGATTCCCTCTCCCTCTCTATCCTCCCCTCTGGCCCAACAGACTCTGCAGGGCACACACCTGATGTCTTGATCTCCTCTAGCCTCCCCCTCTCTATCCCTCTCTCCACTCCCCTCTCTTGGAGTGACCACTACCTCCTCTCCTCTTATCTCTCTCTCGCTCTTCCCCCCAAGCCAAGCCTATCCCAACACTGCCCCCTACCTTCCTGGATATCCGGCCCATCAGGCGGGTGTCAGTCTAGGCTTTTGCTGCTACCTTCTCCCCCCGCCCCATCCTCTGGCTGACTCACACCCTGACACAGCCCTGTCTTTTCTCTATTCTTCTATTTCTGATACTCTTGCCCTTGTCATGATGATCTGCCTGAAGTCAAAAGCCAAGTGCAATTCCTGGTATAACTCCAATCTAGCTACACTTAAACGTAAGTGTAGGGCGGCTGAGAGAAAATGGAGGGATTCCTGTTCATCCTCTGACAAACTGGCCTGTCGCCTACTCCAAAGGCAATACCGTCTCTCTGTCCATACCAAGAAGAGAGTCCAGATTCAGGCCTGTCCTGATATATACTTCTCTGGACCCTTTTAACTTTTGCACTTTCATGTAACTTCCTGGTATACTCTCCTGTCAGGGCTTCATGTAATTGCACACTTGTAACTGCCTGGTATACTCTCCTATCAGGGCTTCATGTAATTGCACACTTGTAACTTCCTGGTATACTCTCCTGTCAGGGCTTCATGTAATTGCACACTTGTAACTGCCTGGCATTGCCTGGGCTTCTTGTAATCTACTTTGTTTGATAATGCACCTGATTAATATATTTTCCTGTCCAGGTTTCTCATATACGTGCACTGCATACAGCGACAAACTTGAAAGGTTTTCACTTGCAGTTTGCTCCTCTTTTTTTAAATTAAGCACTCTCACTCTTTCTCTTTCAGATTCTTCAATCACAATTAATTGTCTTTGGCGTGACTGCTGATACATCCAGGTGTCCTCGCTGTCCCTGGAGGGACTCACCGGTTCTTACTGGCATTCCTGTTTTCCCTTCTAGCCAGCCAGTGACCGTCCTTTGGTGCTTTCCTTCTTGTGACCACCTTCTCTCAGCTTTTCTATCTCTCGTGTCTACTGCTGGGCATGTCTGCTTCATTCCAGGCTGCCGTAAGTTTAATGCTGCCTTTTAAAACCTGTGAATTCCCAGGAGTATCTTGTTGGCTCCTGGCATTGCCACTGCGTGTCTTCTTCCCGTTGCAGTTTCCTTCTCCTTGGCTGTCAAGCTGGTTGGCTCCACCGGACCAGATTCAGCCTTTCAGTCTTTTTGCCCGAACCAAAACGAGCAGCCCTCTACCGCCAGCAGCACGCTTCCACTCTCTGCTTCTTCTGTTAAATTTCCCAGCCACAGGTGTCTGCACCCTACAACTGGGGCGTTCCTTGTGCTTGTGGCCTCCTTCGCTCTGCAATACTCCGTTACTCTTCCTCGTCCCAATATTTTGGTAGTTATCGGAATGGAAGCCCCTTTTTGAAAATTTGCACAGCAAAACCTGAATAAGTATTCTGTAATGGTTTCCAAGGGCAAGTCAGTCCGGGCTGATTGGCATGTGGAATCTGAGGCGGGGTTTTCTACAGTTTCACAATGCAGATCAGAGTTTGAAAGTTGGCGTATGGGCCTGGCAATACGTTTTCAATACCCTTAATAGGTGGATGAGTAGATGTATGACAATATGCCATAAGGGTACCAGGTACGGGAGGTTCATCCTCAGGAGGCAAAGGGGGGTACCATGTCTCACCCCATGATGCCATGACACCTGCTTGCAAGTTGTCTCTCCCGTGTTATCCTCCCACATTTAGCTACCCCCAGCAGACAGAGAGGTAGAGAGAGAGAGAGAGAGAGAGAGAGAGAGATTATCTGTGTTCAGCCTGCATGAAAAATGAAAAGGGAATGCAGCCTTTTTCAAAGGGAAGCCTCATGCTGAGAAAAATGCTGAAATATGTACCAGCTAATCACACTTCCATTTACCTTTCATGTAATATTCATAATTTCTCTCTGCTCTGTTGCTAAGTGCATAATGGAAAAAAAATATGTACGTTCCGTCTATTTGCCACGGATAATGGACCTCAGTTCCTTCTACTTGACCTTATACTTAAATGCATTGCTAATTCTGAGCTACAGTGTGTTTAAATTCTAAGAACTCATTTTGTAAATCACGCCTCTAATACTTAATACTTTTCAGTAATTTGGGGTCACGGTAGGAACGGCTGCACCAGTGGCGCTGTTAGTCAAAAGCATCGGGTAGGAAAGCAAAGGTTTGCACGCTGCGACTGCCATGATCAGTGATGGTGTTGCTGGAGCAATTTCGGCTAAGGATCATGGTGGACTAGAATGGTGGAACGCGACGGCGAGTTATGCAGCCGCCGGTCAATAAGCTTAAATTGAGAGATCTATAATTATCAACAGGGGCTTTGAATTGACCTACTATTCTTCCGGGGTACGTGTTATCCACAACACTGAGAGATGGTAGATGGTGATATTTTGAGGTCATCTACTTAAATCATCATGCGATTAAAGATTGTGTCACAACAACAATGAGTCGCCATGAATGTATTCATTACCAAGACCTCATTCCTGATCTCCTAATCCCCTCAGAGCCTGTGCCCGTATCAGTGATTGACATTCTTTGGCATTAAGGATGTCTACTCTTTGGAATCCTTGTAATCAACAGGAGAAATCATGTGACAACAGCTGTTGTCTGATAACTCTCAACAACCAAACTCCCTGTCCTTCAGAAAGTTTCTAACATGGTTCTTATCTCTGAAGCATTCAACTGGGGAGTGTATTAGCTCATTGGAGCTTGTCACCCATAAACATCCTAAGCCAAGTACCCAAAAATCTTAGTTCTCTCCTGCTATGAGCGGTTACACAAGTGTACCACTCAAGTATCCCCCCATCGTAGGGTTATGCTGATACTGGACTGGTGGGTCACCTCGTTTGTTTCTCAATGGTGGCCCACATCATAAACCTGGGCCTATATTCTGCTTACATTCTTCTTTGGGACAAAATGGGGAAAATTCATCCTTGAAACAGGTTGAGAAATTGGGGCATTGAACTAGGCGTGCTCCAAACCTCCGCCAGGAAAACTAATGTGATCCATTTGACATTGAAACGTGGGAAAATGTGAGCACATTCTGGTGCACTATTTGGTTCATTGTGCAAAATGATGGTGCACCAAGACCTTTACCGTCAGCCAGATGAAATATCTGAAACTGGATGACCTGGGAAATGGAAACCTCAATGGCATGGAATGGATCACACATTCTTATAGGTTTTGCTGGTCCTAGTTGGTGTCTATCCGTGGATACGAAAAGATGTGTATTGATTAATATTCTTGCATTTGTTATGTTGCCTCCAGGAAATTATTGGGCCAGTTTAGGGTACAGATCTGGTGGGTCACCGGTCCATTTGGCAGCACTCACCCACCTTGTTACAAGTGTGCAGTCTTATGGGTATCTCGGGAGAGGCCAGATATAGTTTAAGCATGACTTCTTCATCAATACCGCTCTTAGTCCGCTCAGATGCACATGGGATGGGTCCCATGTGTTGATGTGTCGGGCGTCTGATTTCTGGCTATTTACTCTGGTCAATGTTCCCAAGCAACTTCAACTTATTAGGAATTGCTATTGTTTTTATTGATTATGCTTCCTTGCCCCATAATGATCCCCCAAACCCTCTAGACAATGTGCATGGAAAAGATTGACTCAAACCTGTGCGCTGTGGAGAAGTTGTCATCAAGTAGAGAGAGTAGAGTGAATGAGTTTACTTTAGCTAACACATGCTGGCAAAGGAAAGGAGATATGTTTCATGTTCAGAATTGAAGCCCGTGCCAGAGAGAGGCTCTATTTAGAATGTATGGTTTTGAAAAGGACAACAGAGAAGTGTGAGAGAGAGAGAGAGAGAGAGAGAGAGAGAGAGAGAGAGAGAGAGAGAGAGAGAGAGAGAGAGAGAGAGAGAGAGAAGGGAGTTGTGGAGCTGGGATTGCATCAGATGAAATTCAATAAAGGACAAGAAGAAATGTTATCTGGATACTTGTAATTCCTGGGTCATTGAACGACATAATAGTTACTCACGCCATTGATTAAATATCTTTGATACGGAAATAGCACCCAATCCGGTGGACCGAATCTGGTGTTAATGGCCCCTGTTCCAAGTTATATGATGGGCCCCAGACCTGTTACCATCCTATCGGGGCTGCCTGATTGGGATATTTAGCTATTAGCACACCAGGTTTGAGTCTGGAAACCCTGAGTAATGATAGCACTGTGTTTTGTACGAATGAATGGATGTTCTTGCGGCTTACTGTTCATTCATGCAAAATACTTACCTAAGATGGCCACTGTGGGAGCCATGCAGAGCCCCTCTTCCATGTCTATGGCAGCCCGGGAGGCTGCAGTGGTTTTGCCACCACCAAAAGGATAAGGCGAGCAGGGTTGGACTGGGCCATAAAATTGTCTCGGGCATAAATGAAAAAGTGGCCCACAGTTGCAAATGGCTATTCATTCCTTTTGTGACAAGTTTTTTTGGGATTAAATGTGATGCAAATTGTGCATTTTAAAGAATATTTTTTCAACAACACTGGTCAAAACTATTAGCCGCATAGTGAAGTAGCTCATCAAACGGGTCCACATTGGCTAAAAAAGTGGCCCACTTTGACCAATAAAACTGACCCACATCAGCATTGTCGCGATTTTGAGTTGGCCATGGGCCTATAGGCCAGTCCAAGCCTGAAGGTGAGTGGGGTAGGAGGGCAGAAAGGACAAAGTTATCAGAGAGGGTGTGTGGGGTGAAGATGGCAGGCCAAGCAAGCAGCCTTTGGGATGCTCAGGATTGCGGGCTTGGATCGTGGGATTCAGCCCGCAATCCGAGCACACTGATTGGTTGACTCCTCGGTCCCGGGTGCTAATATTCTGTAAAATCACAGGGTTTTAGTAAAATGTATGGATGAGAGTGTGTATTGGGAGTGTTACATTCAAACAGAAGGGTGCATTTCTGAAAGAACCCAACCTTTGGTTCAACAGATTCTATGTGTTCACATGTGCTCAAGAGAGAGCCATCATCCGATTGAAATATCATTATACGGATAGGAATGGCATGACCGATGTCAGGTAATTTGAGCATGAAGTTTGTGAGCCCGACACTTGTCTGAGGTAGGAGGGGGCAAACATTTCTGATAGAGGTATGTGGGGGCAGAAGAATACGAATGGTCGAGACAAATTGGTGAGAAATTAAGAAAGTTGATGAAGGAAAATCCGCAGTGGAATTATGAAACTGAAAGAATTGGGAGAGGAAAATGGAAGCTGATGGAGGCAATTGGAATAGGAAGCCAGAAGGCTTATTAGGATCAGTGGGAGGTTAAGGAGGAATGCTAAAGGAAATAGGTGATTGCGGCAGAGGAAGGTTGATGTAGACAAGTGGGATATGCGCTGGAATAATCTCTGAAGTAAGAGGAGGAGTATAAGGAAGTTTGATGGAGTTAAGCATGACAGCTAATAGAGCAGGTTTTGGAGCAAACAGGTAATCTTTTTCAAGGAAGCATGTATAGGAGGGAGAATTAGTTTGGCAGGAAAAGTAGGACTGCTACTTGGCAGCTCATAGGGAAGGAGGCAGGACAACTGATGTTGATGACACATAGGGAAAAAATGATGTTGCTGTTTTAAAGTAGATGACAGTGGAAGTGCGACAGAAGGGCCAAGGCAGGTGGCTGAGGAACAGGATGCCTTTTTGCTGACAGTTGGAAAAGTCTGGTTACTGATTGAGTCCATTTTATGACAAAATGAGACTGATGGCTGCAGGCAAGCGTACTGGGAAAGGATAAATTCAATGGGCCAAGTGGAGTATATGGTGGATGATTGAGTCAGACCTGCTGGTTCCAACAAGGGACTGCAGATTGCAACCAGATCCCAGTAGAACGCTATCAACTAATCACCTCAAGGCAATATCAGGTATCTCACTGATGGCGCCCGATGATAATGAAACCTCTTTGAAGTTGCTTGTGATCTTGTGAAAAATTGATGTGACCTAGACGTTCAGGATGGACTGTCCCTTTTAAGGTGGACCAAGCCTGATTTGCTTAGGGTATTTCTATTTAGTAATGTCCTAGCTGGCTGAAAAACAGTGGTCTGGAGGGTTACAAATAGCAATTGCCAGGGGTAAAGATTGCTTGATTACTATGATGAATCCTGCGCAGTCCTCACAAAGACCCTACCTAAAGTCTCCTCCCAGGTGGCCAGAGAAAGGCAGACGCTTCCTGATCCTAACCCTGGGGGTGGTATAAGCCGGGAGGATCACATGGAAGGAGAAGATCCCCTAAGAATCGGGAGGGCTCAGTTGGGTGAGATGCAGTGTTTGTTTTCCTCTAGGGAAGACATATCATCAAGGTCATAGTATGTAATGGCTCTCTGTCAGAAAGATGTGTTTACTCCCCACGTGAAAGTTCTTAACGTGGGTGAAAAGATTCATCACCACCTATGCATTAGGAGAAAGGAATCCTCTCTTAAAACAATGGAAATTAATAGGACTGAACACTTCCTTAACTCCCAAAGGATAAGGAAAGATGAGTTTGTATATAATGCCAATTATATCTGAAGATACTTATTTCTCTGTAATGCCAAATATTGTAATTCATTCTTATGACACATTCCTGTAGGGAATATCATTAGGTACATTATTCAGAAATAAGCATGAGATAAACATTCTAATGAAGAAAAAGGATTTGTACACTACTAAGTCCCAAGATCCCCCAAGTACTGGGACATCGAAGAGGGCTGAAGAGGAACAAAACTGCAAAGTGCAGCTCGTTATTGGAAATGACCCACACCTGATGGTGACTGGAGGCTTAAAAGGTCCCCTAAGGTGCAGGCCATTAGTAAGAAGGAGGACCAGAGCTGTTGTTGTAGGAGGAGGAGTTGTGAACCCTCTTCATTGCAGCAGAGGCTGGAGGAGAAAGAAGTTGCCGGGACCACTGTTGTGTGTCGAGCAGTATTCGGTCCTTAGAGGGTCGTCACTTCCAGAAGCCTTAATTACAGAGGGCGCGCAGCAGGAGCATCAGAGAGGGAAGCGTGCCCCATGTGGATCTAAATTGAAGATGCTGCACAGCGGGAAGCAAAGGTTTGAAAAGCTTTCACCAAAACAAGGCTGTCTCCGGTGGCAGGTAAACAATGGAGATCCTTTGGAGAAAAAGAAGTTCTGTTTGTGAATGGTGTGGTGTGCGGCACACTGGAAGTAACAGATTGCCATACCGCGAAAAGCAGCTGAGGCAGAGGACCTAGAGGCAGTGAGGGAAACAGAGGCACACACCAGACCTGGTGAGTTCACTAAACTATTGTGACCACGGAGTGCCCTGTAACCTCTTGCTTGGTCAGACCAGATACCTTAGCACCTGAAATCAAATGTGTAGATCGAAAGATGGCAATTTTGAATACCAAACTGACAGAAAGCAGGAAAAGCATTATTTTGTGAAACCAACTGACTGTGATTATAAGCATGCAGGTATATTTAAAAGCCAGCAACAAGATGGGGCAATATTTCAAGAACACAATACAAACCACCATTGCCAAAGTCAAAAGATATCTAAAACACAGCAAATTAAAATTAACAATCATTGCCAAAGTCAAGAGGGGGCAAATGAGAGTCCCAAAGTTTGTAAAGTGTGTTGCCCATGTTTGAAGAAGTACACACAAGAAGCTTGTGCAAATCCACATAACCAAAGCCAAAGAAGAGTTAGAGTGAGAACGAGTAATTGGCAGTGTTTGGTTAATGAAGAAGTAGGGAAACACGAATGCCAAAAAGGCAGCTCTTTTGGTAAAGGATATTTAGAAGGAGTGGAGCATAACTTGCAGAGGTTCTGAAAATCACAAAGTGTCTTAAAGAGCACCAATGTGAACTTGTCTAACCAACAAAATTCTAGAAACATGGTGTTGTGAAGCAAGAGACATTGTTAAGTTTCTGGAAGCTGATCTTAACCACAGAAGCACTGGTAGTTCATAGTTTTCTGGCCTTGCAAGGGAGTGTACCAGGTCAGAGGTGGTAGTACCACTTTATTCTGTTCTGGCAGGAGATTATACAAGAACAGAGAACTTTGAAGTAGCAGGCCTGGCATGGGAGTAAAGCAGGTGAAAGTTCAGAAAATACTGTGAAGAATTATAAACCTGGTATAGGAGTAAACAAGGTGAACGTTGATGAAATAATGTGAAGCAGTGTTGACAAGTCATAAAGAAGCCATAGTAGGCCTGGCACTGAAGTAAACCAGGAGGAAAATGATGAAGTGCTATGAAGCAGTGTTGACAAGTCATAAACATCCAGTAGTAGGCCTTGTATGGAATTGAACCAGGTGGGAGCTGATGAAGTGGTGGTGACAATCATAAAGAAGCAGTGGTAGAACCAATGATATGCTTTGATGAAATATTGCTGAATCATCCTGACAAACTTTCACTGTTGAAGCAAATATTGTATAAACTGCTGAAGATGTATATAAAAATTGCTAAACAAATATGTGGTTTGAGAATAATCCTGACAAAGACAGTTTATATTACTTCTACTGAACTCAGTAAATGTCCTTGGTTTATGTGAAGAAGATAGAAATCTTGTTGAGCAGTCCTGAAGTGTTGGAACCTTTTGTTGCTAAGTTGAAATCAAAAGAACTACATTGGAACTTTGATAGAAGACAAGATTTCCTTATTCTTTTGGAACTGTTTAACAGAATCCTGATTGAATCTGGGGAAGAGAAATTCAAACAGATTATAAAGAGACTGTTATCCTACTGTGAATGGAGGATACAACAGGGTCAGCGCACTGAACTTGGAAGCAGGACCCCACAGAGCAACAGAGGTTCGAATCCTGGATGTGTGCTTAGAAACCAAGCTCAGGTGTGTTGCTGTTAAACTGCCATATGTTACCTTGTTGAGTTGTTGTATGTATAAATGTGTGGGACAGAACATTTTTATTTGAGTGTTTCCTTTAGTTTATTTTAGGCTCAGAAATCCTAGTCAGGGTAGGGATAGTGAGACATTTGTCCAACCTTTTGAGTAAATAATGTGCCATCTTTTGAAAAACCTTCACAACGTTGTTTGCCTCGCATTTATGACCACTCACATTATGTTTTTGGAATGGCACAGGAGAGGAAACCAAGATGGCACCTAAGATCTGTCAAGTGAGAATGATTATCTCCCTCTCAGAACCTGAGCGTCTAATCCAGAACCAGAGGTAGTGCATATAAAAACTGTGAATAAAATGTGTGCCTGTGCCTGGAAGCAGCTTCAGTTCTAAAGCAAGGCACTTCTAGCCAAGCGTAGAAAACTCTCTTTAGCTCTCGCTCTCTCTTTCTCCCTAGTGTCTACATTCAAAACCGAAATGAAATAAAAGAGTGTCTATTTTCACAGATTTCTCCAACAAACTTTGAGAAAAATTCATGAGACTAACCAAGAAATTATAAATATCTATAACTATATTGCACAAAATCTATATTTATTTAATGTTAATCTTTGCTTTTTAGAGATTTGGGTGGATTTAAGGGAAAGTGTAGATTATGTTGTGTGAATGCAGTGGGAGGATGGCTCAGGGTCAATTTGTTTGTCTTGGAAGCAAAACAACGCAGAGCAACATAGGCTCGAGTCCTGGTACTGTGGTCAGAGAATGGTCTCCTGTGTTCAGCATGTAATAAATGATTATTTCATGAATGTGTGTCTTTGGAGCGGATATATTGTTTATGACTCCAACACGGTTCCCTTATTTGTTTGCATTACCATTAGAAACAAGTGGAGTACAAAATACTACGTGCAACCTCTTGACCTCAACTGGTACAGTTAGACACATCAGCTAAGGTCATTGGGTTTAATGCCTCCTTGTCTTGGTTATTCAAACACATGAATAATATCCCATCTCTTGGTAATGGAGACTATAGGAAACTGGCTTTAGTTCATTAAAAAAAAAAAACACTCACACTGGCTCAATTCAATAGAGAAATGTGTGGGTTAATGAGATTGGAGACATGTACAGTAGACATGTTGCAGGCTTTTGAAAAAAAAACATATGAATACTCTTGATTCAAATTCAAAGGCATTATACAACCTGTCCAATTAAGCACCAATCGCTATGATATACTACTCATCACATCTTCAGAACATCACTGTTAACAGCAGATACATTGATCACTGAAGTCAGGTGAATGGCATTTGAGAGTTCTAGTTTCCGATACTTGGACATTTCTGAGAGCAAAGAATGTTTGTTTGAGCCAACAAATGATGATGATGTCTTATCAATAAAGCACTTTCTCCAAACAGATTTACATAGAACGTATTTACAGACAGTGTCACCCAACAATTGATGATACTCACTTATGGAGCCCAAAAGGAATAAAGACTGAGTTGGCCTTGGCAGGATTCGTACCTGCAACCTGCAGATCACACACTGATCGCAGTAGAGAGTAATAAACACGCTAAGATATCTTCCGCCTTGGCCAAGCTAATTGTCCCTTTATGGATTGGATTTAATGTTTTTTTAGGTATGTACACAAGGGAATTCTAGACGTAGATAGGGATTAAGTAGGGTGAGTAGTTCTTAAAGTGCTCAACAAAGATTGTGTCTCACGTCCAAAATTCAGACCCTCCAAAATAATGCCTTAAGAGCTGCCCTAAGCTTCCCCACAAATTCACATATATCTGTCCTCAGGAGATCTGCCAATTGGATTTATATGAAAGACAAAACTGGATCTTTAACACATACATGTCTTAACCAATCAGCCCCACAATACCTTACAGCTAGATTCACTAGACAAACAGCCTCTCACTCCCTAAGAAAAGTCAACTCCAACCTTCTATTAGTACCCAGATTGAAGCGTACTAAATCTGGGGGGAGCAGCTTCCCTGTTAAAGCAGCACAATACTGGAACTCCCTCCCCCTTGCCTTAAGGGAAGATCTACCTTACTTACAATTTAGATCTAGTCTCATTCACCGGCTAAAGGAACTTGACGCCTGACCTTACCACACCTGCAACTTCCTAGCATTTATTGTATATATGTGACTTAACTACTCTTGTTATACATATGTGTTTCACACTTATTCTTTGTATTTATTGTATATACCTATCCGCCCTGCCTGTTGTTCATGCATACAGCATTGTAACCATAGCTGTATTTATTCATGTCTACTATGTAACACAAGCTTAACAACCCTCTTTATGCCTTCGCGCCCTAATACATTTGGGTCTGGTGCGCAATATAAATAATAAAACAAACAAATAAAATAGACATGTTATAAACAAGGTTGTGCCTTTTCGAGCTGGCTAGCAAATTGATTTGATCAGACTCACAAAATGTCTCATTTAGCTTGTATACTAATCTTAGCTACCCATGTTGAGCAGGCATGTGTTTGAGTGCTGTGAGGTAGTCAGGACAGTGTGTGAGTGCAAGAGACACGTTATGTGGCCAGCTAGACTGAATTTTTGTCTGCGACGTAGCTGCATTCTGATAGCCGAGTCCTTTTGTGTTGTGTCTTAGAGTGGTGTATGGTAGCGGATGCATGTGAGTAGGAGGCCGGGCCTGCAGCTGGAATCCATCAATATGGAGTGTGCTACGTATGTTTGTGCCCCAGCTGGTTTCTTGAATTTGTCAATGAGGTGAGGAATTATGTGTTGGGGTTTCCTGGGATTTATTCTCCACCTTGCTCTGGAGAGATCCCAAGGAGAAAAACATATAAAGACCATACCTTCTATATACATTCACCTGAACGCTATCTCATGAGCTACCTACATTCCTTAAGCAGATCTGCTATGGAAAGATTGATAGGGTTCTATGAATACCTAGATGCACCTAAATGATGTCCTCGCTTTTACCCCATGTAAAACAGCTCTTGAAAAGAAGAGCATGGCAAGAGAACTGACGCAGCACATGGTCTTAATTTTTGATAATCTAATATCAAATTTATAAAATTCATTCTAATCCAGCCGCCAAGAGCAGGTCCAAAGAAAGCCAAGCTGCCAAGTCATCTTTTGGATGACAGTCCTGGCTCCTTCCCCCTAACCACAACAGCCCAGATGAAAAAGTTGCAATTTAATTTTTACAAACTGAAATCTTGCTATAGGAAGTGGAGGAGATTTTGGGAGCAGGACATGGAAATTTGTGCTTGAGAATAGTTGTTTGGCTCAACAGCTGAAAATATTATTTTTCGTGCAGTGCAACGTATAGATGTCTTTAAACTGTTGACCCCTTTTATTTGAAGTATTTTTGCTTTCTGTAGATGAAAAAAATCATCCTGTATCTTTCAAATGTGGCTGGTTTATTTTGATCACACTCTTACCCAATAACTGTTTGTGCAGATAACCATGTATTTTGCAATGTACCAACATTGTGAGCAAAGGGTGCTGCATGAAACACTTTTGAGAGTGACCAGCCAAGGCCTTGTTTACAGAGCGTATACATCCAGCACTTTTTTCTGCTTGAAATCCCAGAACTTGCAATTTCCCTAAATTTAAAATGCGAACGAAAAATCTACAATCTGCAGAATTCAAATGGAAAATAAAACTGGACTGGATGGCAGTATTTTAATTTTTAATGCTTATTGTTTAAAACACAGACTTAGCTTGAGAGCAGCAGGGCGCTCTAGGGAGTGCGGGCAGCCAGCATTTGGGCTGGCAACTTTTAAAAGTAGTGCAATACCTTGAGTTGAGGACTGTGCGTCAGTATGTGCTCCCATTGGAATTAGTCCATGGTCAGGAGTTGTTGAAAAAGCCATGTTTTGAGGGATTTATGAAATTAGAGAATTATTGGGGCATTCCAAGCCAACATCAGAATTGATTTATAGAGAGTGGGTGCTTGAAAAGAGAAGTATTGTACGTTGTTTCTCTCTTTGTGGATGAGCAGTGATTCAAGCCAGTTGGTCTATTTGCTGTGCAAGGTGCGGGTGCCACTACATATGTGGAGCTTAGATGCCAGGCTAGTCAGCACTGGATTTTAGATGATCCAATCAGTCTTGAACAGTGTCCAGTCCTGGAGAGTAAGCCAATGTAGTTTGCGTAAAGTCAGCGCTGATTCTGTCAAATTTCCAGGCACCCATTATAAGTCGTTCTGCAGTAAGGTGGACTGATTTTAGGTGATCCAAGTGAGCAGCTGGCAGCCCTGTTAGGATTACATTTCCATCATTGATGTACAAGACAACAAAGGCCTGCACTACAGCCCAGAAGTCCTGCGGCGTGTTGAAGGGTTTCGATTTTTTGCAAAAGGATGGAGATTCGGAGCCAAGCTGTTTGGACCTTCTTGCCTATGTGTTTCTAGAAGGACAGGCTGCTGTCAATGGTGAAGCCTACAGATTTTTCTGAGTCCGGGAGTTGTGGATCAAATCCTTTTAGACGCAGATCATTGAGCCATTGTTGGACAAGTTCTTTAGCGAACGGACCGATGTGGAAGAACCCAGTAAAATAGTGGGTTACAGTAATGTTACCAATTCTTTGTCGTCAGTTTCCGGTTCCAACTTTGGAGGTGCCATTGAGGATTCATTTCCTGTATGTAGCTGGACGTTTATCCTTCACTTTACCTCTGATTTACCGATTTAACACAGACAGAATTCTCGCCCGCGGCAAATCCTCCAAATCCCGAATGGAGCTGTGCAGACTCCCAAAATGGTGATCAATTTGCCCATGTGGCTACTCATAATCCAGTGTTAGATATGCCGGAACGAGTGTCAGTAACGCTAACAGAGTTTTAGTATTTCCACAGAAAACCAACGGAATACCAACAAACTCAGAATTAGGTCCAACGAGACCTGGCGCTTCCCTAAACACCCACTTTGTGATTTTGGTGAAAGTGACAACTGCATGCAGGGTACCACATCCACATGCACCTTAGTCCCCTCTGCGTAACTTTTGTCATTTGTGTTACAATGTGCAAAACATGTTAAAACAGATTTTATTCTGTGCTTCACAGTGCGTAAGCAGCGTACACTACAGGAAGTATTGTAACGTATTCAAAAGGAATCCATCTTCTTTTAGCAGGTACTAAAACACACAGATTTCATAGGAGATGCATGCATTAACGCCGGCATGAATATGTGATGCTGGCATTAATGCATATTCTTATGGCAGGCAGAGCATTTGGAGCAGGAAAATAATGGTAATTAAGTTCAGTGCCCCAAGCTCAACCTGCTAAAATAAAGTGTCAACTAGTTCCAAAAGCAGGTGTGAATCCATTGCACAAGATTGGAATAGGACAAAATGACAGAGCACAAAAAGTCTGAAGCCCAAAGGTCTGACCCCTATTTGTTTGTATATAAATGTTGGGGGTAAAGTTTATATAAATGTATAGGGGTAAGGTGGGGGAGCAGTGGGGGGCTTCCCCCCAAATATATAGATGCAAACAAATAGAGAAAGAAAACAAAATAGAACAGACTTTTGGGACTCAGACTTTTCCATTCGGTAATTTCACGCAGATCCCACAAGATTTATACAGCTTTTTCTACACTCTGTGTAATTAGAAAAACACGCCCTCCCTCCAATCGGCTATTTTGGCCCAAATACACAATAATGGTCTCTGCATTTTCAATTAGCTATACATCGGCAAGAGGGTGGGATGAATACACGCTACAATCTAAAGTGCCAAGGAGGAGTATGCTTGTCCTTTTTGCATAGACTTGCATAATAGCCTGGGACTTCAAGGGTTAAAATTGAAAAATAGCTTCAAAATCTTACAGAGAAAAGAGAAATCCTAGGAAAGGGGTTGCAAGGGAGAGCAAAAAGTTAAAGATGGGCCCCAAATGATTCCACACAATCAGTGAATTGTTCACAGAGTTGCTAGCTATCAGTTAATTGCTAGTGCCTGCAGGAAGTTGAAGATGCCCTAAACTCCGGTCCCATTAGCAGTGGACACTAGGACAAGGGTCTGCATCCTTGGGCTCCCCAGAAATTTTGGACTACAACTCCTATCAGTCTTAGAAAGCCTAGTCAATGGTGAGGGATCATGGCATGGGAGCCGTAGTCCAAAACATCATCTGAGCCTCAGGGTGCATGTCCCTGCATTAAGGGTTTGGCTAATCTGAAAGAAGATGTTCTAAGAATAACAGAGGCAACAAGGGAGCATAAGGACAGCACTTAAAACCCAGAGACCCCAAAATGGCATCTATGACAAACGTTGGCTTGTTACATGATCTGCCCCAGTGATTGGAGGAAGGAAACAGGAAACTAAAAGAGGGAAGATGGGCAGAGGTAAAGTGGCTAAGTCAAATGTTTCAATGTGGTCACATGATGAGCAATGGGCGTAAGAGGCGAAGAATTAACTTTTGGAAAAAGGAGAAGCATATGCCAATGATTTGTTCAGAATGTTGCCTAAAATGCCACGTTGAACAACTGCGCGTTTGCCTTTTGTGTGTGTTTTTCAATGATCACATCCAATCTCTATTTGGGTACATCCTCTCTGATGCTGCCATGGGCTGGAAGTAAAAATACAATTGCAAAGCGATCAAAGCCCTTCACAATGCTTCATAAATAAACTTGCATTGCAAAAGCTTTGTCTTTTTTTAACAAAAATTTGGAAGAACGTCCACATTTGCATATCAATGTTAAGATCTCAAGGAAGAAATTGCCGAACAAAGAACAGCAATTACCCAAAGAAGGAGCTGCAATTTTCTAAAGGCTTGGCTAGGAAAAGAAAAAGGTTTTAAGCAAATCCCTCAAAAGGAACTGAACTGTTGAAAAGTGAACTGCTAGAAAATCAAAGTTGAAAGAATATAAAAGTTGCCCTGATCTCTAAAAGCTGAAAGCATTAAAGGTCCAAGTATGAGCTCTCACCTGCAGAGTCTACTCTAGATAATAGATTTAAGTTAGGAATGGGCGTGCCATGTCTGCGGGGCATGGAACCCACAGCATGGCATTTGTCCATATGAGTGACTGCACCCTTCACGGTGTGATGGAATATCTGACAGTAGGTTAAAAAGGCAAGCCCTCACTTTGAGTACAGAGTTAACAACTAACATTTCTTGACTACATTTCTTACCTCGGCTTTTACCTCAAATATGTAGAAAGTGGGTGTGTGTTTGGGACATAGAAAGGAGGGGGTTGGTATGTGAGGAATGGTGCAGAGGTCTCCCACCGCATTGTGCAGTAACATTATTGGGTCAAAAGAAATGTCTTTATCACTAGCCACGTCACATCTATACTCAATTTAACACATTGTGGTGGTTCGGAAGATATGACTTTTGGTTTTCCATCTCACCACTGTAGATTACTAATTGGGATGTGAAAATTCCTAATTTTCCTTAGACTAAATGAGTTCCCTAACTAACAAAGCTAACTAAGGTGCTGGTCAGTCATCAGTGAGAATCCCAAAGCTGGTTCTGTCCACTGTCCAAATTAGCCTATCCTGACCCTACCACGATAAGCACATCTAAGGAACAAGAGAATGACTCCCTTTTCCTGTGAGGTGGTTTCTCAGCAAGTTCAGTTCAATAAAATATTCTTACATAGTTCCTAGAAACCACTTTAAACAAGTCATACAATTCATATACTGGGTTCTTCAGGGTTTCAACTGTCTCTTTCACTCAATTGTTCTTTCTTTCCTTTCTGTTCTTTTCTTGTTTAATGGCATTTGGGATTATCCCTTCTGTTCCTTTCCCTTTCTTCAGACTATGGTCTTCTCTTTACGGTTCCATGTAATAATGCCCCTGCAAAAATGTCTCCGGACAGAAAAGTCAGCATTTTTTGAGGACGCATTATTACATTGAACATGCGGGGGGCACACTTGCAAACCCACAATTGTTTTTATTTTATTTACAAGGGGAGCAGGGGACATCCCAGCAACCCTTCCCCATAAATAATGTCACCATGTATAATGTCGACAATGGCTTTTCATGACGACATTATGTATGTGGACTTTATTTATGGGGACATTATTACCTAATGCCCTCTTTAGTCAATGTCCACTCTTTATTTTGATTCGGACAAGTTTGCAGATTGCTACTTGGGATTAATCTTTTCCTTCCACAGGGCAATTCTGTTCCTCTTTCTTTAGTCAGACTCAAGATGTCATCTTTTCTGAATGTCCACTCTTTATTTTGGCTATGACAATTGTGACTGTTCCAGTAATTATTCTCACTCTACACATAGGCTGTTGCTGTATATTATCTTTACTGGGATGAGTATTAGTGTTCCAGTAATGCTACTCACTCTTTTCATATATTCTTGATAATTTATCTTAACTGGGATGAGTATGAGCATTCCAGTAATGATTCTCACTTTCCTTGTATACACTTGATATTTGGTCTTGACTGTGACAAGTACTGGAAAGAGTAGGAGTATTCTAGTAACGATTCTCACTTTCTTCATCTACTCGTGGCACATCGTCTTGACTGGGACGAGTATGATCATTCCAGTGATGATTCTCCAACTCCTCAGATACTCTTGACAGTTGATCTCAACTGAAACAAGTATGTGCATTCCAGTACTAATCTTGGGTCTCCCTCCCGGGATTCGCGCTCTCCCTGCTACCTATCTAGTTAACGGATAGCGTCATCAGGTCATCTGGCAGTTTGGGGCCCTCTTCCTCGGATGTTAGGTTGGCTTCTCGTTCCTTCGTTCCTCTCTCGATCGGCTCTCTCCATGATGCCCTTATCGAAGTTGTTTCGGTATCATTTATGGACTTCCAGGTCCACCATAGTACGATCACATCATCACTTTTCACTCACTCTCTCTCAAGATGGCTTACATCCCCTTCGGTCTCTCACGTATCATTTCTCCTGCAGCACCATCCCTTAGAAGCTGTACTTGAGCTTCTTTCCACCATTGGATGCTGCGTGTCCCAGTTTCTCTCAGCGTCTCTAGCCTTGCTGATTTGAAACTTGCGGGTTCTCCTCTTTTCAACGTCTCCACCTCCAAGATTTGTGGCACTGCCTCAGGCTCACCTCCATAGCCTCGGAGGGAAATGCTCCCCACTGGGGAGAAGTAACGGAATCCCGCAATTCATCAGATGTCCTAATTCCTGATATGTTGTATTCCAATTTTTACCGCCAACCAAAAGTTAGAGGTAAACATTTATAAAAAAGTCCCTTAACATTTTGAAAAGGTTTTTGTATGCAATGACGTGAAGGGCAAACACTTCCCTTCACTACAGTAATGCAATTGTTCATGATGCCCACACAGTGCATGAAATACTGGGCATCCTCAAGACCCAACTTCTCACCCTTATCTCAGTATAATGCCGAGAAGGGTGAATATCGAAAATTCTATGTTTGATAAACACATTCTTTCCCAGTAGCTTTATAAAACAGTTCTGTAAATAATGCACTTCCATCATTTGTGTACATAAGTAAAAAGAGACAGAAAAACATTCGCTATTTTTTAATTTATCATTTGTGAAGTGTTGAAACCAATATCAAAGAGGTCCTCTCTGAACAATATGAGAAAAGGAGCAATATTAGTCAAAGGAACTAAAAGAGTCAATAACACAATTCAAGTTCTCAGGATTTCTTTGTCTCCTTTTCCGATCACTTTCCACTATACCCTATCAGCGCTTCTTAATTCAAAGCTAAAACACTGAATTCTAAGGGGTGTCCACATTTACTTAGAAGTAATGCTTGCCGTAACCTCACATGTCAATTTGCTCATTTGTGGAAAAAAGAAACTTCACATACTGGGGCCGATTCATGGAATAATTGTGCGCCGAAATCGGTGGCGCAAGCAAGAAAAATCCAGCACACACGTGCGAATCGCACACAACCGATCCATGGACGTCTGTGCACGTATTTTTCCTCGGAGCTATGCCGAAATAACGCGTGGTGCACACATCACTGCGACATCCCGAACACTATGCATGACACGCACAGCGAAAGTGAACAACGTGTAGCGCACACACCAAAAAGTGAGCAGAACACGCAGAATGGAGAACAACGCGTGAAAATGAGGGCGTAACTGGGGAAGTACTGCTGGGAAATACATGGAATGCCCACACGTGCGCGAACAACACATATTCATGGAATCGAATAGGGGGAACCCGCGCACACCAAAAGACACGCACAGGTGTAAACACATCCACCACGAAAGGCAGGCGGAAGCGGCCTGCGTAGTATGAAAGTGCGCACAAACAACAAACACGCATATACAGCTAAGATAAATGTCCCATTTCTCGCAGCAGTGATCGTGGGACACCGCAGGAGAAGAATAGCCAGGCCCCACATTTATTTGCCCAGGACCAGCCTTTTTGCAATGCCTGATGACGAGGTCTATGGCAGGTATAGGCTTCCACCTCATATCATCCTAGACCTGGTCACTGAGTGGGAGGATGACCTCACATCACCCACCTTGTGCTTCCAAGCACTGAGTCCCTTGGAAAAGGTGCTCAATGTCCTGCATTTTTTGGCCACTGGGTCATTTCAGCAGACAACTGCAATAGTTGGGGGTGTCTTACAGCCCACGCAGTCACGCTGCCTACACAAGGTGTTGGCAATCATGACTGCACGCTCCTCAGTCCGCAGGCACATATACATGCCCAGAACACCCGCAGAAAGGCAGGCCGTGGTCCAGGACATTTACAGGGTGGCACACTTCCCCAAATTGCTTGGTGCCATTAGATTGCACCCATGTGGCCCTACGTCCACCTATGGCCACTGTGAACATCTACCGCAACTGCAAGCACTGGCATTCTATCAACGTGCAGGTGGTATATGATGCCAAGGGAATCATCACCTCTGTCTATGCAAACTATCCTGGTCTACTCATGACAGTTTCATATACAGAATATCCGCCCTGAACCGGGACCTGGAAGCTGAGAAGCATGGCGACACATGGCTCATTGGTGATTAGAAATGTCTGTGCACATGCATGCATGTCACACACAGACAAATACGCAAACCCAACTAATGACAACCATCATCACCTTTACAGGGGAATGTGCCTACCCTCTGGGCACCCACATGATGACGCCAATACAGAACCCCACCACACCACCCCAGGTAAGATACAACGCAGCCCACATTGCAACCAGGAGCATAGTGGAGCGTTCATTCGGAGTGCTCAAGTCACGCTTCCGCTCCCTTGACTGCTCTGGCAGTCAGCTACTATATGCACCCCCAGTAGTGTGCAGGATCATTGTGGCAGCATGTGTCCTGCACAATGTTCCAACAAGGCGGGGCATACCGGTGGACATAGTGGTGCCCCCACATTCCCAACCACACGCCCAGGTGCTGCTCATTGGAGGGGAAAGGGCACGTGGCGAGGCAGCCCGGACCCAGCTTGTTGCCACATTTTTCACCTAAACTCCCACCCCTGCGGAGTGCACACAGTCCTGGCACATACCAGGTGGTGACAATCGATGATGACAAAGAGAAAGTCAACTGTCAAAACCTTACAACCCTGAGAATGTTTCCATGGAAGTGCTACATTGTGTGCATCCCTAGCTACTTAAACATAACCAATCCGGTGTGACCAAAAGGAACACATCCAGGGTGCATATCATACCACCCCCCTGCAAAACAGGCCATGAAAATCACTGGTATATCACCCAAACCCTCCCAACCCCCATTACCCTCGTCAGCCACACCATGACATGGCATGCAACAGCAAAAGAGCAAACCAAATGCACAACACATGACAAATGAGTTACAAAGTGCCACGTGATAAATAGAAACAGGAGACAATCACACCTGACATGGAATCAGATGAAATGACTGACCAACAACCTCCCACACATACAAAGTCATAAACAAATACATGCCACCAGAGGTACCATCAAAAAAAAAGACAGAATGCCTGTTGGCATGCACATTGGCCAATCCAAATCCACAAATCAGAAAACTGTGTGCTTTGTGTGTCCCCTGCAACACACTGCTCAGCACACAGCACAGTGAGTGGCCATTGTGTTGGGGATACACCTTGAGCATCATATAAAAAAGGACAAGCAACTAAAATTACCCAGTGACGCTTGTACACAATCCGAAAATTGTAAGTGATCATGCGCTGCAGGGACACAGCATGACAGAGAAGGCAATCTGTGTGCACGTGTGGGCATGGATGGGTGATTGTTTGTGTGGTGGTGCATTGCGTAAGTGTGTGTGTCAGTAGGGACATGCACTCAATACATGCATGTGAAATGAAGTGACCCTCAGTGTCCTGTACACATCACATGTGAACATTGCCCATGTGGACACCCCACTCTGTCAAACCACACCAATCCCCTGAGACCTGAAAAGTAAACCCAACACAGCAACATCCATTGACCAGCAGAACACATCATGTACATAGTACCCCACATTGACAATGTCAGACAGTGACCAGTCACTGGTGCCCAAGCGTACTGTCTGACAACAAAAGACCCTCCTTCATTTCCTCATCACCTTGACCTTCAGAAGAACTGTCTCTGGGGTCCGTTGGATCCCCCTTCACCTTGGTTTTATTGTTCTTTCCTTTGTGTAAATAGGGTCTAGCTACCTCAGAGGCCACCTTGACCGGTAAAAATACCAAATCGCAGAGAACTCCAAGGAGCCAAACCCCCAAACCAGGGAAAAAGCCTCAAGGCACCTAAAACCCCTGGAAGAGTCTCCAGTAGATGACTTGAAGTTGTAGAATATGGCCAAGTACATGTCCAAGCTGAATGATAGAATAACTTTCAAGGTTGCACAGTTGTAGAATGGTTCAACAGGATGGGTAGGAATTTCAGTAGACAATAATCAATGAGGAGGACACAACTGATGGGTAGTGGTGAAACTTGTGTAGAAAATAACCAAGGAGGCTGGCATGACTGGATGGTTCAGCTGAAACCCAATCAATCCTTGATAGTGTGCATGGAGAAAGGCAGAGACAGCACAAGTCTGGAAAGGCAGAGTGAATGCGAGATTGCCCGAAACAGCTTACAGCAAGTTAAGAGCCAGAACAGTTTAATAGCTTCGGTAAAAGGCCAAAGTCAACATAAAGATATGGATGGAATAGGTGAAAGATAGGAGGAGCAAGAGAGAGAGCGAGGGAGAAGATGCTGTGGTACAGAAGTATACTCAGGCAAACTGAGGCAGCATACGAGTATGCGAAAATAACTGCCCGAGATACGGGCGGAAAAATCTACAACAAGGACAGTAGCAGGAAGAAAACCAGGGACCAAAGGCACTAGAGTGTGAAAAACGAGTAAAAGAGCTGTAGTCCAGTAGGAAAACCTGTGCCGTCATGCAGCAGCAAAGTCCATGTCATGATCTCTGCTTCCAAAAGGTCAGGGTTTTCCCAACTCCCTTGGAAGCAGATCCATAACCCAGGTTCCGAGTGCCAACCAGTCCCAATTGGGACCTTTTGGACCCAGTCCTGGCGCCAGTGGCACCAGGCTCATAAATATGCCCAGTCCCAGCGCTGGAAGTGCCGGGCTCATAATGCTTGGGTGGACTTACCTTCAGCAGACCATGCTGCTTACTTGCCTGCCAGTTGAGCCTCTGATCCTCTTCTGTTTGGAACTACTTTTCCTGTTGGGTGGGGCTGGAGCCACTCCCTAGATTCAGAACACTGGAACTCTTCTGGAAGGCAGGAACTCTTTTCTTACCAGGAACTCTTTTCTTACTTAGGCGTGGCTGTGGAAGGAGACACCTATGCACTACAGGAGGCTATTTAAACCACACCCGGTGGATGAATCTTGCTTTGCGTTATTCTGTAACCTCTGCAGCAGAACGCTCATCTTGTCTTCTGCATCCGGTCCTGGGCCTAAGGAAAAAGGCTTACCATCCTGAATCCAGTCTTCAGCAACACCTATAAAGACAAGAAAGAAGAGGTTAGCATTCCGGCATCTGAAAGGCAAAGGCTTACCATCCTGAATCCAGTCTTCAGCAACACCTATAAAGACAAGAAAGAACAGGTTAGCATTCCGGTATCTGAAAGACAAAAGTTTACCAACTCTTCGCACGCTCCGGAGGCCTTCGGCGCTGCATCCCGCATCTGAAAGACAAAACAAGGTGCGTTTAAAGACATTGGGGAACTTTAATACTCACGTGCCATTACTCCTTTCCACATCTAATCCAGTGGGTATTCCGGCACCCTGCAGCCGCTCCGAACTCGTACCTGCAAAATAAAAAGACAGTTAGAGCGCATAGTGAAGCAGGCAACAAGCGCTTACTTACGTGCTTCCAGGCGCTTCTATTCATCACACGGGCTCCATCTTCAACTCACTTCAGCCCGTCATCCGCCATCGCCGGAACCCTGCAAAACAAGAGACATCATTACTAAAGACTTTAAAGACATTTGAATGACTCGAAACTTACCGTTCGTGCAGTAAACGACGGACAGCAGTCCTCTGAAGTCAAGAGGCCTGCGCTACCTATCCAGTGAAGAAACTGGTTACAGCACCCTGCCCCGAGGCAGATGGAGAGCTCAGCATTCACTTACCTAAGGTGAGAGCGTTAACCTTTGGGGGTCTACAGGAGAGGAGAAGAGGAAAGAGATAGGGACACCCCAATAACCCCAGTTCATTAACCCCATACTTTCTATCTGCAGACATCTTACTCTACACGTCAGGCATACAGTGCACAGAGGTCCAGCCCAAAGAGCCAACCGGGTGCTACACATCACCTTTGAAGATACGGTAGTCGCCCAGTCAAGACCGGCGCCTCTGCGAGAATCAGGTGAGCGTTACAGAACGCAAAGCCTACCGCAAAACTCTCGCCCAGGCGCTATGGAAACCTCAGATACTGACCCCCTAGCCCGGATACTTGGGGAACTAAGGGCAGAAGTGCATGCAGCTCGTCAGGAAACGAATGCTCTAAGAAGGGAACTAATTATTTCCAAGGAGAGAACAGACAATCTTGCTAGACAAGTGCTACAGTCACAAGCCGGACAGACCCCGTTACCCGCATCAGGGGCAAATCTTCCTTCAACATCCTCTATGAATCCAGTGCAGATCAACCTACCTGGGAATGTACCTCTGGCTCCGCCCGAACGATTTTCTGGTGACCCAAAGAGGTTTGCAGTATTTATCAATCAGTGCCGGTTGCACTTCTTATGCCGGCCAGCAGCCTTTCCAACTGATCAAGCAAAAGTAGCTTTTGTACTTTCGTACCTTAGTTGCAATGCGGCAGACTGGTCGATCCCTCTAGTTAATCAAGATGATCCGGTTCTCCATGATTTTCAAGCCTTTCAGCTTAGTATAGAAAAACTGTTCGCAAGACATTCACAGGGGCAGGCCTTGGACAATGAGCTTCTTTCGTTGCGACAGGGTAATCAAGACCTTTTGGCTTATATTGCATCTTTCAATAGACTAATAGTGGAAACTCAATGGCCTGAGGACAAAAGGATTACGCTGTTTTATAGAGGTCTACGTGGAGAGCTCAAAGACGTTTTAGCCCAAGTAGTGAATCCCCCACAAGACTGTTCGGATTATATAGACTTGGTCGTTCAAATAGATCACAGGCTGCAGAACAGGAAGGCCGATCGTTCCAAGTTTGATGCTCGAGTATTTTCCAAACCGCCAACTCCTTCCAAAGGAGTAGACTCCGGGGAACCCATGCAAATAGGGGGTCGGAAAGGTCCTCTAACACAAAGGGAGCGGGAAAGGAGGAAACAGTTGCAATTATGCCTATATTGCGGAAACTCAGGGCACTTTCTTCGAGACTGTCCGGTGAAACCTGCCAAGAAGGCAGTAGGAGCTGCAGTTACCAAAGTTACAAACTCTGAGCAGGGAAACGACCTCGCCCGACAAGAATAGAGGTCCTCTTGCCGAGCGTGAAAACCAGTTCCGTGACCTCGCATTTCGTGATACCTATGGTCCTCATTAGCCCTGATAATCCGGATCGATTACATGCAATTGAAGCTTACGTCGACAGCGGTGCCATCGGCAATTATGTGGATCATGAAATGGTTTTGAGGATGAATCTAACTCTTTGTCCCAAGGCTGTAAAGGACGTCATTACTACGGTGGATGGTACGGAGATAGCCTCCGGGCCAGTAACGCATACCACTCAAGAGGTGACGCTAGTAAGTCAAGATGGACACCATGAGAAGATCGTGTTCGATGTGATCAAGGCCCCTCAGTTTCAGATTATTCTAGGAATACCTTGGTTAGAGAAACACAATCCTCTGATCGATTGGCGAGCAAAAACGGTCCAGTTTCCAGAATGTGTCTCTACTTGTCACCCTCCACCTGGTGTTGCACTGGCCGCAATTTCTTCAGAGACTCCCCAGTTACCTCCCGAATACCTAGAATACCAAGATGTTTTCCGGAAGGATCAGGCTAACTCTCTACCTCCTCATAGGTCTTATGACTGCCAGATAGACCTGATACCTGGATCTACTCCTCCTTGTAGTAGAATTTATGCCCTCACCGAGCCTGAGAACCTTCACCTTCGACAATACCTGGATCAATACCTGGCAAATGGGTTTATTCGTCCTTCCAAGTCCCCTGCTTCTTCAGCTTTGTTCTTCGTTCCAAAAAAGGAAGGAGACCTTAGAACTTGTATCGATTATCGCTCCCTGAACCAGATCACCGTTAAGAATAGATATCCGTTACCTTTGATCCCTGAACTCCTGGACCAAGTCAGAAAAGCATGCATATATACAAAGCTGGATCTTAGAGGAGCTTACCACTTGGTACGAGTAAAAGAGGGCGATGAATGGAAGACGGCCTTCCGCACCAAGTATGGGCTATTTGAATATCAGGTCATGCCCTTCGGACTTTGCAATGCCCCGGCCGCTTTTCAATATTTTATGAACGATGTCCTCAGAGAGCTCATAGATGTATGTGTTGTTGTTTACATTGACGACATCCTCGTTTATTCTTCATCGGAATCTGAACATCGGAAACACGTGAAAATGGTCCTCGAAAGATTGCGTCAACACAAACTTTTCGCTAAGTTGGAAAAATGTGTTTTCAACGTGACTGAAGTTGAATTCTTGGGATTCATATTATCACCTGGCAGAGTGCGTATGGATTCAAAGAAGGTCGATGCAGTTCTCAAATGGCCATCACCATCCTCCGTAAAAGGTGTGCAAAGCATGTTAGGCTTCGCTAACTTTTACCACAGGTTTATCCCCGAATTCTCTCGAATAGTCCAGCCCATCACTGCCTTGTTAAAGAAAAACAAACGTTTTGAATGGTCTACCGAGGCGGAACAAGCTTTCCAGGATTTGAAGACTAAATTTATCTCTGCACCAATCTTAAAACACCCTTGCCCCGAACTCCCCTACATCGTGGAAACTGATGCTTCAAGCCTTGCCATGGGGGCAGTTCTATCACAAAAGGACCCGGTAACCAATCAGTTGCATCCCGTGGCATTTTGGTCCCGCAAATTCTCGCCTCCTGAAATCAATTACACGATTACTGACAAGGAACTTCTGGCTATCAAGTCTGCCTTTAAGGCTTGGCGGCATTATCTGCTGGGGGCCCGACACACCGTTACTGTGATTACGGATCACCGAAACCTGCAATATTTGAAGACCGCAAAAGCCCAATCCTCTAGACAACTCCGTTGGGCATTATTCTTTGCCGAGTTTGACTTCATAATTACCTATCGACCTGGTACAAAGAACGGTAAAGCCGATGCCCTTTCTCGGATGGGAGTGGAAGAACACTTGGTCAACCCTAAACCTGTACCAATCATTCCCGAACAAAGAATTCTGGGTGTAATCGCCACAGAATCCATAGAGGAAGTTAAGGATACAGCCAGGCAACTTGTAACTCCAGCAGACATACAGAATTGGCATCTGCAGGGAAAGGACTTTGCAGTAAAGGACAACTTATTGTATTTCCAAGAACGATTATACCTACCCAGCACAGATTTACAGAAAAAAGTAATCTCTTGTTATCACGACTCTTTAATGGAAGGTCATCCCGGTATAGCCAAGACCTCAGAAAAGATCAAGCGCTACTTCTGGTGGCCGTCTTGGAAAAAAGATATCAGAGACTGTATAATGTCCTGTGGAGTATGCGCCCAAAACAAGAGTCAAAAGGAAAGACCAGCAGGCCTCTTACGCCCTATTGACATCCCACCTCGCCCTTGGCAAACGCTTTCTATGGACTTCATCACCGATCTACCTCCATGCTCCGGATACAATACGATTCTAGTAATCGTGGACTTATTCTCCAAGATGGCGCATTTCATTCCGCTCAAAGGCTTGCCAACAGCAGCAACTCTGGCCCGAGAATTTCTCGAAAACATCGTCCGACTGCACGGTTTTCCTTCGGTTCTAATTTCGGATCGAGGTAGTCAATTTATTTCTCATTTTTGGCGAAGTTGCTGTCGGTCGGCTCAAATTGATGTGAGACTATCGATCAGTCACCACCCTCAGACCGACGGACAAACCGAGAGGACCAATCAAACTCTGGAACAGTATTTACGCTGCATGCTGCAACAAACTGAAAAAACTTGGAAAGATATCCTTTGGATAGCCGAGTATGCCTACAATAACTCTGTCCATTCGGGAACTGGGAAAACCCCGTTTTTTCTTTTGTACGGCAGTCACCCTCGAACCTCGGAGTTGGATCCCCTCCAAGATCTTGAAACACCAGCAGTAGACTACCTGCATTCTACAATCACCCAAGCCTTTAAGGAAGCTGTTTCTCACCTTCAAAGGGCTAAAGAACAATACAAGAAAGGAGCAGATCAACATCGGAAGGAAGCCCCTCACTATCAAGTAGGGGATCAAGTCTGGTTATCCACCAAATATCTATCTCTAAAGGGGCCACGCACATTCAACCCAAGATACCCTGGTCCCTATTCCATCACTACCATAGTAAACCCAGTAGCGGTCAAGTTGGACTTGCCCCCGCACATGAAGATACATCCGGTCTTCCACGTCTCTCTATTAAAACCCGTGCAACCTCAAACCCGACTAACCAAATCTCCAAAACCTATCCTAGTGGATGGAGAACTCGAGTTTGAAGTCAAAAGCATTCTGGACTCCAAGATCTCCAAATCTAAACTATTCTACCTAATTGACTGGAAAGGCTACGGCCCCCAAGAGAGATTCTGGGAACCTGCTGAATATGTCCACGCTCCTCGCCTAATCAAAAGATTTCACCGAACATTTCCTGACAAGCCAAAACCCCCGGAGAAGCCCAGTTTGGGAGGGGCCTTGAGGGGGGGTACTGTCATGATCTCTGCTTCCAAAAGGTCAGGGTTTTCCCAACTCCCTTGGAAGCAGATCCATAACCCAGGTTCCGAGTGCCAACCAGTCCCAATTGGGACCTTTTGGACCCAGTCCTGGCGCCAGTGGCACCAGGCTCATAAATATGCCCAGTCCCAGCGCTGGAAGCGCCGGGCTCATAATGCTTGGGTGGACTTACCTTCAGCAGACCATGCTGCTTACTTGCCTGCCAGTTGAGCCTCTGATCCTCTTCTGTTTGGAACTACTTTTCCTGTTGGGTGGGGCTGGAGCCACTCCCTAGATTCAGAACACTGGAACTCTTCTGGAAGGCAGGAACTCTTTTCTTACCAGGAACTCTTTTCTTACTTAGGCGTGGCTGTGGAAGGAGACACCTAAGCACTACAGGAGGCTATTTAAACCACACCCGGTGGATGAATCTTGCTTTGCGTTATTCTGCAACCTCTGCAGCAGAACACTCATCGTGTCTTCTGCATCCGGTCCTGGGCCTAAGGAAAAAGGCTTACCATCCTGAATCCAGTCTTCAGCAACACCTATAAAGACAAGAAAGAACAGGTTAGCATTCCGGCATCTGAAAGGCAAAGGCTTACCATTCTGAATCCAGTCTTCAGCAACACCTATAAAGACAAGAAAGAACAGGTTAGCATTCCGGCATCTGAAAGACAAAAGTTTACCAACTCTTTGCACGCTCCGGAGGCCTTCGGCGCTGCATCCCGCATCTGAAAGACAAACCAAGGTGCGTTTAAAGACATTGGGGAACTTTAATACTCACGTGCCATTACTCCTTTCCACATCTAATCCAGTGGGTATTCCGGCACCCTGCAGCCGCTCCGAACTCGTACCTGCAAAATAAAAAGACAGTTAGAGCGCATAGTGAAGCAGGCAACAAGCGCTTACTTACGTGCTTCCAGGCGCTTCTATTCATCACACGGGCTCCATCTTCAACTCACTTCAGCCCGTCATCCGCCATCGCCGGAACCCTGCAAAACAAGAGACATCATTACTAAAGACTTTAAAGACATTTGAATGACTCGAAACTTACCGTTCGTGCAGTAAACGACGGACAGCAGTCCTCTGAAGTCAAGAGGCCTGCGCTACCTATCCAGTGAAGAAACTGGTTACAGCACCCTGCCCCGAGGCAGATGGAGAGCTCAGCATTCACTTACCTAAGGTGAGAGCGTTAACCTTTGGGGGTCTACAGGAGAGGAGAAGAGGAAAGAGATAGGGACACCGCAATAACCCCAGTTCATTAACCCCATACTTTCTATCTGCAGACATCTTACTCTACACGTCAGGCATACAGTGCACAGAGGTCCAGCCCAAAGAGCCAACCGGGTGCTACACATCACCTTTGAAGATACGGTAGTCGCCCAGTCAAGACCGGCGCCTCTGCGAGAATCAGGTGAGCGTTACAGTCCAAGAGGGAAGACAGATACAACGTGCCGTCCAAACGGAACGGAGCGTAGAAGTAGTCTAGGCAGCCATCTCAGGTGAGGACTGGACCGTGAGTTGTGGTTCTTGGGTCACATTACTAGAGTTTCCACCTTTGCCACAATTCCCAGGGGTTGAACCTAACACGCACCCTTTTGACATTGTCACCACCTGGCCCCCTCCCACCATCAGTGTGGCTTTGATAGCTAAAGGGTGCAGGCTACCCTCTATAGCATGAAGTGCATCAAGCACGTATACAGTCAAGAAATGAAAAAAAAAACATCACAATCAACTTCAATAAATGCACAGTTCAAAAATGTACTTACCAAAATTGATTGCAGACATGCCATGGAGGAAACATCCATAATCCCCACTAGGGGTGTATAAACAAGTAATACAGCAGACTGGCCACAGATATGACGAAAGTCCAATGCCCTTGTGTAATTTGCTGTCACACCGAACCATCCTTGCAAGTCCATGGAAAGGGGAAGCAGGAGTGGCATGTGTGTCAGGACACCAAGCCACACACACATACACAAGAAAAGCTTGTATGGGGCCAGCTGGAACACACAGTGGATGCTTTCAAAAGCCACAAAGCACCACACCGTCACATTAATGCACAATAGACAAACAATATTATTTATTAAAAAAATTGCCACATACGACCAGGGGGGCTGGGGGGCTCCCAGGAGGGGGGAGGTACAGGGTGCACCTTAACACGCACCCGATGTTGCGATAAAAAAATTAAAAAAAACCCTCCATGGGCTCAAAGCCTGCATGGCCCGACCTGTGTGGAAGATAAGTTGTTGTACTACTCACCCTCTGGATGGAAATCAGAAGGTGGATGTGGCACAGTTTCCTGACCATGAATATCTGCAGCTTGCCCCTCCATGGCAGCAAGCATGCAGGTCTGGTATGCCTGGTCCTATGTGGCACCTCACGTTACACGCATGCTTCCTCTTGCAAGGTAGCATATGTAACACAGAGTTCTGCCTGCATGGCCTCACATGACATCGGGAGCAGCTCCCGGCATGCACGTAGCTCAGCCAAGATGGTGTTCTCAAGCTGCTCCAACCTCACTTCTGACTGCTGCCTCTGGGTCATTTTGAGCACACCCAGAGTAGATCTGAGGGATTGGTGTTCATCCCTCAGGGCCTCCCTGTGGGCCTCTGCCTGAGCAGCAAGTGCTTCATGCAGAGACACCATTTCAGCCCAGCGTGCCCTGTTTGAGGCTGCCATGCCCAGCCTGAGTGAGTGGCATGTGGACTGACATGCCTGCAGTTGGAGATCCACCTGCCTTTCAGAGGGAACATAGATTGGTACGCACGTTCCATGCCTTGAGCGAACTTATCAATAGCTGCCCCCTGTTGCTGTGAACTGGCATACATGGATTGCTTTCACTCAGTATTCCCCGGTGGTGCACGGCCACCGTGTTGCCGGACAGTACACCTCCGGGACCCTAGGATCCGTGGTCCTTGCTGTATTGGCACCACCCGCGGCCGCAGGACTACATCCCTCCGTTGACATGATGCCCCAGGCACATCATCAACTGCCGTGGAGTGTGACCGTGTGTCCAGAACCACCACAGGCGGACGTTCCAACACTGTCTGGCCCCTCAGTGCAGGTGTCGCGGACAGAAGATCATCGACATCAGGATCACTCACCAGCGACGAATGATCATGATGCGCATCCAACTCAATATTGTGCTCAAAGTGATCATCAGAGCTTGACTGATTGCCAGCCCTGGACACGATGGTCTGGAGCACAAGTCTACCACCCCACAAACCCCACTTGTGCTAGGTTGCTGATGTAAAAGCAACCCTGTGTCTGGAATGACATCACCATCCTCTGGCTCCATTGCGTCATCACCTGTAACATGAAGAAAACAAACATGAGTACACACGCCAGCAGCACATAACCCACACACATATAGACATCACATTGACAGCCAACACATGAAGCAGACATGTCACACACAACTCAAAATCCAGTGACATTGATATGCAATGGCATCCCGAAAGCAGAAATAGATGCGTGTAAATTGCGAAGCCTACACATGTACTGAATGTAGTATATCGCGTCCGTCACACACCACCTCTGGCAGACACATATCACTGGCAGAATTGACAGATGGCAACAAAGAGATGGCACGTAGCATAAGCATGTTTGAACAGCCAAATGGCCACAGCTGCAAGTGATTCAAAACACACCATGACACACGTAATATGCATTACACATGCATCACTAAATCATCATCACCAATATAGCTTCATCCTTCTGCAGCTCGGCCCGTTTTGGGTGTCATGGGCCCTGAAGACACAGTGAATGTCCTGAGCAAAGCGAAGGCCTACAACGAGGTCTGAGGGACCAAAAAGCCCAGTGCGGTCTGAGCTGCTGGTCCATGAAGCCTCAGAACACCCTCCAGGGCCTGATTAAGTACTTTGTGCATTGAAGGTGCCAAAAACAGTATTCAGTGTGTCAAATCACCAGGCCCAGACTCCACCAGATTTGCTATATAAGCCTGGGCGTTCAAGTTATGCACAACAGTACACCTTCAGGATTGTGCCTGTTGAACATAACGGGTGCAATGCTGAAATCTCAGCAGCATTTACGTAAAATAACGACATATTAGTTATTCAACAAAAATGCTGCTGAGAACACATGTGTAAATCAACACTTTTACACACACCTAAGTAAGTAGCTGCAATGTTGCACTACACAAGGTTGAAGCTGCATGCATATGTATATGTGAAAGTGTTCAAATTCACCCGTGTTCATATACACCAATATGGTGTATATGAACAGCATCCTATACAGCAAAGCAAGCAGCTTCAACACTGCTTGCTTTGATGTATGTCAAAGTTTACACATACACACGTGCAGGCAGCTCCACAGTAATTACAACCCGATTGGCAGGCTATAATCAATATGCGAAGAAACATAGAAATCCAAATTTTTGGAAAACTGCGTCCCCTGCACACTTTCTAAAAGGCCGATAAATAGGCTTAATTGGTATTGTCAATAAATTTACAGTCTATAGTTAATGACTCATATGGTTAAAATGTTCATAATGCAATCAATAAATGTTCACCAAGAAATTCAATGACTCCTTTTCTTTAGAGAACCTTTTTATTAATAGTATTTAGGTGGGCCCAACGTGTTTCGAGTTTCAAATACTCTTCTTAATGGGCATCAATTTTTAACATCAATTTCACAATCCATTCTAAAAAATCAAAAATATATAGATCAAAAGTTTACCAACTTGGCTATTTGAAAAAAGGTTGTAGCATTAATCAAGAAACTTTTTTTTGTTTATGGTCTCAGACCTAAATGAGATAATCACCCCATCACCAATTTCACTATGAACCCAATGGTGCTTCACAATAGAGCTTTTTGAACAAATCAACATTTTTATATATAGCAACATGATTTGTTTCCGTACAATGTGACACAGTGTGTCCAGGAAGTGTCAAATTTAAACCTTATAAGCTGTGCAAATACATTTAGTGTGTTCCACCACAACAGTGCCTGCACCCAGGAGCAGTGTGATGAGTAATCACTCAAATATTAAATAAAACTCACCCTTCTTTCAAGGGGTTTGAAGGGAAAAACATAGAAGCAGGGAGACCCCTAAGCATCAGTGTGGAATGGCATGGTGTAATGAACCATGTTGAGCTCGGGTGAAAACTAGGAAATAAAAGCTTGCTCTGTGCTCCTAAGAAAGGGAGAGAAAGCGTAGGTGTTTGAAAAAAGAATTCTGTGAATGGACCTAAAATAGCCCATAGCATCATGACTTACTTATTAACCGGTGTGTTTTTCATCTGCAGAGACGTAGACAGGAAGTGCAGCTTTCTGTCCACCTCATCCGCGAGTTGATCTATTTATGTTGATCTGTGACGTCACTCGCGCACATGCGAGTGGCGCCAGAGACAATGACGCCACTCAGGTGTGCGCGAGCGGTGTCAGGATACGACAATTTTGTCTGTAGACTGAATATAAGGCAAAGTATTGAGTCTTGTCTAATCTGATACCTCCATTCAACAGTGGTTGATAGAGAACTGGATTTAGGCAAATGTTGTTGTTCCTCGCGCACTTGTGTTAGTTGCGTTTGCATGAGTGACATCATCCTTGCGATGTAAAAGTTCTATGTAGGTTTAAAAAATTGGCTGAAGCTCGCGGCACTAGTATTGCACCTCAGAGCGTGTAGTTTCACATTATTTAAAAGAATCAGATTAGTTGTAGTGTGCCCTTTAAGGTAAGTATGTGAGATTTTTTAACAGTATGTTGACCACGTCAACAATTACGTGGTATGTGTTAAAGAGCACTGCGGCAAGTACCCTATAGTACTGGGTATGGCTAAAAATAGGAAAAAAGAGGAATTATAAAATATATATTGGCAAAAGTAGTGGTATATGTTAAAGAGCACTGCAGCAAGTACCCGTTAGTACTGGATATGGCTAAACAATAGAAAAAGAGAGGAATTAAGAAACAATTAGCAAAAATAACAGTTAGGGGAGAAAGTATTTAAACTACGTGAGACTCGGGGTGGCGAACAGTTATTTATATCTCATGACTCGTCCCATCAAGAGTCTTGCTGTTGCTAAGTTAGGTGTGAGCACTGTTGTGGTCGACAAGTTCACCATATGGTATAGTATATGTACATTGTTAAAACACTACATACACAATAGAGGGGACATTTTTCAAAAAGTATCTACCCCAAACAGATGGGTGTACAGTCTGAAATTCTGCATTGAATTTGCATGGTCATTGTAGGTATTTATACTGCTATAAACAAGCAGAATTGACGGGACCAGTGGTTTCAAAAGCATAGGTGTCTTGTTGATGTGTTTTTATTGACTTATAGAAATGGACCCAAGTAATAGCCTTCATTTAGACCTAGAGGGGTCATTGCATCCATTTTATTGATCCAGAACAGTTCTCTCTGTGCCAGTAGTTTGGGAACATTACCTCCCCTACTCAATGGGCATAGGACTTCCAGTAGTACCAGTCGCATTTGTGAGACATTGTGTCTCATATCTCAGAAGTGTCTATAGACAGGTGGTTTGATATTATGTGTCCTGATGCATGATTTATGTTCCGTCCACCTGTCTTTGGCCCTTCTGTTTGTTTTGTCAATGTAATATTTCCCACAAGGGCAGCGTATAGCATACATGATATTCTTCATGTCGCATGTTGCAACATTTTTTAGCATGACCTTTTTGCCTGTGTGTGGATGGCGGATGTGGTCGCCTTTGATCAGATCATTGCAATGTTGGCAATGTAAGCAGGCAAAGGTGCCAACCTTTGGTTTGCTTAGTGTGCTCTGGGATGTTGGTTTGCTTTTTTCGGCTCTTATAAGTTGGTCTTTGAAAGTTTTGCCTCGCTTATAGGCCATCATTGGCGGATTCGGAAATAGACGTGATAGAGTGTCATCTGATTTGATTAAGTCCCAGTTCTTTAGTATGATTAGTTTAACCTGAAAACTCTGGCTTGAGTATTTGAGTGTGTGTATCAAATTCTTGTCATCTTTTTTCTTCTGGTGATCTTGTAGAGGTGTGTTTCTGTCCTGGGTTTCAGTATGTGTAATTGCTTTTTCGACAGTTTCAGGAGGAAATCCTCTGTCCAGAAATCTCTTTTTTCATTATGTTGTATTCATCTTGTAATGTATTGGACTCCGAAGTGATTCTTTTGAGCTGCAATAGCTGGCTGTAAGGTAGGTTGTCCTTTAGATGTTTTGGGTGATGACTTGGATGGTGTAGGCAACTATTCACATCCATGGGTTTTCTAAAGATTTTTGTTTTGATGCTTGTGCCAGTATATTCAACTGTGACATCAAGGAAATTAACTGTGGGTTTACCGATCTCCATCGTGAAGCCAATCCTTGGGTTACAGGTGTTCAAGTAGTTCCAAAATTCCAGGAGTTCTGTTTCTGTGCCCTTCCAGATCCCGAATATATCGTCGATATGTCTCAGCCAGATTTGTATTTTGTCCTTCCATTCTGGTTTATCAAGTTTTTTCATAATAGTACATGAACATATTGGCATAGGATGGGGCCACTGAGGACCCCATCGAAGTGCCTGAGATCTGAAGATAATATTGTCCATTGTACCTGAAATAGTTATTGTAAAGTATGATATGAAGTAGTTCCAAAGCAAAAACATTTTGAATGTTCACTTGTCTGTGGGTCAACAAAAAACACTCCATTGCCTCAATACCTTCAGAATGATGAATGGAGGTGTATGAGCTGTTAACATCCATTGTGAAAGTAGTAGGTTTCCATCAGCCAACTGTAGTGATTGTAGAGTTCTCAAAAAATGGGTAGTATCTTTGAGGTATGTGCTGATGGATTGTACCAATGGTTGGAGAGCAGTATCCAGGTAGATAGCAAGAGGTTGAAAAATAATGTCGGTCCCTGCCACTATCGGGCGGAATGGTGGATCGTTGAGGTTTTTATGAATTTTTGGGAGTCCATAAAATACTGGGGTCACAGGGTGTTTCTGAATTAGATATTCTGCCGTTTTTCTAGAAATCCAGCTCATTGTTTCAGCTTTGTCAATAGTTGTTTGAATAATAGTTATGATCCCTAGTACTGAGTCATTATCTAGAGGTTTGTAGGTACAAACATCGTCCAAGAGTTTCAAACATCCTTTTTCACAAAGTGTGGTATCCATCAAGAAAAGGGCACTGCCTTTGTCAGCTTGTTTAAGCGTTAAGGTGTTGTCTTCCGCTAATTGTTTGATGAGTTTCAGTTGATGTTTCCTGATGTTACATCTTTTTGGTGGTGCATATTTTAGGAGTTTCAAATCCTTTGTGTTTTTTGTTTAAACAGATTTATGAGTGGGTGATTCACCTGAGGGTGGAAGGTGCTCTTGTTCTTCATCTCCAGATATCTTGGTGTGTCTTTTGGTTGTATATTGTCTTCGATGTTGTCGAAAAATACCTTTAGCTCCATCTTTCTTATTCATTTGAACAAATTGACTTCTTCTTCAAAAACGGAAGTGGAGGTTGTTGGTATAAATGATATGCCAAAGTTGAGTGTTTCAATTTGTGTAGCGGTCAATGGTTTTTTTTTTTAAACTTTTCTTTATTGGCAAGAAGCAGTAGATGGCACGACACGTGCTACAGTGACATCATAGGGTACAGGTCAAAAAAGAAAGAAGGAAGGCAGGTGTCGAACATAGGCGCCGCACAGAAAACATATAAGCATATACCAGCCGGTAGCTCACAGCAGGCCGTTCATATTACAGCATGGTCCATATCCTGCCCCGGGGAAGGGGGAGAAGATAAAAGCTCCAGGTCAACCCTTCTGTTAAGGTAGCTACAGAACTCAGTCCAAACATTTTTAGGTCTAGCATTGACAGGCAACATGTTGATGTAGTCTTCCTCACATGTTTGTGTCCAAGTGAGGTCTTTCAGCCACATCTGTAGTGAAGGGGGGGATCGGCGTTTCCAACACCGCAGAATGCACTTCTTGGCCACGCTCGCAGCCACATTCAGGAATCTAGCAGCCCGCTTCGCGTCAGTTCCCTACCAGACCCCAAACAGTAGAGAGAGGGGGTCGGGGTCAATGTGGAATCCCACTATCTCAGAGAGAGCCCCGAGGACCGCGTCCCAGAACGATGCCAGTGCCCCGCAGGACCAGAACATGTGTGCGTGATCCGCATTGCCAGCTCTACATCTCTGGCAGGAGTGGGAGTGGTCCTGTGCAAATCTCCCAACCGCGTGAGGGGTGTAGTATAGGCGATTGAGCAGCTTGTATTGGATGCATCTGACCCTGGAGTTGAGAGAAACCTTGCGAGTGTGCGTGCACATTTTGGTCCACAAGCTATCTGTGATATCCAACCCCAGATCGCGGCTCCAGGCATCCCGGACAGCATGGGAGGGTTCGGGGGCTCTCACCATCAACATCTTATACAGGGCTGACACTATGCCTCTGCCCCCTGCGGAGTTCGCAATGTAGCAGATCTCTGGGGATTCGGGGGGTTCGTCAGGATACGAGGGCCACATTTCCTGGACAGCCGCCCTGAGGCGAAAGTATTGCAGCAGTTCCAGAAAGGACCTAGAGTGCCCCGGTTTCCAAGTGAGAGGGGTGATAAATTTTCCATCAGGGAACAAATCGGCGAATGATCTGTATCCCAGGTCCAGCCAGTGACGTGTCAGTAGTTTGTCCTGTGTAGGGGTGAGGCCAGGGAACGACCACAAGGGAAGCCATTTATAGTACGGGGGGGAGTCGGAGTATGGCATCAGAACCTGTCGCCACGCTCTGATGGTGGAGGCCACCGGGTCGGCGGGGGCGTCTGAGTGATACGAGTGGAAGAGGATAAGGGACATGACGTTTACTTCCGGAGTCGCGAGTCTCTCAAGCTTAACATGGGGGGGAGGGTCCTGGTGGTGGTACCAGTAAGTGGCGTGCTGAGCTTGTGCGGCTATCCAGTACTGGGTAAGATCGGGCGCGTTGAAGCCCCCTTTCTCGTAAGGCAGAGTCATAAGTTGCCACTTCCTACGGACGGCACCAGAGTGCCACAGGAAGCGAGCACAGCCCGCATGCGCGGTCAATGGTTTTGATGAAATATTGATAACCACATGTTTTTTTATTTCTTTTTCTGGCGCAGTTTTCTTTTTCCCTCATCTTGCTTTCCGTTTCCTAAAAAAGGACGTGGTTGAGTTTCAGCTATAGGTCTGGTTCTTGGATCTTCAGAAGGATCCGGGACTGTGGTACTGCTTGAGGTTGAGGCTGCTCTGGGCAAAGATCTATCATCAACTTCCCCACTTAGTACTTTGCTGCTATCTGTGTTGATATCTGGTGTAGGTTGAGGTTTCTGTGGTCTCCTTGGGGTTTGTCTGCTATTTGCATAAAACTCCTGCCACGAGTAAACTATATCTCTGGCGTAATCCAAAGTGTCACGGCAACATTTTCTGATCTTCTGCTGTTCTATGTCCTGTTTATAGGATTCTAGTTTGTATCCTCCAAGATTTGTTTAAATTCTGTTTCCGTTTTGAGTTCTGACAATTGTACTGAGACCTCATCTTTTTCTTGCTGTAATGTTGTAACTTTGCTTCCTGTCTAGGTCTCCGCGGATGAAAAACACACCCGTAAACAAGTAAGTCATGATGCCACGGGCTATCTTAGGTCCATTCACAGAACTAATTTTTCAAAAACCTACACTTTCTCTCCCTTTCTTAGGAGCACAGAGCAAGCTTTTATTTCCTAGTTTTCACCCGAGCTCAACATGGTTCATTAGAGCATGCCATTCCACACTGATGCTCAGGGGCCTCCCTGCGTCTATGTTTTTCCCTTCAAACCCCTTGAAAGAAGGGTGAGTTTTATTTAAAATTTGAGTGAATAGTCATTACACTGCTCCTGGGTGCAGGCACGGTTGTGGTGGAACACACTAAATGTATTTGCACAGCTTTTAAGGTTTAAATTTGACGCTTCCTGAACACACTGTGTCACATTGTATGGAAAATAAATCATGTTGCTATATATAAAAATGTTCAATTGTTCAAAAAGCTCTATTGTGAAGCACCATTGGTTTCCCAGTGAAATTGGTGATGGGATGATTATCTCATTTAGGTGTGAGACGGTATCAGGTAATATTATCCCCATATATATGGTCGCCGTACATAATATCGCCGGGAAACGGTTTTGGTGATATTATATGGGTGACCATATATATGGGGATAGGGGCAGCCAAAGCCAATAAAAAATGCACAGCGATATTTTTGTGGGGACATTATTACATGGAACCTGTAAGACCATAAACAAACAAAAAAGTTTCTTGATTAATGCTATAACCTTTTTTCAAATAGCCAAGTTGGTAAACTTTTTATCTATATATTTTTGATTTTTTAGAAAGGATTGTGAAATTGATGTTGAAAATTGATGCCCCTGAAGAAGAGTATTTGAAGCTCGAAACGTGTTGGGCCCACCTCAAAACTATTAATAAAAAGGAGAAGAAGGTTCTCTAAAGAAAATGAGTCATTGAATTTCTTGATGAACATTTATTGATTGCATTATGAACGTTTTAACCATATGAGTCATTAGCTATATACTGTAAATTTCTTGACAATACCAATTAGGCCTATTTATCGGCCTTTTAGAAAGTGTGCAGGGGACGCAGTTTTCCAAAAATTTGGATTTCTATGTTTCTTAGTACTTTTCCAGCCTAGATACCAAGGCTGTGTCTTTCTCCCCTGCACCTCGAACTTTATAAATTCAAATATTTATTTTCTATGAAATCACCATTTTGATAAGGGTGTGCAAGTGTACATTTTTGTGTTTTATAATCAATCTGCAGCCTATACCAGTTAGTATAGCCCGCAGATTGACCAATCAACTTTGCTAAACACCCGCTAGCGTGTTTCAATGCAGAGTACATGTGTCACAGGATGCACCTGTGCTAGTGTGTTTCATAACAGTGAAGGGACGAAAATCTGAACATACATAACAGGTCACTTTGACATTGCAGCAGTGAGTAGGCATGTAGAATGGTGTAACATGGCTCAGAAGTGGGTGGGTGCAGTGCATAACATGTGTACGTTACCAACAATCTACATCTACAAGTACATTTTGTTGTCAATCCCTAAACATGACAGCAGTGTTAGGGCAAGTTCAGCCATCATGTGCAATGTGCATGCACTGGGTTGCATGGCTACAATTAATCCCCCCCACACCCCTTATCGAAAATGCAGGGAGGAATTGGATGGCAATGAAAGGTTGACCAGAGAACTGTGTATATGCAGACAGTGTTGGCTAGCATCAGTTGCATCAGCTCAGTAAACTGACAGCACAGCAGATGAGAATGGGACAGTAAGCAGGACACATGATGAACCCTCAGTAGTACACCCATTCATGCAGAAGGCACTAAACCAGTTGAACAGAGTCAGGGGGCCTGCAACTGGGAGAGGCCTGTGCCCCACTCAGACAATGACAATGACACCCTAAACATGCGCGTGATGCGTTATTCTGGGTGTTTGACTGTAGTTTATTATTTTCAAGGTATTGGCCCTCATTACGAGGTTGGAGGTAACCATGCCGCATTTAGCGGCAGGGTTGCCTCCTTACCACATACCGGGCCCGGGTTCCTCAAATGAGGACTTACCGGGCCATGCCAACCTTGGCAGACCCGGTAATTCCTCGTCCGAGGAACCCGGACCCGGTCCATCGCCATTCCCATTCGAGCCCCCATAGGGCTCAATGGGAATGGGGAAGGAGCTAACAACGGGCCCATTTACAACAGGCCCGTTGTTAGCTCCCTGGTCCCCTCGCGGGACCCGGTAAGGAGGGACCTGGTAAGGACGCCTGGTTTTACCAGGCGCCCATTGCGGGTCCCGCGAGGAGACCTCGTAGTAGGGCGGAATGGGTTTACCGGCACCGGCACCATTACCGGTGCCGGTAAACCCATTCCGCCAACCTCGTAATGAGGGCCATTGTCTTTTTTTTTCTTCCCTGTTGTTTGGAATTAATGGAGCGTATTTGGGTTTTTAATTTGAAACTGATTTGTTTTCTCCACCGCTGATACTGGGCTGCTGGTTTCCTCTGCATTCCTCTGGTGCTGGTGTGGTCATGTTGTGCCCTAAAGGAGTGCTGTACCATTGTACATTCTCCACAAGCTAGACTAGGCAAGAATCTCAAGGAGACTTCCACTTGCAGATTCCAAGAAAGCTGTCAACAGGAGAGGTCCTCTGGGAAGACGCATAGTGGTGGAGAATCGATTGGTCGTTGAACCCACCACAGAGTTCTATGCTCTGTGACGGCTCAGGGCTACTCCAGTACACTACATGCCAGACTAAAGGCAAAGTCACACAAAGCGCCCCTCATCCCAGAGTAGAAGCAGTGATGCAAGACTATGTCACATGCATTTGACTGAACTTAAGAAGCGCGGGAAAATAGGGACCCCTCCCACACTGTATGGCATTCCTGCAATGTTGAGTGCAGCCATTTCTCAAGCCAGGGGCACAAAAGGCAGAATGAATTGTAAAAAAAAGTCTGGATAATATGATACCTGGTGCTGTTATAACAATAAGCTTACCCAGCCTGACAGATTATGTATTTAGCAGAGAGGCCATGTGCAGGTGTCCTCGACGAATGGCCTTCTCCATCGTTGCAGTTCATGAAATATTAATAAGCCATCCTTGAAAGACCTCTGAGGAGCTGTTTATATAAATGCCACAGTTAAACTCCTGATTGCCTTTGGGCTTAGTCATTGCCCACTGGCAGATGGGGGTATGCAGTCTGGAGTTTAGCACTTTGGTGTGGATGAGACAGTTAACAGCAGCACATACTTAACGTTTGAGTTTTATGCGTAATAACAATACTTTAAGTGTGCTTGGCATTGCTGTATTTCCACAGTGCTTTTCAATTCAGACAATATGGTGTATGCCATTTTTCTTACTGGTTTTTAACAGGCCACCACTTCACTTGAAAAGATGAAGGATTTAAATCTAGTGCTTTTGCACTAGTGCAGGCATGGTTAAGGTGAAGACCGAGTGAGGGTCCTTACAAGTTTGATGGTATCCCTCCAGGATTCCGGCATACGGTAATAAAGTTACTGTCATGTATCTGCGGGTATTACCAGAGGATTACAAGTGCCGGTATCAATGGTAAATCCCAGAGGACTAATTGGGGGGATTTTGCTGGTATTGCCAGCAACTGTATTACTGTGAAGGTAAGACCATCTGTTTTCTGCCGGTAGGGGTCAGATTTACTAACAGTTCTTAACTGGAGGTAAATCCCCAATCCCTACTGGCAAAATTTAGTTTGCCAGTCCGGTAAAAGTGCAAGTAAACATTATTACCAGCACTTTATTACCGGATCAGCAAACCTGTAATGAGCCCCTTTCTCTACAAAGTTTCAGAAAAACACTTTTCTGAATAACCTGACAACCCTTGCATGAAACATTATGAAAGGATTTGGCAGTAATATTGCGAGGCAACCATCCGTGCATGCACAATTTCAGAATTCTACATTAATGGCTTGTTAGGTTACAAAATGTTTACTTTCATAATTTCATAATTTTTGTAACAGCTTTTCACATGGGTATGTCCCATAGGAAAACACATCATTTTTCATCCCAAATATCTCAAAATTGACTGCTTGAATTTTTGAAATTTTTGGCAGGCCCCTCGATTTCATCAGAGATTGGTGCACTGAAAATATTTTGAAAATCAATTTGGCCAATTTTGAGTTATTAGCATTTTAAATATATCTACGTATCATGCATGCACAGAATGAACTTGCATGTTTTATATGAACTGTGGCAAGAACGTATGAGTTTCGCAGTTCCTACAATACACCATTGCATTTTCTGAAAACTCACATAAAAGTCAGGGCTAACTTTGATGTCAGTTTTGAGATGTAATTAATGTGCACACATGCACAAACAGGCATATGAGTTTTACAATTCCCTCATTAAGCAATTGTAATCTCCTGAAAACTCACATAAAAGTGGGACACAAAGGACTGGGTCTGTGACTCCTGGCAGTGCAGCACGGTGGTCAAAAGACATGGAGTTTTTTTTTTACTTTATTTGTTTTATTTGTGATCACAACTTTTTCAAATATTACAAAACAATTATTTACAATTTGCAACAATCAAGACATAAATTTAAAGCAACACTTAAAACATGTTAAAATGTACATAAAGTTTGATTGAATCTTTCCGAGCTAAAAAATAATGAAGCTTACATTAAACAACACATTAGTAAAGGTGCCTGTAACTTAATGAAAATAAGCTTCTTCCAATTATATGTACAAAAATGAAGTATCATGAATTCTAAGAGACAGTAGAAATGTTATTGTTGCAATGTTTACCGAAACATGATCTGCATTAAACATTTTTGACGGTGGCGTGGCTTGGCAGCCATGGAATAGGCTGCTTTATTTGTGTGCTCCTCGATCCGACAAATGATGCGGACCAGCGCATGCCTTCCGAACACCTATTCCACCATGAAATGGGGCAGGAAGAAACAAGAATGTGAGCTGAACCCGATGCATCTTTCCGCGAGCAGATTGAGTGAGATTGACAAGAGTTATGAAACTTTGTAGCCTCCGTAGCCTCCGACCGCTGATGCGAGGCTGGCAGCAAGAAGGCAGCAAGTACTAAACAAAGGAGCCTCCGGGAGCCCTGACCGTGCCTACTATGAGAAGCGCTGCAGCAGGGAATGGGCGCTTATCCCTGGGTGCGGACGACAGCCGGGTATACCCTGCAACGGAATGAAGTGCTGGAGCACCAAGATCGCAGTGAAGGTGAGGGAGGACCCTGCGGGTGACTGCGAACGGGAGGCTGATCTCCGTATAAGCATGAGTACAAGCTGCGCTGCGAATCCCGGGGCCCCTAAAGACACGGATGCCAGGCGCCCAGGAATTGGGCTGACACAGCAGACAGATGCGGCGCAAAAAAAGGAGGCTGATCTGGGGGCAGAGGTGCGGCCACGCATATCAACAATATAGCACAAGCACAGATGACAAAGGATGCACGGCCATAATAAGGAAAGACGCGCTGTACAGGTGGCACGTTTGGGCGGCTTATAAAACGAACGGACAATAATAAACAAACGTCATTGCCCAATTATACCGCACGCCAGCGGATGAATGTAAACAAACACAGCCTTCCTACAGCAAGATGTCATAAACACAAGTGCAACAACTCCCCTGCGGCAAAGAGGCACTGGATTGACACAGCAGAAAGTCCTGAGTGAGGCCCATAAGACATTGGTGTCAAAACCCAAAGACACCACAAAGTCGTCACTAATCCAGGTGCACACCGTGGTGAAGCTCTGCACATAGAAACAGCGAATGAAGACGAAGGTAAAGACGGGGCACTGCAAGGCGGAAGACCCCACGGAGATAGAGGGCTAAGCGGCAGTGGGAGGCACACAGGCAGTAGACGTGGGCACGAAAAGAGGTGCACCCCCCATAAAAAAAAAAAAACTGGGGGCTACATACGCGTGGTGGGCCTACCGGAAGGAGAAGAGGGCCAGGACCCCACGGACTACGAGGAAAACATGTTCATATGTTCATCCAGGAAAAAGGAGCGGGCAAGTTTTCATAGGGGTTCGCGATTGAATGAGCACACAGGGCCTTGGTGAGAAGGCCTCAACCCGGGGCCCCTCCCCGAGCTATAATAGAAAAGATATTGAACTACAGAGATAGGGAAAGGATCCTGGAATTGTTTTGCAAAGGAGGAACAATAATGAGAGCATCAGCGACTGTCACAGAGTATCCGGATTACACCATGCTGGTACAGAGACAACGGTACAGCTATGTGGTGGTGAAAAGAAGGTTGAGAACCGCCGGATTCAAATACATCCTTTTGTACCCTGCGAAACTTAAGGTCTTACACAAAGGGAAAGTACACTTCTTTGAAACCCCAGAGGAGGTTGACATGCTGGCTCGATACCCTGGGATCTCCAGACTCTGAAAACGGCCAAGAATGAGATGGACAAGATAAGTGACACAACACCATGCTTGATATTGCAAGGGGTGGGAGAATCCACAGCGTGGCTTGAAATGGAGATATTGAGCCCATTAATGGGGTGCAGATGTTAATTAACAGATACATGCAGCCAGCGGACCTGATGGACTGGAATATAGAATTGCATAATGTAGCTATGAGCCATAAATGCGCTGCAAATAATAGTCATATAGGAGACACAGAATGAGGACGCCCAACCCCTAGTAGTAAAATTTGTTGAGACACCAGTAGGGTGCCATCTCCCTGCTGTGCCCCGAGTACTGGCAACTGCCAAGAAACAGGCAAGATGCGGGAGTGCCTGAGATCCAGGGATGGAGCTGGGCAACAGTTGGGATGGGGGAGGGAAAGTGGGGATTTGGGGAGTATGTTGGGGCAGTGACGGGATGGCGGAGAGAAGGATGTTTGGGAAGTTAAAGGGTTAAGAGTTAAGGGTTGTTTTTGTTAGGGTACGAGCTTACACGTGATAGCACTCGCATACTGGACAGGAGTCGGGAAGGTAAGGTGGGAGGAAAGGATAGGCTAAAACATGGGGGACCTTAAGGTTATTTCCTGGAATATCAGGGGACTGAATAGCTACCTAAAAAGGAATAAGGTTATGATGAACCTAAGAAGGCAGAAAATAGATGTAGTTCTACTGCAGGAGACCCACCTCACAAAAGATAAATTGGAGATGATTCAGAAAAAGTGGGGAGGAACTTTTGTAGGGGCAACATATTCAGTTTATGCCAGAGGAGTGATTACGTGGGTAGCACCACATGTCCCATTTCAATTATTACAATCCACAATTGAAGCGGATTGGAGGTTGGTGGTTGTACGTGGGGTGGGGGAAAATACAGAAATACATATTATTAACAAATATGCCCCGAACCAGGATACTCTTACTTACTTTAAGACCCTATATGGCAAATTAAGCCTGCACATGGGGGAGGCAATGATTTGGGGAGGAGATTTTAATTGCTCATTAAACCCAAAGATGGATAGGTTGCATGATAAACAAGAAAAGCCTACCCCTGCAGCCAAAGCCCTGCATGCCCTACTAACGGATCTGCGATCAGAAGATATATGGAGGGTGCGCCACCCACAAGACAGACAATACTCGCACTATTGCGCCCCACACAACTTGCATACGAGATTAGATTACATATTTGCCATGCAGGAAGTGGCAGCAGAAGTATTGCAGACAGAATATAAGGCTAGGGTCCTATCGGATCACTCGCTGTTGGTCTTGATATGGCAATATTATCCCCCAAGAGTCATGATACCAACTTGCTGTCTCAGAGCTGAAGCACTTACGGATGTAATGTTCAGGGAAGACCTGAGAGAAGAAATCACAAGGTACTTCGAGACCAATACTGGGAGTGTAAAGTCAACTGGCATGCTATGGGAAGCTTTTAAGGTGGTAGTAAGAGGGGTGGCATAGCCAAATCCAAAGGGCTGCTAGGAGGCATATTAAGGGATCTACAGAAGGCCGAAACCAAACTAGAGACAATTCTGAGCAAGGGGGGTAGTACGAAGGAAGATGTCGAAATCATAAGCCGACTGCGACAAGAATTTGCAGAGCACAGGGAGAGACTATGCAATCTAAACTATAAAAAGTATATAGAGAGGCAGCATGCGGGGGGAGACAAACCGGGAAGGATGCTGGCATGGTTGTACAAAAGGGAGACCCCCGGACTTGCGACAAGGGCAATAAAGGGAGAAAACGGGAAACTAGTGGACACCCAAGAGGGTATAAATCGAGAGTTCCTAGAATACTATAGGAAATTATATGGCGATGGAGAAGGTATCAACGACAGGGAAATAATGGACACACTGGAAGACATTGGCTTGCCACAAATTAGCGCGGCGGAGCGGGAGGCATTAGACGCCCCGATTACTCTAGACGAACTGGAGGAGGTGATAGTACAACTACCCACTAGTAAGACCCCAGGGGAGGATGGGGTCCCCAGCGAATTTTATAAAACATACAAAAACGAGGTGCTCCCCTGGCTGCTCGCAATGCTAAATGAAGCATTTGAGATAGGGAAGCTGCCGGAATCCCTAAGAGAAGCAATCATCATTCCCCTCCCAAAACAAAATAAGCCAGCCAAGGACTGCGGATCATTTAGACCGCTGTTGATGCGAAACCAAGACAGTAAAATTCTCACAGCGGTACTAGCAAATAGAATGAAAGGGCTCATTAACAAATTAATACATCCAGACCAAACAGGGTATGTTCCGCGTAGGAACATATCCGATAACCTCAGACGACTCCACCGGGTCATATAACACAACAGGAAGCTCAGATGAGATGGCAATTGTATCACTCAATGCGATAAAAGCCTTCAACTCCGTCAGATGTCCCTGGCGGATGGCGGCCTTGACTTACTATGTGATGGGACCAGGGTACCTCAAATGGGTTAAACTACTGTATAGCGCCACGCTTATCAGAGTCAAAACTGGCGCCATCATATTCGAGAGATGGCAACTGAGCAGAGGTACCAGACAAGGATGCCCATGGTCTCCGATGCTGTACATCTTAGCACTGGAACCCCTGGCAATATACCTGAGGAAGCAGTATGAGATAATAGGAATTGGGATAAAAGGGGAGCTGCATCTAATCTCGCTATACGCAGATGACATGCTGTTATATTTACGATACCCTGAAGAAAATCTCCAATATGTGTTGGAAGTGATGGAGCAATTTGCGTTGCTATCCGGTACAGCGGTGAATCCCAGGAAATCATGTATATTCCCATTTGGGAGGTATTTAGGGGTCCCATGCGATAAATTACCGGTCCAACAAATACCGTGGGAGCCAAAAACTTTTAGCTACCTGGGGATAGATATTTATCATACGGTGGAAGCAAAATATCAGAATAACACAAAGAAAGCGGTACAAAAAATCGAAAATAGCATGAGGTTCTGGTCCAAGCTCCCCCTAGCAATGATGGGAAGGAGAACGTTGCTGAAGATGGTAGTATTGCCAAGACTATTACATTTTTTTGCCAACATACCAAGCCTGATATCGAGGCGATTCTTTCTGAAACTACAGAGTATATGCAGGGAGTTCCTATGGCATGGAACAAGGAACAGAATAGCTCTTTGGAAATTGCAAAACACATACGATAAACGGGTTATAAAACTGCCGAACTATACGATCTATTACTTAGCAAGTCAACTGCAATATGTGGCCAAATGGCTGACGGAAGACCATACCTCAGAATCGAGATTGTTCCGTCTAGAATGCACCCCGTTCTTCCTAAGGGAAATAATCTGGTTACCTAAAGCAGAGATAAAAGAGCGCCCAAAGATGCTGGCACTAGGATGGGAGATATGGCGAAAAGCTTGCCAGGTCATGGAGAACCCGACACTGTGTTCTCCACAAATACCGCTGGTTGTACTGATGTGAAGGGATGAGCAATTAATAAGGACAATTAGGAGACACTGGGAACCAATGGGAATCGTAACAATGGGAGATATATGGCAAGGAGGGGAAATAAAAGTCTTTGGGAGGCTGGTTGAGGAAACAGGGCTGCATGGGGGGCAATATATCACATATAACAGAATGGTACGGCGGATCAAAGAAACATGGTCAGACATAATTATCGAAGAGCAGCCTGACACCACCATTGATACGAAATATGATATTGCAGAGGGTGGGCACGAAATATCTAGGCTATACGAACTTCTGATGACCAAAGCGGGGAAGGAGGTGACACAATTGAGACTGGACTGGGAGGAAGAGGTGGGAATACCAATGAGCGATGGGATGTGGGAACGAGTGCCACAAAGCACCACATAGAAATATCTAGAAATGCGAGGCTACAGCAAATACAGCCATATATAACCCACAGAGCATATATGACCCCCCAAAGAATAGCCAAATTTAAGAATGCGGAACGACAAACATGCCCCAAATGCAGGGAAGATAATGTGGGGATGACACATATGTTTTGGCCATGCCCAGAGATTGGGAAATTCTGGGAGGAAATAACCCTCCGGCTTGAGGAGGAAGGGATTAAATTAAATGTCGAATCAGTGTGGGCATGTTTTTTAGGAGGAGTTCCTAGGCCACACCAACTAAAACATGTGAGCAAATGAAAGGACTTGGCATACATACTTCACCTCCCAGCCTCTTTGTAATGCCCTGGCCTCCCACTTTAACTCTTGTCCACCTTCTGCTCTGACCCCCCTCCTCTCCCTTCTCCCTCCGGGCTTGCTCAACCTCCCTCAGCCGCTCCCCCTTTCTCCTCCTTTCCTCTTTTCTCCCCAGATGAGATTGCTAGAGAAGTCCGATCTATGAAAGCCTCATCAAAACAGGTCCACCCCTGTTCCTCTAAAATTATTAAGGATCACATTGATACCCTTTCTCCGAACCTTGCCGATTTCTGCAACCACTCCTTTGCCGCTGGATCTTTCCCTTCCCTCCTGAAGCACTCCCTTGTGAATCCTCTCCTTAAGAAACCCACAGCTGACCCCTCTTGCCCTGCTAACTACCACCCAATTTCCATTTCTCCCTTTTTAGGGAAGTTCCTGGAAAAGCTAGCCATCTCTCAGCTTAACCTTATTTCTTACTCTGTTGGCTCTCTCCATGACCACCAATCTGGATTCACAGTTGCCAGAAGTACGGACACTGCTCTCCTGAACATCCGTGAAGACCTGCCCTCTAACCTTGACTCTAACATTTCCTCCGTCCACATCCTTCTTAATCTCTCCTCTGCTTTCGACACGGTCAACCATTCCATCCTGCTCAATCGCCTCTGTGACAACCTGGGTATTACTGATCAGGCTCTAGTCTTGGGTCCTTCCTATCCGCTATCTCCCTCTCTACCTGTGGTGTTCCCCAGGGGTCTAACCTCTCGCCCTGGCTTTTAACCAATACTTGGCAACTCTCACCTACTGCATTTCCATTTTCTGCTCAAACTTCTAGTGCTACGCTGATGACACCCAACTCAGCCACCTCCTCGACCTCCATTGCCTAATCGCCATTCAAAATTGGTGTGCTGATAACGATCTTTGCCTAAATGCCAACAAACCTGAGATCCTCCTCATTGGGAAACCTTCACCATCCTTTCCACTCACTCTCTGGCTGGCCTCCTTTGGCCCTCCTCCTACCCCGACCTGCGAGGCTAAGAACCTCTGGATCATCTTTGACTCCACACTTTGCTTTTCGGCACACATCTCTTACATCTCTAAAAAGTCAAACTTCCTACTGCACCTCCTTAGAGGTACCAATCCTTTCCTCTCCTTCCCCCAGAAGCTCACAGTCTCCCAAGCTCTGGTTCTCTCCAGGTTGGACTATTGTAACAGCCTCCTTCTAAATCTACCTGCCTCCACTCTTCACCCTTTACAACTAATCCAGAACAGGACTGCAAGACTTGTCCTTGGCCTCAAGCCCTGGGATTGTGTATTTCCAGCTCTGAAATTCCTTCATTGGCGCCCAGTGGATGCAAGGATTCAATTTAAAACCCTCTGCATTGTTCACAAGGATTTCTGACTTATCAGATATACCCTATCTGACTAATCATGCACTTGCCACTTGTCTGGCTGCACTACTCTTTCACTGCATTTATTTATCCCACTTATTATTTAATCTGTTCTCTCCTCTGATCTGCACTTTCCACTTCTCCCCCTCCACGCACTTATCCCCTGTTTTCCCCTTTCCATGCATTTGAACGTTCTTAGTGTCACTGGGCCAAGTAAGATCATATGTTTTTTTGTTCTCTCCTGTTCCCCTCCCTTTGCTTGGTCGCGCTCTGAAATATCTGTGTATGAGTGTGATATAAATAAAATATCATTTCATTTCAACATTTACCAATATTTGTTTACAATAAGACTCCCAAGAATAAAGTGGACTAGTCTGCAGGCCATTGAGAGCTGTGGCTAATAGTGGGAGTAATGTCAGAACCTTAGTATGGGTGCTTAGGCATTTCCTATACAAAGATAGAGCTTGCCAAACCACCATGGTTGAAAAGGAAACTAGGCCTAGTTCAAACCGTATGATTGTAATTGGTATACTCTGTGGAACATACAAGATTTTTTTTCCAATAAATTCCTTCAATAAGGTCACATTCTGGATGATTTTCTAGTTACTTACATTGAGCTCCATATATGATAACAGGGACCACCTTCTGTTTACAAAAATGAATGACAGGGACATGGGAGCACTTGCCATATTTGTTTTGAATGTTTCTGCTTTGAGCTGTTAAAGTGCACATTTTTAATTGTAATTCAGCTCTGTATGGAAGTTCAGGTGTACTATCGGTAATATTCTGACACAAGTGCCTGTATTCATTAACAACACAGAGAGTGGTGTTAGCAAGTGTCCATCGGAATTTGCATTTAGCTTTATTAGTGCTGGAATGCAATATCAGAGTGTTTGATTTTCGGATATTGATGACTAAACCATTGATTTGTACATAGGTATTGAGAGCATTGAATTTTGTTTTTTTGTTGCAGACCCACTGATGTTTCATCAATTAAATGTGAATAGTCAGTTTATAAAAGCCAAGATACATGTTTCTTGCCAATTTTCAGGGGGAAGGAGCGAGTCGGATCTAAAACAAGGTTAATTAATATCTTTGATATAAAAGTTAAAAAGAATTGAAGCTAAAACACATCCTTTTTTAAGACCAGATGTTGTGGGAATTGCTCTTTTTAGCAGTACATTCCTTGTGAGCTTTATTGTAATGGATGTATCCGTATACAGTTGGTGTATTTAGTGTAGAATGGAAAGTGGGCAGCCTGCTTTTATTAACTTCGACCAAAGTAGCTCACAAGAGACTGAATCGAAGGACTGTTTAAAATCTATGAAGGCTAAACAAATGGGTTGGCTTGCAGTGATGACTTGTTTTTTAATGAATGATAAAAGCAGTACATTTAGGGATGTAGCTATTCCCTTTACAAATCCTGACGGGTGACAGTCAAATAAATCAGCCATTCGAAATCCATTCCATTAGATCTCCTAAAATCAGTTTTGCAAAGATTTTGCCCGGGATGTCCAAGAGGGCCATGGGTTGATTGCTTATTGGATCATCAAGGATGCCCTTCTTAAAAATTGCTATTATGATGGACTCCTTCCATGATTTTGGTATCGGCCCTGTTTTAAGCACATTATTAAAAATGATTTTTAAAATTATAGCTCATTCATAAGAATGTTTTTTGAGGATAGCGTTTGATAAGCCATCTGGGCCTGGAGCTCGAGAATGACTTAAATTGTTAATAAGTGACATAATGTCTGCGTGGTCAAAGATTAAAGTAATAGAGTTTGCATTTGGTACGGCTGTTACTGGGATTTGCGATGGCCCTGGAGCAAATAGCAATGACAAGTGAGTAATCCAAGCTTGCTCACTAATTGAATTTATTAAAACACTTGCTGTTGCAGATGTAGGTTCTTCTTTTAGGAGACTCCCAATACGAGCAGTGGAGTTCCTAGCTATTGCTCGCAGCATTCTTTCCCCAGTGTTTGTCTTGCATTAGCTCATATTTGGCGAATTGCATTCCTAGAACAAATTGAATAGTCAATCTTAGGTTTTTATCATCGACAGAGCAGCATTGTCTTGGATTTTTTCGTAATTAGATTTTTAACGCTCAAATAGTTGGGTGGAAAACTTTTTTATGCTTGAACATTGGACGATTATGATCACCAGGAGGTCATCCAGCAGCATAAGCGTGTCTATGTATCCAACACAGTTTTGCATACATGAAGCTTTGAAGGACTCTGCAAGAGTGACTTCCTCGTAATTAACTTTGGTGTGTGACCAACTCACTCTGTTTCTTCCTGGATTAAGTGTCATGCACCCATCATAGACTTCACAGGGAAGGATGGATCGAGGGGCCCATTTAATTTCCAAGATGTTATGATCACTGGCATCTGAAAAAAGAAAGAATTTATCCTGCTGATTGCATGAGAGGAAATAAATGCTTAGTCTAGGGTAGTTTCGGATGCTCCTCTGGACCAGGTAGGCGTGGGAGGGACATCACCAGGGATAGTTCCATTCAAGAGGCTGAAGTCATGCGCTTTCATAAAGAGTGTCCATCTCATTGCACGCTGGGAAAGAGAGGTGGACCCACTGGGGAAACATTTAATGTTGATATCAGCCACTATGAACGTGACACTAGAGTGACCATCAAGAGCTATAAGATCTAGAAATTGTTCAATGTAAATAAAGCAAGTGTGATCATCAATAGCGACTGGGTTCCAATATATATTAAGTAGCGGTGCTTAAAGATGATTGCTATTTGGTGTTGTTAATTTAGTTTATTGGATACCCGGGTAGTGTGAGGCCCAGACTTCAAGAGAAATGTCTGTATCTAACTTTAAGCCATCAACAGATCTGCGGCAGGGCGATCTTTTGCTTGTTTCAGGGCTGGAATCCAGGCTATTTGTTAGTCTGGCCATAGTGGTTCGCCAGTTATCCATGTCTCCTGCAATGCTATGATATCATATGAGGCTAGCTTGTTCTTCTTAGAGTGGAGTAGATGTGCAAGTCCTCCCGTATTCCATATGGCTTGATAAAGATGTCATAGGCACAGATGTTAAACATTAATGTTGAGGAATACAATTGGTCTGGTTAATCACTTTAGCAAGCCAAGATCTTTTTGTCTGAGTAAGATGTATGGGATCATCTTTAAAGTGGACCTCCCACCCTAAAGTACCTTGGATGGTGGCATATCTGATTGCAAATGGCTGGTATTTTACTTGTGGCTCATGCAACACAGAGTCTCGCTTCTTTTTGTCATGGTCAGAGGAAGAAAACCTCTGTTGATGTCTATGATGGTTCTTGTTATAGTTCTCTTCAAGGACCCCACTATCTGAATTGTGGGGCCCGGTGACCTGTTGTTTTTGAAGTAGAAATCCAGTCTGTAATAGATCATATTTTGTATGACATAATAAGTCGGCTACAATTTGGGACGGTATCACAAGCTACACCACATCATGCATAAGGGTATTTATATATCTTATTGCTTTAATATCACTCGAACTAATGTGCTTCAGCTTTGGAAAGCATGGAGGTTCTGATGTCCAGGCTGGGTAGTCCCCGATGGGAGTGGTGGTGGTCTCCCGGAACCTGGGGAACACAGTGCAGGTGACCGTGGTGGGCGTAGACATCTTGTCAGCATTGCACATGCACATAGGATCAGCTCCCCGGTTCTGTGCACTCAGTTGAATCTGTAAGGACATTACTTTAAGAACATATGAGAAGACAAATGTCTAGATATATAGCATCTTTTCAATATTTCAAATTCAGTGAACAAAAACAACTAGTCTAGATATGTCAGTAAAGGGAAAAAAGGGAGAGCCAGACATGTGATGTCATCAGTGATGTCATTAATGACATTTGTGATGTCATCTTTGATGTCCTGGGTGTCAGTCTTAGCAGTGCAGGGTGGCGGTGCGAGTTATACTTGCTTAATTTACCATAAATGGTGATTTTCTGGGGGTTTTAGTTTTTGCTTGTAACCATAAGGTCCCTTTAACAAAGTTTCTTTAACTAAATTTCATAGGTTTTTACCAGTGCACACTAATCTGATACAACTTCCTAATATCAAAGTCATCCCCAATATTTCAGCATGTTCATCCAATCTAGAACGTTTAAAGTAAAACCTGTGCCATTCCCCACCTCCTAGTAACATTCTAAACACTTCTTTCAACTTTCCACACATTTTTACATTGTTTTTTGTTCGTCGACGTTTACGAATGTCTGACGGCACTGAAAACGTCCTAAACAGCATCCCGTAACTGTGTTTGGTGATGTGTTTGTGAACGGATCTGTGCTTCGCAAATTGGTCCCTGCTCTGCGAACATTTTGCAACTGTATTTTCAGCCGATCTAGGAAATTTCAGGTTCAACGTTTACCCTTCTACAGCTCCTAGACCCATACTTACTCATTTTCCATCTGCAATCCAGGAGAGAGCAGCTACTTGGAAGCGTATAGGCACACCTGCTATTTAACTTCATAAATTGCCTCAGCCCTGGCCATCCCTCCTCCCTAAGGGCCACCAACACAAACAAAACCACCAGCTGGGAGGCCTGGACAAAGGAAAAAGCGCAATCATACAGTCAAGGTGCAAGAGGACAGGAGATGAGATAAAGGAAATGCCTACCTCCAGCACACAGATAGGATGATGGGTGTGGTGGTCCTTTAAGACCATACAATGGTTACCAAAGGCTGGGGCTGCTCATGTTGAATGCATTGTGTGTGGAATCATACTCAGTTGCGGACAACTCAGGCAGTACTCTTTTGGTACCACCTCCATGAGCCGCCACACCCGCTCCTACCACCAAGCTACTCTAAGAAATGTTGTTCCTTTCTCAAGAAGTAGTAGGCTGTCTTCCTCTACCTCAGGCTTGTCCAACCTTTTTGAATGAGGGGCCGAAGCAGTAACTTTTTGTCACCCGGTGGGCCGGCGAGCCAAAAGTCAACAATCTCACCCAAAGCTGTATATTAAAAAGTGGTGTTGTGTGACCTTTGACACAATAGCATCACAGGCAGTGATAGCCATGCAGTCCCAAAGATAGCTTTTGGTGTCCAGGGCAGTGATCAAAGGTTAGTTTCTTGTCATTTCTTCCAGTGTGTATGTGTTGATATTTTTCAGAAATAGTGGGGGCGTCCGAGCATAGCAAGAGCACTATAAGGATCTAGGGAGGGATTGCCCCCCCCCCAAGATATTTTTCCAAATATGGGGCTGAACTGGTGCATTTTACAGCAGGAAAAGTGACCAAAAAGCCATAAGTTTGCAATCTGTTCTAAAGGGGAACATGTACATTCCATGTCACCAACAGCAGACAAGTGTTGGTCTGCTGTTGGTGAAGAACACAACACATTTTAATGATCAATGTGTCCACAGTGTAAGACAGCACTGTCACTGATGTAACACATTGGCATGCTGGTTGTGCCCACAATATGCTTCTGTAACAAAAATGTCTATGCTGGCTGTTCCCAATTTAGGCCAGCATTGTCCTGCACAAAGCATGATTGATGATGCCTGAGCATGTGCAGTGTGCCCAATAAATATGCCAGCTTATCTCTGTGATACCATTCATTACTTCTGTGTTAATGGTGACGCCACTGCTGCCACGGCCCGGTTAATGTATTTATTTCTGCAATGTTGGTCGGATACCTGTATCCAACCAACATTGCAGAAATAAATACATTAATCGGTTGGGCCTCCCCACAGGGACCTGGGCTGAACAGAATTGCTGAAGCCTGCCTTTCCTGGCGCACTAGGCATGTAGTGCTGGTGAAAGGGTGAAAAGGTCTGAAGGTAAAACCTGGCAGAGGTAACTGTGGATCCTCCACATTGCCCAACTCTAGAAGATGTGGAGAGCACCCGGTAATGCAAGACTCCACACGGCTGGCCTACGGCCACATGCCCCGTAAGAGGTACAGCCAGCCTCTGCTTACCCGACAACATTTAGGGCTGGGTCCCCATGCCCAGGCTTCATGTGGTCAGGAAAGGGCATGGGTAAGTTTGCAGCAAACCGTGTTCGCAGTGTTCCCTCTTGGGATCTTTACCTGCGGTCAGGCTTCCAGTCGGCCAAACCACAACGGGCCATCTCCTTCCTCTACCCATGTAACGTGGAGTGGCAAACCGGGCATAGTGTGTGGTTCACAATGGCTCCTCGCAGCCGACATGTGGGAGTCAGGCATAAGACACGGGGCAGACAAACATTGCCAAAATAAATAAATAAAACAGGCCATTGCTGAGGCCTGTAACTGCCTCTGGTGCCCCCTTGTCATGTTCTTGCCAAAGTGGTCTAGTGGCTGCTTTGGAACATGGCCTAAATGCATCAACTCTGCATCAAAGAACGTTTCATTTTCTTAAAATGCCAAACACTGCCTGATGGCTCCTCAGTGTGAATTGGCACCTTGATTAGGTAAGCAGTGTTCATCATGTCACTGTGCAGACCATAGTTCACGGCAAATCAATGCAGTGATATGTGTGCAGCGATGATTTGTGTGTTGCCCTAGTCACCACCCTGTTTGTTAAGGTGTGTATCTGCTGCTCCTCTATCTAACAGGACATATCTCTGTTTTTATCTTATGAGACCCATGTCCATTCACACAGGAATTGTTTGTGCATGTAGCTCTAAGGAGTGTGCCATACTGTCCCCAAATTACATTGTGTGGATGATCACTAGGCACACTACTATGTTGCAACACACCACTTGTCATTCGGCAGAAGCTCATCCAGTCTTGTTTTTCTCTTGGCATTCTGGGACTTGTAGTCTAGGTTATAATGAGAAAACAAAATTACAAGTCTTGGAATGCAAAGAGAAAACAGGGCTACATTAACATCTCTGACATAGGATATGGTGACAAACCCGAAGAGTCGACAGGATGAGGACCGCGACTCCGAGACCCTACATACACTTGAAGATAGGGCTCGAGTGATTACACATCATTTTAACCTTATTCAACAGTAAAAGTACATTTACTGATAGATTACAACAATAATCTTTAAGCTGAACCTGGCCAATTGGCCGCAACTGTTTTTGATATAAGACACATCGGGCCTCATTATGAGTCAGGCGTTAAGGGGTTAACGGCGCCGTAAACGGAGCCGACCCTTAACGCCTGATTACAAGGTCCCTTAGCGCCATGGTGATTTTAACGCCTGCTTTTTGCAGGCGTTAAAATCCATGGCGCTAAGGGACCATGGTGCTACTTACGCCACCGTAATTTACGGTGGCGTAATTAGCACCTTCCCCACTCCCATTATGCCCTATGGGGCAAAAATGGGAATGGGGAAGGGTAAAATGGGAAATGGGGATTTACCGCCCCACTCACCTTGGAATGGGGAGGTAAATCCGCCAACCACCATGGCGTAAACATAGTTTACGCCATGGTGGTAAGGGTACGACCCAGGCGGTAACTTACCGCCTGGGTCGTAATGAGGCCCATAGACTGTGGGCGGTACAAATAAAGAAAAGAACCGACCACCAAGAAATGTGCACATAACCATTCAGTTTTAGGAAAATAGTGAGGGAGTTTAGGGCAAGGATCTCCACACCCCTTTGTAGGCGGTACACCATCGCTAACCTAGGGCTGGCTGTGCCATACAATGGGGACATGAGATATCCAAACACAGGGCCAGAGAGCTACCAGGAATAAAGTTTTTTGTTTTAATGAATTAACTAGTGTCGTTTTTGTGTTATACACATTGGAGCATAGACAAGTAGTGGAAGCCCATTGACTTCTACTGATAGGATATGGTGACATATATATATATATATATATATATATATTTGTTTTTTTTGCCAAAATAACTTTGTCGTGTGCAGTTGTGCTCCATTGCACCCCTGCCTGGGCAACAGCTACCCCATTATACTGAATGAGAAGAATTGCCTGAATAAGATGGCTGCCGTGGATGTAGTCACCTCCACTTGCATCCTTCCTAATCAGGATGCACCTCTGGCCATGCTGCGACCTGATTGGGTGAAGCCTGAAGCAGATGGAAAGCCCTCCCTGAGCCACGAGGTGAAGCCAGCCCCTCTCGATGGTCCCTGTCCTAGCCATCACCAACAATATGTGCCTCCTTTGCCTCATCCCTTCTCCTTCCAGACTTTACCCTCTCCCCCACCTGCCTGAATTGGTGTGCTGCGCTACCACTACCCTCTCTGTTATGTGCCCTCTCAGCCCATTACTAAACCTACAACATGTCCAGAATCGTACTGATTTTGTCTTTTAGCTCATCGCTAATCTTTCAATATGTCCCCAACGCGCGTGAATTGATTTTCTAGTCTAGTGCTAAACCTGCAACACAGATGGAAACATATGATTTTGACGTTCTTGCTTTTTACTAATCCTGTAAAATGTATGCAAAACAGATGGAAACATACAAGTTTTTGCTTTCCTGCTTTTAGCTAATCCTGTAACATGTCTGAAACGTGCCTGACTTTGTCTCTCAGTCCTACCACTTATGTTTACTTACTTACCTGAAGTAGCTCCCCTGTACCATGAGAGCGAGGCTCTGTCGGAATGTGCACTCATACTCATTTTGTCACTCATGTTTACATACGTGAAGTAGCCCCGTACCATGAGGCGAGGCTTCATACTTATTTTGTCATTCATGTATGCTTGCACACCTGAAGTAACCCCCGTACCACGAGGCAAGGCTTTTCAGGAGTGTGCTTTCATGATATTCCCTAATGCTTGTGATGCTTTGCTTGGTCGTGGACCCAGAACCGTACTACTGCACTTACTGTAACTAGCGCCTAGATGCCTGTTAGGGAGAATAGTCAGTATTGTGCTAAATTCCTCCCACCTTAGAGACCCCCAGCTCTTTTGCTGAACTTTGGGACTTTGCACTTTTAATTCTATGTGTTTTCTGTGTTTCTTTTGGTTGTGGAGTTTTACAAACTCCATAGGCATCATCTTTTACATTGTGTCACACAGCACCTTCAGTGTAGTGGCACAGGGAAGTCTTTCAAATTTCCCAAAGGTTTAAATACCTTCTCTTGGACAAACTACTGTTTCCAGGAGCAGTGAAGTGAAATTTACTTTACTTACATTTCTAACTTTCTAGACCCAGCACACTCTATCTTGCAATCGGGTGCTGGAGGGGTTACTTAGTATCCCCTCTGTCTAGTTTCTCATGTAACATTTTAATGTTACCCTTTTCTCGATAAATGGCTGGTGGCAGTGGTTTACATTTAAATACCGTGGTGGTGTTTACCAGGGGCTGTGTTTATAGCTGCAGTAAAGCCCCCAAGGGTCCCATTTTTGTCAAAATGGCCCGGTCTTCTTTTTTTGCCATTTCTTTGTGGAAAAGTCCTTCTTGAGATTCACTCTGCGCGCCAAACCAGGTTTGGTCCCTTTGCTCATTTTATCTTCGGCGGGATATGCGAGTGAGGCCCGCCTCTGGCTCCAGAGTGTCTGGTGGGAGCAGGAAGCGAGGGCGATGCCGGAAACTCCCTGTGCTTAGTCTCCTAGGAGACAGAAATGGACTCCTGGTGATTGGCCAGATTGCTGTACGGCAAGGACAGCCACCCTGCCGGGTGACTGATAGCTGAGCTGGATTGGATTGGAGAAAGCTGCATAAAAGGCAAGGCTTTTTGGCTTGGAAGACAGAGTTGACCACTAGACAAAGGAATCCGAAGAAGACCTTAGTAGAGACGCATGCTGCAACTCATGGACCGTTGGTTTGCCCGGTGAAGCCCTGCTGGTATGCTGAAACTCAGAATTCGGCTCAACTAGAGAAGCCCTGTAAGGACGACTTCTCCCCTTGAGTTGGTGGGACCAATCAACTCCAAGGTAAGCCACCTGGACATCCTCTTGAAGCTAGTTGCATTTCCACTGCAGTTGCTGCTGGAAACCGAAGAGCCAGGGAGAGGAACACCAGTTAATGTGTGTTGCTTTTAAGTTGGCCAAGAGCTCCAGGAACATCCTCCGGACTGCCAGGAAGCATGACTGACCAAGCTGAGCAACCTCAACAGAGTGCTGGACCCCAGATGCAAGGAAAGCCATCTCAACAGCCAAGAGTCCTCTGTTTTGCTATTTGGTGAGACGCGAGGAACTGAAACTGTGAAGTGTCACTGAATAGAAGTTGGTCCTTTTCTGTCACTGATCATCCCATTGTGGTACAGGAGTCCTCCAGGCACCCTCCATCTTGTCCCCACGACTGAGGCCCGGGAACACAGGATCTCCAGAGCTGCACAGGAACAGAAGCCAGCCAAAATCCTTTTCTTCTAACCAAAGGTACTTTAAAGTCTAAGAGAACTTACCTCTTGTTGAGTAACCTCACTTGTTCTCAGTAGAGAATTGTCTTGTTGGTGCTGTAGAGTTGCTAACAGCTTCTTTACCTCACAAGCCTAATCAGTTTGCAGCCATACTTTGATGTATTCTTATTCTACACAGACTTCTTAAACATTGTGCAAAATCTTTTTACCTACCTGCAAGAAATACTTCAGCTCGCCTTGACTTGTGCCCAATTGACTTTGGCCTGGCCAGGCTCCCTGAATAACTCTTCTTCCCTCTGACTCTGTGTTTAGCCCTCCTTCCAGGAAGGGGTTTACTTATTTTGCATTGGGGGTTACAAAAAGTACTTAGCTGCTTCAGAACGTTTGTTAGATCTCTTGTTTTATTCTAATAAGCTTTTTCTTTGACATGCTCCTAAGTATTTCCCTAAATGCAACAGTGGTATATTAATGTCCACAGTGTCCTAGCTATTGAAGTTACTTTAGGGTGTAGGAAGTGTCTGTGTGCCATCCCAAATGGGTATTTGCTGATTTAGGGAAACTCAGAGTGTGAATTTTGGAGTGTATGTGTGTGTTACTATTATATTGCCCCTTCTGAAGAAGGCCTACTCAAAATTACGGTTAAATAAATTAATACATGTTTAATCAAGAAACTTTGTGTGTAAGAGTTTATTTGAATACTTGTCACTGTGAATCTCTGTGTAACTCCCCTACAGCTCACATTGACCCCTCCTGAGATAAGCCTGGCTGCTCAACACGCTAACAGCCTGTGTAGTACAGACTTATACCAAAAGTTGGGTTCCTACTGCCAGGAGGTCAGGGCTGTTGTAGTGTACCCAAAGGGTACTGCATACAATCTTGCCTAACAAACAATACACCTTCAATAGCAAGACTCACCCGCATCGCCCCAATACAAATGATGTCTGTGTACAGCACAATTGACCGCAGACTCGGCAGCACCTGTACCCTTTTTATCACCTATAAAAGACCTCCATATCACCTTTATCCACTCTCCAACCTTTTCCAGCCCCTCTTTCGGCCACCAATTAACTCAAATGTGTTTTCCACACTTTTTCCTTCACTGCGCTATTCACAGCAATCGTTCCCAAAAATATGACGCAGCTCATGTTTTTGACCATCCAATCAATGGGCGCTTACGATGTTTGTGGATGTCACGCCGGCCCCTGATTGGCCCAGAGGCATCCGTGGGCTCCGAATCCAGAAATGAGTGCGGGGACCAGACACAGATATCACACATTTGTATTACCTACTTTAAGCCCATTCAAAAAACAACAAAAAACTATTGCATGGATTTACATCAAATTTATAAAAGCCCGCTTTTGGAACCAAGCCGCCACTCCTCCCAAAAATATTGTGAAAATCTGTCCAGCAGTGTGGGCTGTAGGCGTGAGCCAAAAATGTTTTCCATTGCGTCTATGAGAATTTCCACAAATGTTGGGAACTCCAATCTAACTTTGCTTCCCTTTAACAAGACTGCACCAAACTTAGCATAATCATTTTGAGGGAGCCGTATACATTTATTACAAAGTTTGGTGAGGATTCATCTCAGGGGCACAAAGTTATAAGCCACACAAAATGTGCTCTTTCTATGAGTTGAGCAACTTAACCATAACCGAAGGGCTGCTACCGCAGGCACTCTAATATTACATACATGTAACATTGAAAATCAATAATTTTGAAAGCTGTCGTGTATGCATTCCTTATTTTATCTTTGTTTATACTAAGTGCTGTTTATGAGGGTTCATCTTTCAGTGTAGGGTATATCTATTTTCCCGTAAAAGGGGTTGCTGCCTATTTTTCCATGAATAATAAACATCAGATATTGTCAGAGGTAACAGGGAAAGCGACTATAGAAGTTCATTGAATTCATTGTTCATGAAATCAATAAAAAGAGCTATACAAGTAGAAGTGCTGCTGCTGAGGTCTTTCTACCTCCCCTTAGGACCCTATTGTTGGAGCTACACTCACAAAGTCAATGCCTATGTGGCCTTGATTCCTCTTTCATGCCAGGCTCTTCCTTTCTCTAAAATGTACAATGGCACAGTTTTGAAATATCGTAATATCTCAGAAAGGCTTTAGTTCCCCATTTCTTTTTCCCATTAAACAGAATAATTTTTTCTTCGGTGTACCATATATTATTGAATGGCATTGTAGGATAAATCCTGACACTTCACTTTCTGCTACAGTTAATTATACCACAGGATCTTAGCTAGACATCTACAGACCATGTACTGTGCATTTCATTTCAGATTTGCATTTACCTCTAGGTGCAACACAAAGGAAAAACAAAGTAGACACAATAATAACCACCACACACTTTCAGTTGTGTACTTTTGTATTCCCTCGAAATAAATAACAGATAGGTAATAAAACCAACTCATATTCGGTAAACATGGAAAGATGTGTGGTACGTGTTTGCCTTGGACACTAGTGAGAATAAAAGAAAACACAATATAACGCAAAGCACTTTTCATTGGGTTAGCATAGTAATTCAAATGTAAGCGATCTTCCTTTAACCCCTTAACTGCCATGACCCCCCACCCCCAGCGCCAAGGCCTTTTTTGTGGTTTTGGTATGTCACCATTCAATCCTTTGTAACCTTTTTGTTACATGAGATAATTTGGTCAATCTGGCCACTTTTTTTCCCACATGTAGACGGTCGTAAAGCCACCAAGGAATACTAGTTTGCTGTAGGGGGTGAGAGAAAATAACCAAAAAGGGAGAACATTTTTTTTTCTTCAGAAAATGGCAATAAAATGATGGACAAAGAAGACAATGGGCCTCATTACAACTCACCTGGTATGGAAACAACGGTGGTGGTAAACCCGCCACCACCGGTGTTTCAATACCGGGTGATCAGGACTCCTGCAGACAGAGGCGTCAATCCTGCAAGGTCTGACCTGGCGGGTTTAACACCGCCCGCCTGCAGGCAGGCGAGGAAACACCGGCACCATCACGAGATGGTGCCAGTGTTTATATGATCCCCATTCCCATTGAGTTCTATGGGATTCAATGGGAATGTGGATTTACACCATTCCGCCTCCGGAATTCCCGGGTCACTGGGGTTGTATTGTCCCGGTAATTCCGGGAATCATGGAGGTGGAATGGTAATATGAGTCCGGCGGTAACAGGCGGTTTTACCGCCTCGGTTACCGCCAGACTCGTAATGAGGCCCTATGTTTTTTTCGTTGTAAGAGCTAGGAACCAATGGTTTGCTCTGATGACTTTACCATTTTCCAGGATTTCAAGAACAGGTTGAGTGGAAACCAAATAAACATATTTTGATATGCTAGGCAGCCGTTTTGTGAGAGGTTGGTGATTTTGGCCTTTTTTGTCCAATAGAATATGCGTGGACAGAATGTAAGAGAAGGGTAGGAAAACTGTATGGGAATACAGAAAGGCATACATTTCTAAAAAGTAGACACATTTCCAAGTCTAGAAAGGGGTGATTTGCAAAGGTCAGGCAATAACTATGTAGGCGAAAAGTCCATAGTTTGGGTAAAAATCGGGAAAATGACAGAAAAAAAGGTATGTGGTGGACGAGGTTGGCCCAGTTAAGGCAATACCTTCTGTGAATTTGGAGAAAAACTATGCTCCGCTACATTCCCCTGACTCTTCCAGTTAGAAAATCACACATTTTTTTGTAGTGTTTCACAAAACAAGCATTGCCACAAGCCAAAAACCTAGCCATGGTACACAGGAATTTTATACTTACAGCCTAAACCGACATACTTTGCATGTGTAAATAAGGAAAACAAATGTGGTGAGGAAGGGCAGGCATACATTTTCTGAATGAGCACAGGCAGACCTTTTGAAGGGTAGGTGACTTGTCCAGGTTACAGAAGTGTACAGTGCCTAAAGCAGCGACTAAATGTATGTCACATTTGGGAAATGAAAGGGTTGTGGGACAAAGGGCAGCTCCAAATGTGTCGAAATATTATGAAAACCAAGCAAACACAACAAATGTTATACCTTCCTGCGTTCCCACAAGTATCCCGACAAAAACAGCCCCTCTTTTGCTCATGTGGACAACCTACAGATTTGGGCCTGGGGTGTCGCAGCCACCAAGGTAAAACAGGGAACCCCATGCATTTCCAAAAAGAGTACATCTGTGGAAATCCACAAAGGTCTGACTTGCGCGAATCGACCCAGAATGTATTACCCACATCCCCCTGCAAAGTCCACAATGTGGCAAAGTAAATCTCAATTTTCGGACATTTAACTCTGCCCACCAATCGAAACATGCGCCAACAGCACATGTCCTACCTTCCCGTATTCCCACAGGTGTCCCAACAAAAACAGTACCTCATATGTGTGGGTGCAACTACCTGGGCGCAAAAAGAAATGGCTAAACAACTGGTAACCCCAAGTCTTTCAGCAGAGCAGATTTTGAGGAATTTGCTCTTGTGGACAACCTACAAATTTGGGCCTGGGGTGTCGCAGTCACCAAGGTAAAATAGGGAACCCCATGCATTTCCAAAAAGAGAACACCCGTGGGAATCCAGAAAAGTATGACTTGAGTGAATCACACCAGAATGTATCACCCACAACCCCTGGCAAAGACCGAAATGTGACAAAATGTGGTGACAAATCCTGGTGCTCTAATCATCTGCCTCCAGGGGCCCAATTCATGTGGCCCCATGCTTGGGGGGGGCAGCACCAACATTTCTGGTGGCCCTCTCCACCACTCCAAATGGATGGTGGGGCATTTCATGTAGCCCTTTTTGGAGGTATATATGGGCAGAAATCTGCCCCCAGGGAAGGCTACATGAGCTGCCTCTCATCCACTTAGGATGGGGGGAGGGCCACCCCCCTTTCAATCCTGAAACATCCTGGTGGTCTAGCGGGCCCCCATGGGACCCGCTACCCCCAACCAAATGCTGTAACAATTCGTTTTCTTTCCCCTGGGGACAGATGGGCACCGATCTCCCCCGAAGGGGCCCAATATTTGTGGCCCCATTCTTGGGGGGTCTACAACAACATTTTTGGTGGCCCTCTCCCCCACCCCAAATGGATGGGATGGCATCTCATGTAGTCCTCCCTGGGGGCAGATAGGGGCAGAAATCTGCCCCCAGGGATGGCTACACGAGGTTCCACCATCCACTTGGGGTGGGGGAGAGAGGGACACCCCCCTTTCATAACACAAACATTCCTGTTGGTCTAGTGGCCCCGAATCCCCCTCCCCAAAATGAAACATTTATAATTGTTTTTTGTTTTTTGTTTGGCCCCTTCCCTAGGAGCAGATTGGCACCCATCTGCCCCCAGGGGTGCCCGAACCTGCAACCCCATGCTTTGGGGGGCCTTTCTGGTGGCCCACTCCCCGACACCAAATGGATGGGGGTGCATCCCATGTAGCCCTCACTGGGGGCAGATGCTCATTCCTAGGGGCAGAAATCTACCCCAGGGAGGGCTTCAAGAGGTGCGCCCCATCCACTAAGGTGGGGGGAGAAGGCCACCCCCTTTCATAAATAAAAAAGCCTGATGGTCTAGTGGGCCCACCCCCTCCTGTATGTATTTATCATTTTTTTTATTTGTATTTTTTATGTTCCCCCTCATAGGGGCAGATGGGGACCATTCTACCCCCAGGTGGATCAATACATGTTGCCCCATCCTTTGGGGGCTGGAGTGGAGAGGGAACCCTCTGCCCCCCACCACCCCCACTTTACAAAAAGATCCCTGGTGGTCTAGTGTGAATTTCTGGGCGCAGATCAAGCGATCCATGCCCAGCAATGTTTCAAAAAAGGTGTTATTGGAAAGTGGAGAGGTTCCCCTTTCCAATGACACCTGCCCCGATCTGAACGGCACAATAGTGCCGCAGATCGAGGGAGCTAAAGGTGGAAACTCACCTCTTATTTTTAGTGTCACGTCAGCACGCCTTCTGCGTGCTGACGTTAAACTGACAGAAATCGAATCCCCGGGCCGCGAGGAGGAACCTCCTCCTCACATAGCCCGGGGGTCGGATTTCAGTTTTGTGCAATCGCTCAAAATGGAATGCCAAAAAGGGTGAACTATCTTGTCCTTGGCACTACAAACGTAATGTCAAGAATGAGATACCTCATCCTTGGCATTTAAGAGGTTAACTTGAAACATCCTAACTATCACTCTTTGGCTATGAAAGCAATGTAGTATGAACACATTGTCAGCTCTCAGTTACTCCCCTACCCTTGCCCACCATTGGATTAGTAGTAAGATTATGAGATTATGACCCCCAAATAATACTTTAATTCTGGCTACTTTGTTAATCCTTTGGTACCAGAAGGATTAAAAAAGTTCTGCCTTCCTTGTCCCCCCGGACACTTTGCCAATTATGATACCCTGCAGAAAGGGTCCTAAATGATTGTTGACCTATTTATACTCACACTGAACTCTCTACTTTTCAGAATAATTGTAATGCCCATGACTAGCTATGCCCTTTCTGCAGCCAAGTACAATACAACCTATTTCTGCCAGGACACTGCCCCCGATTCGAACTGCAGCCTTCCAGAACTCCCTCTGCAGTTGCAACAATCTGTCCAGTGGAGAAACTCAGAGCCGGCTACCCAGGACAGCCCCTTCTTTCAGCCAGCCAGCAGCCTCTCTCTCTCTCTCTCACCAGGCAGCTCCCTGCGCAAGATAAAAACCAAAGAACAGAGAACCCTCTTTTCTTCCTCTTTTAAACCATTCAGCGAAAGCCACCTCTCAACCTATGTCTCCGCACATTTTCTTTATCATTTTCCATCCTGTTGCGTGGGGTCATTTTTCATCCGACACACCATGTGCCAGAACCTTCTAGCACTCATCCTGCCCCCTTCTGATTCCACTCATCTAACTTCCAACCCCTGTCTTAAATGACCTTTGGACAGTGTTCTGCATATCACAGCCTCCAAACAAGGCTCCATCGCCTTCCACTCTTCCTGCTCGATTTTGATGAATCCTGCAGAATCATCACTGATTCCCCAGTGGTAGTCTCCTCCCACATGGCCATGGAAAGGCAGCCGCCACCTGATCCTGACCCTCAGGGTGGTATCAGGAGGGAGGATCACATGGGTGAAGGTGAATATCTGGGGGAAAGTGATGACTCCAACAGGAGAGATGCAGTATTATTCCCTTTACTGTGAAGAAGACCCCCTCATTTCAGAGTTTCTGATGGCATACTCATTGTATGTAATAACACCTCTAAAACACATTTATCATCTAATGTTTATGATGGTTGTTATTTAAACAAAAGTTTCCAAAAATGTAACTTGAACTAGTCTAAGGTTCCTTGGACTCCAAGTCCCAGAAAGCCTTAAGTACTGAGACGAGGAAGAGGGGTAAGGAGTCAATGTGAAGTGAAAGTAACATCAAATTCAATGTGTATTTTAATTCTCAGATTCACCATCAGCTGCACGGGACATTTAAACCTGAAAATCATTGGCAAGAGACAAGAATAGAGGAGAGCTGCCGAGAGTGCCGAGAGGGAAGCAAACCCAGAGGCAGATTCACAGAAACGAGCCATGCATGACGAAGAAAACGCTTACAGGTAGCTGCTTGAAAGTGTATCATACCAGAGGAGAGGAACTCAGGTAAAGTCATAGCAGGTGCCTTGGAGGGACCACTAGAAGTGAGACATTCGCCACGGGTCCGGACGAGACACAATCTTGTGGAGTGGTAATGGATCCATCACTGAAAGGGTGAAAAGCCAAAGCAAGTACCGAAAGAGGCTCTGTCTGACAGGGGAAGCCTGCCCAACAAAAAACATTTGCTGCAGCTGCACATTACATCAGTGAGTCAACCGAGAGGAGTTGGGGGCCCCAGAACATGCCGACAAGTTAATGAATACTTGGGGAATTATTTTGAATACCGACCAAGTACAATTGAAGGACAACGACAAAAGTGGTACACATCTCCTTATATAAGATATACATTTGATGACACTTGGAACCCGCATTGCCATGAGCCAAGAGACACTAAAGAAGAAATTAAAGGGCAACAGTTGTACAATTCTCCTTATATGAGATGTCAATTTGGGGAAACTAGGAACAAGCATTGCCGAAAGCCAAAAGATAGTAAGAAAGAAGTTGACAGACAGAATTTGAGCAGACCCCCATATGTGGGATATCAACAAGGGGGACGATGGAGCAAGTGATACCTGGAGTCAACAATGTGTACACAGTGAAGAGGTGCAACTGTGTTATACTTTAAAGGAAAGTGAACATTGTAGAAAAGACCTGCTGAAAGATACATATCAGGCAGTGAGCTTGTTTGGATAGAGATACCTGGCAGGAGAGTACACCAGGGATCTCTGAGAATCAGAAGGGGGCAATTCCTAACAAGGGAGTACATCAGGAATCCAGAGGTAGAGGAAAGGAAAAGTCACATTGAAAGATTCCTGGTAGGAGAGTGCACTAGGTAATATAGAGGATCAGTTGAGAATTCCTGGCAGGAAAACAGGCACGGCTACCGCCAAACTCGTAATGAGGCCCATTTTGTACTTAATACAGGTAGTAATGTCCTTATGGAACTATTTAAAATATGAAATCTATTCCACTGCTGCAGACCCCATTTGACCATGTGAACTGCATGTCCAAATGTCTGGTTGTAAGGTGAGTAAAGTCAAACAAGGCCAGAAGCTCATGCCATTCCCTTGCACGTTTCAGAGTGGCCATACCCACTTCAGTCCTCACGATAGACGAGGCCTCAGACATGCAGTCCACATTAAAATCCCCCATCAGAATAATTCCACCATCCTTCATTTTCATCAGCCATGCAAACAGTGTATCATGTACTGTTTTCATAAGATTGTCACATTGCCCACGGTGGGTCATACAGTGTTGACACTAGGGTGCCCCCTCTGTTCAGCATGAGACTAGATAGTATTACTGCCAAGAAATTATCGTTTTCCTTGGTTCCCTAAAAAGGGTAGGGGAGTATTCACACCTAGCCGATAGGCAAAGCCCACCTCTAGGGCGCCCAGAAAGAGGGGGAGAGGAAAGGTGGTGAAACATTGTGTAACCAACAAGGAGAAATGTAGAGGAAAGCCAAGATTCCTGGAGACAAAAGACATGGGCAGATATAAGTTCTTTTAGACCAGAGGGATTGTCTAGGAATGAATGATGGCCTTGGGTATTCCAGGATAACAGAGAAAATTGTGCTGATTGACTATAGATATTCAGTCCGGGTTGCACAGAGCCTGTCACCCAGTACCCGGGAGTCTCCTTTCGGAATCAGCAGTCCAACCCTCATTTACCCTCCTCAATGAAGAGACACCGCTCAGACCCTCACACATAACATACACCCTATATGCAATGGAAAGTGGGTAGAAAAATTGGATCGAAAACAAAAACCTCAAAACCTAGATCAAACAAAGCTTTAGCATTCAAAGAGATGCGCTCAGTAATCAAAGATGAGACCGTTGTTATTAACACCTAATTCACAGAATTAACAAAAGATGGCAGCTCTAGACTAGAAATATCATCCGAGCTGAGCCCACATAATTTCGGGATGAGCTGAAATAAATGGAATAACCAGGTACGATTCAGGAGGGGGCTGGTTTGGAGGTTTCAAGTTCTACTATCTTGACACATTTAGAAAATGCTCGACTCCCACTGGTCTCATAGTGCCGACTGTCATTTATCAAGGGTGTGCTCCCTGACTCCACAAACGAGCGCCAGGATCGGTCGGTCAGTTTAGGCCTAGAAAGGGCCTGACCTCCTTCATGTACAGGGGCAGATGTCAGTGAGTGTGTCTGTACATGAGTCTGTTTATTATGTTCACCATCCCTACAGGGTATGCATCCCAAGAACCGTTACAGGTTTACCCTGGGCTTGTACACACAATTAATCAGATCAATGATGCAGAAAAAACCCAATTACAGCCCACCGAGGGTGCCAAGGGGCTAGGGAGTAACAAACAACCAAGAAGCCCAGGCTCAGACCACCGCTCACCGTATTTGTCCACGTAGAAAATATCTCGCGTCACACCACGCGGGGAGCCCTGCAGCATCTGCCAGCCACTTTCGATAACTGCATTGACTCTGCGGACCTCTACGCTGCACGTCATTATTTAAAGGGATGCTCCTTGAAAGTAATGCCCAGGGAAAAAGACTGCTCAGAGTCCAACAGCCTTTCCTGCTGATAACTGAATTCACTCTGCAGTGACTCTGAGGCACTCTGCGCTGCAAGCACCCTATTTATATGAACAGGGCAGACTGCCGTTGCATGCTGAAGTGCCCAATGGGCAAAGGCCCTCTTGTCTAGTAATCATGGAAGTAATAGGTAGAAAGCTGCCGCTGTCACCCACATTTAAAGCAGAGCAGATAAAAATAATTAAATACGTGTATAACAGCCATTGCCTCGAGGCAAAACTAATAGAACTCACTTTATATATTTTTACCATAGACACCGAGTGGCAGTGAAAGGAAGTGGGCTTTTTTCCATGACGCGCCACCCCTCTTTTTTTCCCACCAGTATTTCCAGGTGGGGAGAAGAACACATGCCCAAAAGATGTGTGCTGTAGCCAATGAGAGGGGAAGCTAAAGAAACAGCTATACAAAGTGCGAAAACGTAAGTGAAATGCGAAGCTAACCAACTAAAACACAAATCCCTAAAAGTGAATGGGCCTCATTCCGAGTATGGCGGTAAGGGATAGCGGCCACCGGTAACGAGACCGGTGGCGGTAATGCCTTACCGCCATACTCCGAGTTCCCTTTGCGCCCTCGCCCTTAACGCCTGCTTTGAGCAGGTGTTAAAGTCGAGGGTGCAAAGGGGCCTCCAAGCCAATAACGGTGACCGTAATGAACGGTCACCGTTATTTGCATCTTCCCCATTCCCATTGAGCCCTATGGGGGCTCATTTGGGAATGGGGAAGAGCCTTGGTGAATGGGGAATTACCGCCCCGCCAACCTTGGAATGAGGCGGTGATTCCGCCATCCACCAAGGCGCTGCCGGTCCGGGTACGGCGTCAACCAAGGCGTTAATAGCGCCATTGGTTAGCGCCGTACTCGGAATGAGGCCCAATACATTTAGTGATAAATTGCAAGAGTGGACATTTACAGTTCCAACTCTCCTTTTAGGTTACAAAAAAAAACACTGGAAGCCACAAATAAAATCAACCAGTGTGTGCGCTCAGACGTCCCAAAAAATACTGTATGGACAACAGGTCAGTGATTGGGTCGATTCTTCATAATAAAATATGAGACATCACCTTTGAACAATTGCCCTTTTTGGCATGTCATTGTTACTAAAGAAAGTTTTTTATGTATTATTTGTAGATTCGAAAATCTACCACTGGGGAATGAAATTGAACTTTATGAATGTATTGCTTTTGTCCTGAAGATGTCCCAATAATTATATCAAGTGACAACCTATGACAGGGTGTAGTACACGTCAAAGGGGCCGAAACATGTGTCTAGGGAACCTAAGAGGTTTTTCCCTTTCTCCTGTGCATAACTCACCAATTGTTATGTTATTTAAGAAAAGCAAATTGAGTTACCCCATAAATGGAGAATAATGTTGTCTGAAAGTGGTGAATGGTGAATAGGAAGTAATTGATTACATGTTTTTTTATTATGTTTTTATGAAAATTAAATAAAGAAAAATGTTTTGAAATAAATGTTTTGTTATACAGAGAAATGCCTAAGTCGTCATAGGTGGTCCATCTACCAAATGACAAACTAGAGTCTGATCATCTGGCCTGTTGTACAAAAGGGACCTTTAGAGAAGGGAAGTCAATCTGTCTCCCCCTTTGTTTATACGTTATATTCCTCCCCATTGTACAGATCTGACCCCCCCCATCAACATAAATAGGGGAGTACCCCCCAGGAGGTACATGCCTGCTCCAGCTCAGTCCATGTCTGTGCAGGGCCTGAAGATGTTGCCCTATGATGGCACTGCATAAACAGGGCCAGCTGCTACTGCCCTGCAATACCACTGCACCTAGGAACCTGTGCTGTGCCTTCTCAGCTGGTGTGCTACGCGTGCCTACACTAGGATCAACTGCTTGCCCAAGTGAGCGTGGAGTAATCTCATTAACACAGAATTGACAGCCCCAGGAGGCTCTACGCCATGTCGGAGGATGACACACCAGCGACTGTGTCGGCACGTTCATCAGGTGCATTCCAGTTGGCGCAGGGAGAGTTTGTGCCATGGCAGCTGCCCATTGCTTTTGACCGTACAGACACCAGCAATTTGGGACCAGGGTGGATATGATGGGCCGAGGACTTTAAAGTTTATACGGGTGCAATGGGCCTAATTGACGATGATAGGAAGAAAAACATACTGATGTTAGCGTTGGAAGCCCCTGTATGTGAAGGTCTCTATGGACTAGTGGATGTGGAGAAGGCCACATTCAGGGAGATCCAGGAAGCTCTAGCCAAGTATTTTGCCCCACATACAAATGTGGAATACGAGAGACACCTCTTTCATACGACCAGGCAAAAGAGAGGGGAAACATGGACAACTTTGTTATTCGCCTACTCTACGCATCCACATAAAACTTCAACCAGAAAGTGCTCTGCTCCCAGGTCATCGTGGGGTGCGTATCACCTGAGTTCCAAAAGAAACTACTTCAGAAACAGAGGTCTCTAGATGAGATTTTGGCCATGGCTAAGACTGATGCGGCCATTTTACAGCACGTTGTCAACATGGGCAAGTAAAACCTATCCGGAGTGCCCAAAGACCATGAATCCATCAAGAAACTGGCACCAACCCCTCAGATGGGATGTAAATCCTCCAACAAAACATGTTTCAAATGCGGATGCACATTTTCTCACGAGGGCACGTGCCCTGCACTGGGACAGAAGTGCGCAGCATGTGGAGGCGAAGACTATTTCCGAGCTGTGTGCCATAATGCGCCCCTGGCGCCTTCACAGAGTGTTTCTCAGAGAAGTGGAAGACAACAGAAATACTGCCCGGATGACAGGAAGCTAGTCCAGGAGTATAGGAAACACCGCCCAGGGAAGAGTGAGGGTAATAAATACCAAATACGATGATCCAACAGGTGCCCAGACAGAAGAGGGTCTTAACACTACCAGCGTATTGTCCGCTACATAGAACTATGATCACACTCAAGGAGTGACTCCTCCGCCCCAGATGATCACCAGAAAAAGGGATATGTGTGGGTACTAGGCAACACAGTGGCAAATGAACATAGCCCCACATTAATCTTACAGGTCCATAATACGCCAAATGAATTTCTCATTGACACTTGTGCCACAGTCAAGGTGATGAGCAAGGATGCGCACAACCCCCTTCCCCATCCGCCGAAGCTGAAGCCGTCTTCTGTTGATGTATACCCATATGGTTCCAACACACCCCTACTGAGGAAAGGCATGTTCATGATGGTGTGTGCTCACAAGTCTCACACAGAATGCGTACAGCTACAGGCACTGTCTACGGAGGCCAACAGGGGGTGCATATTGAGCTTCCAAATGGCAGTCGACATGGGAATGGTAAAAATCCTATACTAGTTGATAGGGTACAAATACTTAGCATCAGATGGCAATGTGGTGAAGACATTCCCTGATCTGTTCAAGGGTTTGGGCAAGCTGCGCAACTGCAAAGTGCGGCTGCACATCGGCCCGTCAATCAAGGCAGTTGCCCAACATTACAGAGGGATCCCCTTTAATATTCAGAAGTAATTAGAGGAAGATATTTGGAGGCTGCTAGACCTAAATATCATCAAACCCGCAGTCAGGCCTCCTCCATGGGTGTCACCAATAGTGCCAAACCTCCATAAAAACAGACAAGAGCTCCAGAAGGCTCTCTGCCTCCCTGAAGCTTGAGGAGAACCATCTCTGCTTCTGGAAGCACCTCAAGACATTCCACTTTACTTCTGTTTTCTCTCCTCCTCTCCCCTGCTGAACTCCTGAGTAAAACTGCACCGGTCACCTGGCTACCCTCTGATCTTGGGCCCAGGTTCCTTCCTCCGCCAGGAGGGACATTGGAAAGTGAGGTTCCAATGCAAAGTAGAACTCAGCGTGGGCAGGGGTTTAGCCCCAACTCGTCACCCCTGATGTTAACCCATGAGGAGGTTACAGTGCATTGAAATGTCAGAAACCGGGCAAGGCCCTGGGCCCAGATAGGGTCTCAATCAACTTTCATGCTAGCGACACTGATGTCCGGGTGCCATACCTAATGAAACATTTAATGCCACCCTGAACCAGAATAAGGTTCCGGACTCATGGACAAAAGCTGAGCTTGTGCCTATTTTTAAGAACGGTTGCAGAGATCAGTCATGCAATTACCGGTGATATGCTTGTTGGATTCGGGAGGTAAAACTTTTGCATGGGCCTTATTGCACCATCTGGAGATTTGAGAAAGTAACAACCAAATAACTGACGAGCTAAAAGCTGGGTTTTGCGAAGGACCGAGCACCGTGGACCAGAGTACGCGGCTGCCATTCATTTTAGTCAAATATGCCGTCCTAGGGAATTTCAGTGTCTAGGCAGTCTTCGTTGACGTGAGAACTGAGTTTGACGCGGTGCCCATGCAACGGCTCTGACAGGTGCTCAGGGGGTTTGGAATCCCACAGGCCCTCATGGAGGCCATTCAGAGCCTGTACAGAGGCAACATGGCTGCAGTGCGATGGGGAATTGATGGCAGGAGCAAAAACTGGATACGTGTTGAAAAGGGTGTGTGCCAGCGGTGCGTTCTAGCACCAAGCTGTTTTGTATGTGTATCAACGCAGTTATCAGAGAGTTGCTGACCTCTCAGACCAATGCCCCAGCCCTAGCGGGAGACACAATACCAGCTTTGATGCTTGCGGAAGACTCAGTTTTGCTCTCGTTAACACCTGCAGGCGCCCAATTTGATATATTTGTTACTTTTTTTTAGAAACAATGGCCTGGCACTGAATGTATCCAAAACTAAAGCGATGATATTCAAAAGCAAGCCAGAGGGAAACTCAAGGTTCTCAAGCTCTGTCTCGAAGAGGGTGCTATTGAGCAGGTGGCCTTCTATGACCATCTGCTGGTCATGGTGATGGCCTCTTGCAGCTGGTCCATGCAGCTTGAGAAGGCAAGGGCTACCCTGAGAAGATATAGCGGGCCTTGTCCAGGTTCACAGCTGAACATGTAAATGGGGTGGTACATGTTCCCTAGAAGCCTACAAGGCCCAGGTGAGACAGGCTGCTATTTACAGCTTAATTTCTAAATAAAAGAAAGAAGTGCTAAAAAGCGCTGCTCTCGGAAAATTGAAGCAAGATGCTGCCACCATTGCCCTTGGATCTCCGCTTTTGGCGCTCTATTTAACCATTAAATCACTGGCAGGATAGGAAGACTATCTTGATTATGTCGACCCCAAGTGTGAACAAAGCGATTTAATCTAAAGGATCGATCTGGCACATTGCCCATAGCAATTGTATCATGTAGGTGGCAGACTGAGGGCCCAGCTGTTTGCCCCCTTTGTAAAAGTGTGGTTGAGGATCTTGAACACTTTTTTTTATGCTATGCCCAGCTACTCTAGCACTGAGAAAACACCACCTAAGGCCATTCTGGCGCGTGCGTGGATGCAGGGCCATCGCTGATGCTATGGCAGTTTTGCACTAATTCTGCTGATGCTCGGGCAGTCTTTGCAACCTGCAGGTATCGTCGATGGGTGTGGAGTGCAAGAGTGAAAACTCTTGGTGCGAACTCTGTATGAATGGACTCAGGGAAGCAGTGGGATGCCAGAGGTCCTCCAATTCCTCGATTGTTTTTATGAACCGCAGGAAATATGGCTGGCTTGGGATCCTAGTTGCTTCGTGGACCATACAAGGTCCGGATGTTTTTAATTGGCAGAGCAAAATAAGGAGGTTGAAAAAGCTTCACAGTTGGCTGGCCAGCTGTAGATATTAAGTGAGGTTGCTAGCTTGCTCTCCTCTTGCTCGTTACACAAACTTCTTGTACCAAACTTAAATTGGTTCACTTGTTTCAAACAAGATAAGGGTTGTGGCCATCTTTTACTCTGTATTTAATTATTTGACACCCTGGAATTAACCTAGGATCTGCTTGAACAGCTGGTGCATCACTGCAATGCTTATGTTTTCCCGGTTCTTCCTAGGTCTCTTATTTATATGTTGTGAATATTAATTGACTTTATTAGGGAATTCTATTTGTATTTGTATGGCTTTCATAACTTCAGTCGAAATAAAGTTATAAGGAACGAAAAAGACAAAAAAAGACAAAATAAGTCTATAAAATTACAATCATACAAAAGTATCATTAAATATGCTGTTGATCTGACAACATAATTCACATTTTTATATTGCTTTACATAAGTTGGGGCGCTCTTCTACTAAGTATTAACATGACTCAAGTAGCCTGTTCTATGTGATGTATCCTCAGTAGGGTCTACAGCGATGTTTTAGCTCACTGTACCCACCAAAGAGTACGGGCCTCATCACGACCCAGGCGGTAAGGGGTTTACGACGCCGTAAACAGCGCCGACCCTTACCGCCTGAGTACGAGGTCCCTTAGCGCCATGGCGAATTTAAAACCTGCTTTTAGCAGGTGTTAAAATCCATGGCGCTAAGGGACCATGGAGTTAATTACGCCACCGTAATTTACGGTGGCGTAATTAACGCCTTCCCCACTCCCATTATGCCCTATGGGGCAAAAATGGGAATGGGGAAGGGTAAATGGGGATTGGGGACTTACCGCCCCGCCAAGGTCCGAATGGGGCGGTAAGTCCGCCAACCACCATGGCGTAAACGTAGTTTACGCCATGGTGGTAAAGTCACGGCCCAGGCGGTAACTTACCGCCTGGGTCGTGATGAGGCCCAACAACTATCTCTTTGCATATCAGTCTGGTCCCACTCACAAGGGCATTCCAGCATCAAATTGCTAGGCAATTCTCACCTGAACAAGAGTATCACCAGCGATCACAGATTATGGTTATGAAATACAGTCAGGAAAAATTATTCACATTTTGGTTTTGCTTACATCTCCCCAAGTGGGACGGGTGTGCCCAGATTTGGATCCCAAATGTGCCTGCTGGGCCTAGTCGTTCAAACTACTCCTCACTGATGTCACCCAATGAGTACGAAACTTGAGATGCTTGTGATCTCATGCAGAAGGGATGTAACCTAGAAGTTTGGGCTGGACTGCCAGTTTTGGGGTGGGACCAAGCCTGATTTGCATATGGTCCTTCCCCTTCTGTAATGGCCTTGGCTGGTAGAAAAACGATGGCCTTGAGCGTTGCGCAGAACAAGACCCATGTTTATGATTAATTAAAAACCTTCCAGCCATCACTTTTTGGTTTTGCTTAAGCCTATCATATCATCCATTGATGTCTTGAGTATTCCCCTTTTATTATTATATGCAACATAGCTGGCCAGCTTGTAATATATGTGGCACATATTTTATGAAAAAGGTAACCTATGCATTTCTAAAGTGTGAAAGATATGTGCTCTTTGGACACTATTTTGAAATGCCTAAAAGTTTTTGAGAGGGGCTCCCTGTGTACTACTAAGGTGACATAACACAGTAAAGATGCGATTATGCACAAAGATGGGCACACCCCTCTATGCAGAGAGCAATCAGTAGCCCCAAAGAGACAGTGCTTCATGCTGAATGCATTCAGTGAAACAGGGCACTATGGCAAGTCTGTTTTGGGCTGCAGAACTGGGACTTTCAGAGAGACACACAGACATCTTCACCAAGCCCTGCCACTGTACATACTGAAGCAAGAAACAGGCAATCCCCTGCCATGCAACAAGTTCAAGGACGTGCCTTTGGCTACAGGAAAGCAATCATAGCTAGTTGGATGTTCATATGGCATGGATGCCCTACTGAACGTACTACATATAAGAAGACATTTCAGACATACATATGATTCTTTATATGACCATGGTAGCCTTAAGGTCTATCTACTGTCTGCAGATATGGCCTAGTATTGGTTCCAGTATCACTAGTGGAAAGACACCGGAGTAGGTCATCTGCAGGTGAACTCGGCTAGCCATTAATGGGTTGGCAAGATTACATGCCCTTCACAGAGGCAAGGACACAGCAATGAGGAGCATTCTTGTTCATGCTGGGGGTGCTGGCAGGGGGCTGTACAACAGTGCCAGAAGCGGTAGGCTGGGTGTCTGTCTGGCGAGTTAGACTTTATGGTGGGAGACAGGGGGGACAGGTAAGATGGGAACATTTCACAAGACTTTGTAGTTACCATACAGTGATGTAGTGCTGCCCCCTCTTTAAACCCTTAATTGCTCTAACTTCAATAATTTCATGTGCAGAATAGGACATGTACACATACTAAGAGGATCACAGCCACCCAACCTAGCATTCTCCTAAACAGTGTGCCCAATGTTGCAATTAGAGAGTTGCTTCCAGTGCAGTGGTGTGCCCAGACTCTTTTGACTGGGGTGGCACAACTGGGGCACTGATTTATGCAGGGGTGGCATGAAGTATGTGTGTACTAAAAGAAAGGGGGTGAATGCTATGTGATGCACCCACCCTTGAGTAATCTTTTGGTTTGCAAATCCAAATCATTTTAACTAATGTATGTACAGCTGCACGCGCCCAACACAGACTACTATTCACATGTAGTGTCATAAATGGTGAGTATAACATATGATAGTGGGGTAATGCACTAAATCTTGAATCAAAACACAATTATAAGTTGTTTACTTCTACATCACTAATTAGATGTTTATTTGTATGCCGTATTCTTATGCCAACATTAGCCAAATGGGGCCCATGCAAATGTTTTGCCCTCCTAGGGCTTTCTCAAGGCACAAAACACTTCTTATATCTCACATTTTCTTCTAATTACTATCCAATTTATATTTACATTCTTCAGATTTCAATCCATTTTGCATTTCAACAGTTTCTTCAAATCTCATTCCAATTTACATTTCAATTTGAGTTCATAATATTTCCTAATCACTCATGTGCTTTATTTTATGTACAATTGTTTTCAGTATTTACACAAGAACCAGTTTGAATTTGGTTATTCATATCCATATTCCATTATACGTTTGTGTGGATCAAAGCGGATTACTGCCCATGAAGAGGAAGCCTTTATTTCCAACACCCTCATGGCCTATTGCCATGCATCTAGACCCCCTGTTAGGGAAAGTAGAAAAACCCTTTCCCAAAACCCTGTAGATGAAACTTCCATCCATAGTCTAAAATGTGGAAGCTCAAAGACCTCCTTTTCCAGTTCTAATTATTCACCATATAGAGCTGATTTATCATTTAGAACTGTTGAAAGTGATTTTCCAAATAATCTACCTCACCGGACAACACTGGTCTCCTTTGCTCACAATCACCCAAATACTGGAACAACGAAGATGGAAAGAGCCATGCAGAACACAAGAAGTCCCAAGCTCAATGAGCGTTCTAGCTGTTTACAAGAGGCACTTGTACGCAAGAGATTTAAACACCATAGAGCAAGTAATAGCTGCGGCTGATGTTTGAAGGCTGTCATCTCATTCATCCGTGAAGCTTGTGGAGGCTAGAAGTATGAACCCGGCTCACCGGAAAAGACATGCTGCAAGGTCAGTCCCTTCACAGACATGCCAGGAGCCAGTGCAAAACTACTGGGGCATGCGGCAACCACAGAAAGCAGTCTTTTTATCTACAGAGACCTGAATCGAGACAGGTGTTGTGAGGCAAAGCTACGGGGCACACCAGCTACATGAGAGCAGTCTAGAGAGGAAGGTTGGCAGTACACATTTGTTGCTTGAACACAAACAGAACCGAGATTGCCAACAAAAGCTGTGAGTCAACCAAAACACAGTGGGGACCCCAGGGTGTATTGGCGACGTGCCTTATATTAACTGTAATAATTAAAGCCACAGAATGAGAGAAAGTAAACAGACTGAATGAGAAACAAGCAAGTATATTTCAAATAATGCCCCTAAGGAGATATGATTATATGGAATACATATAAGAGGGGAAGACAAATCAAATGATGTATCAAGAAGATACACTATATCAAAAAGGGTATGCAAAACTGTGGAAGTAAAAGAGAAATTACCTGTAACTAAAAGAAGTACTTACAGGATAGTAAACAGGCAGTGACAATTCTGTGTGAACACAAGAAGCCCTGGCAGGAGAGTATACCAGGCAATGATAAGCGTGAATACAAACCGTCCTGGCAGGATAGTATACCAGGCAAGCACATGTGAATGAGAAGTCCCGACAGGGGAGTATACCAGGAAGTTGCAAGTCTGCAATAAGTCATAAGAAGAAATATAGAACTGAGAACTGTATTTACCAAACAAAAGAAACATTTTGAGAGAAGTGGAACTACAAAGCTAAGCAGCTTTGGAAATAACAGTACTATTGTGAGCCAAGAAAGACATCAAGAGCTGTGAGACAAATAATCATTTCTATTGAGAAGAATTCCAGGAGAATGGGCCCACCCCTGGGAAACAAGGCTTTTCACCCTAGGAGAACATTTTGTTCGGGCTGTTTATTCTTCCTTTACATACTCTTTTTGCAATCACCTAAGCTTAAAGACTTTCCCTTTTTACCTTATAGTTTAGTTTATAGTGTGAGGGTCAGAATAGAACTTTTGGAAACAAGGCTGTTTTTGATATTGATATCCTGACACAGACAGAGCCTTATTTTTTGGTTTTAGATAGGAAAATTCCTCTTTGATCAGGGTCAGAGAGGCCTCTTCCCAATCATTATGTTTTCAATAAAAGTATTTAACCAAAAGCATGACTAACTTGTGCCTGGGTTTCATTCCTGACTCCTCATGATCCTACCACTTTACACAATCTTGTTGTATTGTAATTCAACCAATAAGTACATTTTAAGACACCCATTATGAAGGTGGCTACATGTATCTTGATGTGACATGCACCATTTGTCTACACAGTCCTATGACCATTGTCTATCCATACTTGGCCTAATGAACAGTCTGCCATTGAGAAGGCAGTGCAGACACTACCCTTACAAACTAGGAGTTAGTCATAAGTGCAGTCACTACTTGCCTGTCCTGCCTACATTCAAATGTATGTGTTGGTTTGCATTTTCTGGTCTCAGTGGTGAACTCATTGTGCGTGAAAGAAGTTTACCACGGAGGTAGCTAGAGAAAGAGGTGGCAGGGAAACAAGCACAACTGCTAGACAAGTATTAACAGTGATTAAGTAAAGCCACCTTTTAACGTTGTTAAAACCAGAAAAGTACAAATTAATTACGAACAAGCATTGCCCCTAGCAACAGTTTGGGCCTTTTTTTAGGCATGGGAAATGCACTTGCCACGCACTACCTTAATGGTATTAACTGACCATTGATGGTAGCACGTGCAAAACGAGAACCTGGGAATCTATAAAAAAGGGCCTGGCAAATGACTAATACTTATATACAAGCCGAAAATGTTGGCTTTGCCAATGCATGTTTTAAGTGAAAGACCCACACGATGCTTATAAATAGAGTGGCTAAACGCAGAAGTGATTAAGACATGTTTGTTATAGCAGGAGTGAGTTTACAGCTTTTATTTAGTCATTAACTCTCAGAAGATTTATTTGAAAAAAAAACACTGGCGGGCACTCTTTGTCTATAGTTAGATAGTAAGGCTGCATTAAGGCAAGCTCAAAGAGTTCCCATGAGAACGTATTTTGTGGGGGAAGTGCAGGAACTTGGTGGAAATGGTCATAGGGTTTACCTTGGCCATGGGCAGTCAGTGAGTCGGCAAATAACCACACAACACCTACAAGCGTTGTGTCCCTCCTCATATGTCATTAGTACCTATCTGTATTCTAAAGAAAATGTTTTGGCTTATAAGTGGCGCAAGCACCACCTAGTACCCATAGCTAAAAAATGGGCATCAGGAAGTCATAAACTTCAATAAATTGCCAAGTGTTTCAAATATGGCTTCCAGTTCTTGAGATTTGGAAGTATTTGTAAACATGCTGATGGCATTGTGTATTTTCCTTGAACATTTCCTAAAATCACTTAATACATTCCTTGTGACTAGTTGCTGATTTGTTATCCAGGTTGTTCTCAGACTTCATAACAAAAAAGCAGAATTCTGCCAGTCTTTTTTCTCTAGCAGTTGCAATGGCCCGCAGGTACTGGAATCGGGTTGTGTGTCTGTGGGCATCAAAAGGCTATCTTTGCCAGGGAGCATGCTTCAGCTTCATCTGTTTCTGCCAAGGTTGCATGAACAAAACATATAAGTACACGTCCAAAGAAATTATCTGATAAACTTTATTAATAAAAACTGAACAACCTACAATCATTGAAATTAGCCAATTGTCGTTAGCTAGATATTCATAATTAGAAACAACTACACCCCCTCAGTATGCATATCACACGTCCCCACATTTCACATTCCACATGATATCATTGTTGACATGATATATGTGATGTATATGATTGGTGGCTCTCTTCCACTTATTTGGTTGTGTGTCCTCCGGGAAAGGGGTCCTTTGTTTTTGCAGCATCCACCCTGATCTCCTTTCCATTGATTTTTTAAATTTCTAAATAATAATCTTAATCTGTCTCTTTAGTTTGTGCCAATGTGCCCTCCCCAGCAATGGCTGGAGTGATTTCTTTGTTGACAATTGAGTATTGTTCCCAATATTTCACTTTTAGTGCAATATGTGTTTAGGTCTTCAATTTCTTTCAAAAGTTAAGATCCCTAACATTTAGAATATTCCCGAAAAATCAATTTGCAGTACAAAATATACAGAATAATCGAAAATAGACCCGGAGAAGGAAATTGTGCAGTGTATGCGGAAGAAATGGCATTGTGGTTAAGTGATATGCCTAAAGAGAACATTAACCATCAACACTGTGTGTGCCAATAAACAATTCAATAGAGGACATACTGCAAGTCTAAAAAGATCTTCAAACTAGGCCCGAGAGAAACTGATCAATGCTGGCTCGGGAGAGAGGATCCAACTCTCCCTTGTTGTACGGCTGTACTCAAAATTTGCAGTTTTGGACAGATGTGATAGTATGATGGAAACCATGGATTAACCAGATGCAGGTCTTCCAGTCAATGCTGCCTAAATTATGTATAAGTATACCGCTCTCTCCCTCCCTCTTGCCAGCAGAACTGGAACGCGTTAGTCACCTGTGGGTCAAGAAATTACTTTCTTGCCAAGATGGTTGATTCGCAGGTCGTGGAAATTTAATAGGGAAAACAATATAAGAAGTGATGGAGGAATTAACATGACATAACCTAACATAACAGGTGTAATTGTAGACCGCATGTTCACCCCCAGGGGGGCCTCTTGGCGTTATTGACAGATGACAGATGTGTATTAGCTAAGCTTCCAAAAATGGAACAGATCACATTAAAGATATGATACAAGGCATATAATTTCTCCAATATGAGGAACAAGTATGTTGAACTCAACGTAGAGTTAACCCTCGATCCTCAGAGCTGTGGCCCTCCCTGACTGCTATCCAACTTTGTTATCAGATGTACTATGTGCCTGTGCTGTGGCCGGCAATGCCCCCAAAAACCAAATACAAAAATAAGGATGAAAATAGCAAATTGTTTGGGTCGAATTTGTTTGCACCTTATTTTTTTAAATGATAAATAGATGGACCTTGAGTTAGGGAATAGAAAACCGAGTGGGGGTTTGTGGGGAGGTCTTCCCCTTGCATTATTACCCCTTTTTGGATGTACAAATCACTAACGGTAGGTGTTATGCCCAGGGATGAAGGATGGAATTTGTTCTGGTGTAGTTGAGCCATGTGTGCCTTGTTCATTTGACCTTCATTTCTATCCTGTTTAATGCATATCAGAAAGGATTTGATTTGGTGCCCATGAGTATTTTATTTTCCAGGGAAGTTCAGTAATTGCTACAGATGCCGAGCAGAAGGACTTCTTATGTCGATTACCATATATGTCAGTTTTCTTAATTACTATTATTGCTTTTAAATCCTTTCTATTTCCCTGATCCGCAGCACTGCTGTTTGTGGACACAAACTTAGAGAAAAAGTCAATGAGCTGTCAGAGGCGCGAAGCACTTTGATGTTGATCATTGGCATCCCCAACTTCTCATAAATAGGACAAATGTGTCTCACTGCCATCCAAAGCGGTGTGCCAGGAAGGCATTGGGTGATGGCTCTAAGCAGCTAACCTCAGCCCACTCTTAACAAAACGACCAGAGGAAGGTGATGTAAACCAGCTGTATTTACCACCAATGATGTCAAATGAGAATGCAACCTCCACATTAGCTGCACAATCTTCCGATTAAGAGGGTGAATACTGTAATTGCCCACCCCCTGCTTTCTTTTACACTTCTTCCCAGGCTGTGTATAGGTGGTGGGGCTGAGTCACTAGGATCAAGTCAATGAAGGAAGGGGATGACCAAGAATGAGTAGTCACTTGGGGTGAGTAGGAGTGGGGAAGGGAGATGGTGACGGCACCTGTGAAATCAGTGTTCAGAGAGATGTTCCAGTTCTGTAAAGAAGAGTTTCTTCACTTTATCCATGAAGCGATGGAGCAATGGGGCCTATCTGGTGTGTGTTAGTAGGTTATTCCGGAATGCGGGTGCATAGCAGTGAGAATGACTGCTTTGAACTTTTTGCACATTTTTTATTTCTTGGTTTCCAGACAGAAGATGTAACGACTTTTGGCATATCAAAGTTCCCCTGGACATGGATAGATTTTCATACAGGCATACTGCTGGATTGGTCATCATTGCCCTGTAGACTATACCGGCTGCCTTAACGATGGCGGAGGCCTTAAGAACTAGCCAGTGTAAACCCATGAGGGTGAATGTGGTGTGGCTGAATTCATTCTAGCCTGTGATTGGGCAGGCTGCAGCCTGGTGGACAGCTTTCAGACAAATCAGCTTTCAGCCCAAGATACCAGTGAAGGTTGTGTTCCTAGCAGACGTCTACGATCAAGAAATGACAGACTATAAGAAACCAGAAGATTTTTGCAGAAATAGACATGGAGACTTCACTTTCTCCACTATGGTAGCCAAGCAGTGGATCATGCTACCAAGGAAGATCTGCATCCTGAAGAACCAATCTGAAGTTCATGAAATGTCTACAAAACCTGACCTTCAATACTTAACAGACAGAATGTGTAAACTGCATCCTTCAAGCAACACTCCCCAATAGTTCACACACAGACAGAACCTAAGGGAACTCCTTTCTGGGTATCACCCATCCACCCTGGCACATCCCATGACGCTCAGGCACCTATCATGACTAGAAGACATCACATCAAGGCACTACCAAAACTGGAAGAGAACACCTTCCTATGTCTCCCAGAATAGCTAAACCTCAACACGGGACACCTTCCCACATCAATCACTAAAGCTAAAGACCTAAAACTCCAATACGACCGACAGCAAAACCAATGATTTGAAAGTACTGTGGAAATCCGTAGAATACGCCTTGCCTTGTGTCAAACCATACATTTTCTGCACCATACTCAAAACACACAAACGCACACCAACCAGCCACCTGTAGAAGGCTTTACATAAACATGTAAAAAACACTCTACCCAAACTCTGAACATCACAATCTTAATCCTCCAACTTCTACCATAAAACCAACATTCTGAGCCCTTAGGCAACACACGTCTGCATTATACGCATGAAGGCACCACTCTGGGCACAGAGCCGTTTGATGCCTCCCGCACTTCTCAACCTGAACGCTTCCAAGGACGCAGAGGTCAGGGTACTTCCAATCTGCCTCCTCAACACAAAGCTGTGGAGGAGGCTCTCCTCCCAACTGACCAAACCCACCCACTCTTTTTCAATCTACCAGAGCCTCTGGTGACTATGCAAATGGCAAAGGTTATGCACACATCCTAATAACAGAAATAACAAAGGGTGAGGAACCTTTTCACAGTGGACACTCTTAGAAGTAGACCTCAGCGCCCTTATGTTTGTTCCAGAAATGATATGTAGTAGTTGTCGCATGAGCTCAGTAACAACGGAGTATTAATGGTTCCTCAACTCCGCTTTGGGGAAAAGGTTGTAAAGTTATTGTTACACTTTTTACCTTCATGCGCCAAGTCATCAAACGAAAATTATATAGTGTCACTATAGAGCAATTGTTTTCTAAATACACCTAAATACACCATTATATAATTATTACCCTATTGAGTGGAGCTTTTCTTTTGATGACCTGGCGCATGAAGGTAAAAAGGGTAATAACTTTACAACCACATCCTATTAAGATACTGGAGATCTCCAGCTGTGCTGGACCACAACTCCAATGATTCTGCACCACAGTCTATGCTGGCTTGGGTTGGTGTGAGTTGTAATCCAAATCATCTGAAGAGCCAAAGGTTGCAGACATCTGATCTACGTGGGCGAAGACTCGATGCATTTCTGAAGTCTTTGGGGAGGGGGGAAAGAGGGTGGAGTAAAGTGCTCAGGAGCTGGAGATGTAGATATGTGAGAAGGGTTTGGTCTTTTGAAAGACACCTTCCGCATGGGACAGCAAGTGCTCGGAGCTTTCGTAAACAGCAGACTGTGCAGACACCAACGTGTTGTGCTGAGAGGAAACAGCTGATCAAATGATACCTTCTGCCTCTGACGAGGGTGAGAACAGAAAGCGCCGGCCGAGATGCGGCCAGAGAGCAGCAAACATGCTGTGCGCTGTTACAACAAAAAAAAAAAAAACACCACCTCTCTCTCTCTCTCACGCAGCTGCTCCAATTCTCCAAGGGGAGGCTGTATGTGGATAACTGAAATCCCCGGGAGCTCTTCCACTGCCGATGAGGTATATAACTGCTGCTGGAACAAAGGCAAGGCCGGGTTGTGACCACAGAGCATCACTTATGTACTGTGGACAGTATCTCTCGTTACCTTGGTAACGTGAACCTTCCCGTTTTGATAAGAACACAGAAAAGGCGGCCTTTGAAGCTGTGCAGCCTGCGCGCCACTGCCCTCCTTTTTTGTTGTTGTTTCTAAATGCAGAACTCTTCTTTCACAGTGCAGGCTCCTGTTCCTTGGGGGATATAGCTCCGTGTGATAAAACCACACAGTTTAGCACCACTTGACTCAGTTATAAGTATAGTAGTCCCTGCGCGGGGACTCCCACGGGGGGGCAGGCGTGAATACTGATGTGCCTTGCTGGTTAGGCCACACAGCGCCTTCTCGCTCCACGCCTGGTGGTTGCCACCTGGGATTTGCCGCCTCTTCCTGAGGCTTTGATGCCAATCTGCTAGCTTGGTATCACAATGGACATTTGAAAAATCACAGAAACCATATGCATGTTGTATCAAGGAGGAAGGGGCACAGTAAAGTGACCCAAATACAGCCGTAGTACATTTTTTGCTGCATTCAATTATTTGCAGTTGAAAGTGGAGCTGCATTAATGCACAGTTATACACGGACAATAGCATTCAAAGTGTAGTGTGTGCGTGGGTGTGTGTGTGTGAGGGAGCGCGTGACTGTGTGCCTGCAAGAATTGTCTGAACAGTGGCCCTCATTACAATTCAGGCGGTGGACCATGGTGCTATAAGCACCATGGTCCATGCCGGATTCCGCCATGGTGGATGGCGGAATTACCGCCCCATTCCAAGGTGAGTGGGGCGGTAATTCCCCATTCACCATTTGCCCTTCCCCATTTTTGCCCCATAGGGCATAATGGAGATGGGGAAGGCGCTAATTACGGCACCGTAAATTACGGTGCCGTAATTGGCACCAAGGTCGCTTAGCGCCTTGGACTTTAACGCCTGCAAAAAGCAGGCGTTAAAGTGTGAATCAGGCGTTAAGGGTTAACGGCACCAACGGCGCTGTTAAACCCTTAACGCCTGACTTGTAATGAGGGCCAGTGTGTGTCTGTGTGAGTGTGTGTGTCTGTGTGAGTGTGTGGAAGCACGCAACTGTGTGAGCGCGCAAGAATTGTTTGAACAGTGTGGGCCTCATTACGACCCAGGCGGTAAGTTACCGCCTGGGTCGTACCTTTACCACCATGGCGTAAACTACGTTTATGCCATGGTGGTTGGCGGACTTACCGCCCCATTCCGAGGTTGGCGGGGCGGTAAGTCCCCAATACCCATACCCTTCCCCATTCCCATTTTTGCCCCATAGGGCATAATGGGAGTGGGGAAGGCGTTAATTACGCCACCGTAAATTACGGTGGCGTAATTAACAACAAGGTCCCTTAACGCCATGGATTTTAACACCTGCTAAAAGCAGGTGTTAAATCCTCCATGGCGCTAAGGGACCTCGGAATCAGGCGGTAAGGGTCGGCGCTGTTTACGCCGCCGTAAACCCCTTACCGCCTGGGTCCTAATGAGGCCCTGTGTGTGCATGTGTGTGTGTGTGTGTGTATGTGAGCATTATGTAAACAGTGTTGCATCAACAACAGAGTTGCAGATCCACTATCCAACTCGTGATATGAGTAAAGGTCTTGGAGACTGTTCTCCAAATGCGCCCACCTTGCTCAATGAATCCCATTGCTGAAGTCCCCCATGCTCTTCTTCCCCATGGACGTTAACAACGATTCCAAGACCAATGTCTGTGCTGTGTCAAAGTGTGGACCTACCATTATTAGTATTTGAACATATGTATGCGTGTGTATGCACACATTAACATACAGATATACACATATAGTTACACATTGATTGAAAGGACATTATGGTGGTAGGGCAAAATAACTAAATCTCTTGGATGCATCATTTTTCTTTAAATGATATACACCAACATACATTCAGTGCCCACTGGTTATGGACTTTGGCAATGCCCAGTGGGCACTTAACTCACAGGTATCTCAATGCCACCTAATGGACACTGCCCATGACATGGCATTTTTCCATGCCCAGGAACAATCAAACTCCCCATTGTGACAATCAGCTTGACCTCCGGTCACACTCATTAGACTGCCTAGGGTCTCAATACGATTATGGAGGTAGCCATGCCCTTAATAAGGGCATGGCTGCCTCGATACTGGGTTCCAGTACCAGGTTCCTCCAATGAGGACTTACTGGGCTGTAAGAGGATTCAATTCAACACTACAGCTAAGTCAACGCCTAGTCTATAATACTGAATGAAAACCCTTATTGATATATCTTTAGGTCCAGTTCATGCGTTCTGGATGACTACCCCTATATAACACCCCTCTCTTGGAATCCCCCTGACCCCACTGAGCCAAGAAGTAGTTCTGTTTTGCAAGTTTAAAAGGTTTATTTGATAATTTAAACAATATATATTATATCACGCTTTATAATAAATCAATAACTGAATAGCACACTTAATCTGATATGATGAAGATTAACAACGGAGAATCTGGCACTAACACACTTCTTATAATCACTAATGAGTGGACATGAAATGGATAAGGTAGCACACTGGTAAATAGGAACAAAAGAAGAAGGTGGTACAAAATGCTTTATAGAGTTCAAATGGATGCAAGGTTGAATGAATGAAATGCAGTATAGAAAACAACTTGATATGATTTCAGCAAAACAATGTAATCACTTTTCTCTGGCAATCCCCTTCCCCCCTTGATGCAAGGCAAGGAAATGGAAGGAAGCACACAGTTCTCAGAAATGCAATCAACTGTGATTCAGTTCACCCCAGCAAGCTTAGAAAACAGAAGTTTAAAAACACAGGCCCAAATTGCTTTGATATGTGCTGGCAATGAATTAAAAAATATGCTAAAATGCTTTTAATTCCCTTTTCAGAGGTTCAGGGTGAGTGGTATCTAGTTAATATTAGTCCAGGCTCACACTAGCAATGATGCAGGGATAGTTAGCAGGTTAAACGAATTTCTGGCAAATGAAATCAGGCAGCAGCAGTTTTTTTTACATGTGAAGAAATTGCAAATCGTGGCAAAATTCACGGATGCGCCGAGCGCTATTACAAAGGAACCGCAAGGACTATCTCTACCGTTTTGGGGTCCTAGGAAAGCCTGGGATCTCAGCTTCCAAATGAAAGTTATTGCAAGTCTCTAGCCCAAACGGTTGCGGAGATATGAGCAATTTAGTAAAGGTCGTTTTTGGTTTTGTAAATTTTAAACGCACACTTTTTCAAAATGACAAATTTTACTAGAAATGACAGGTGACAGATAGGAGGCAGTTCTACTTAGGTTAAATAGATTGAATTAGATGAATTTAAACTAAGAGATGTGTTCTGAGTTTTGCTAAGTACTCACAAGAGATTTTGAACAGGAAAGCGACTTGGTCACGATCTTCAGTCTGGTCAGGTCTTTCCGGATTCTGCTCACAGCGCCTGGTCTGGTCTCGGCTAGGCACAGCACTGCTTTCTCTCTGGTCTGGTCTCTGCTAGGCACAGCACTGCTTTCTCTCTGGTCTGGTCTCTGCTCTGGATAGATTGAAGTCTCTAGTTTGGCTTTCTGGAGTTTGATGGAGGTAAGTATGGATTTTTCCGGCAGGGCTTCCAGCGGCAGATGAAATTGCATGTCTCTATGTGTCCTGACTCTCTGCTTTTATCTGTTTCTTGAGAATGGGTGTGTGTGTTGCATCACTAGACTTGCCCCTCTCATTCGTCATTGGTCAGGCTTCCATTCCTCCGCTTGATTGGCAAACTGAACTGTGAGTCAGATTGATGTCATTTTATGATCTCTTGAAACAACCTCCCTTATCATCTGTGCACCCAAATATATATATGATCAAAATCCATACTTCAGAGTTACACAGTTGTTTGAAATTACATATACATGGTGTGGCTGAATTTAGCCATGTCTATGTCCAAATCTGCTCATTCTCGGAGCTTGCATTCAAAGAGTGTACATAATTGACTTTTTAACTGCTTTTTCAATTTCCGACATGGACCCAACTTTACATACATGTGTGCAGGGGGTAGGGACATTAACTGATGAAGTTTCAGATTTTTAACATGCACACATTTAGAGTAATATCCACTTTTCCGCTAAAACCCCCCTGAACATACCACCGGTTCCTACCACGTCTTAAACTGTGGGCAGAAAAATCACAAGAATTATGGTATCATTTATAAAATTTTCACATGTCCGCACTATGAATTATCCCCCTTTTTATAAAACGATATCCTTGCTGCAGGGGTGTGTCTTTTCAGGTCACATGGTACAGAAACCAGTCTTTCCAGTTTCTGCCAAGCCAGCTTGCTTCTCACAGGCAGTGCCCCTCCCAGCTTCTCCAGGAGGAAGCCACTTTTTACGACGTCTGTAATAAAAACCTTTGCCTGAGTGGAGAGGGCTTTGTTCACTCTCTGGCAGAGCACAGGAAATTCAATTATCAGATAGATGGCATATCCTTAGTGTGGGCAGCAAAAGGAACATTGGCCTGGGAACATAGTTGTGACTCAAGTTTCACTCCTGATGGGATCCGTTGCTAGGCAAAATCAAGTTCCTTAAGCCAGACCTTCAGCTAACTTTTTGTTGCTTTTAAAATAACTTGTAATTTTACACATGCAGCTAGAATGCTGATTCTAAGTGCAAAACTATGACATTTCAACAGTTACAAAGGCATGTGACACCAAACATAGGTCACTCATTTAATTTAACATTTTCGATTTTGGTGGTTTTAAATCCAGTTGCAGTTAGGCTTAAGCTGCTGACTCCATAGCATTTTTGTTATAAGCATTGTTTTTGGGCTCTTCATTTCCCAGATTTTGTAGGCACACAAAACTCCATTCTGCCAAATGTCTGCTGGTGTTCAGTAAATATTTTGCACATATTGCAATGTTTGAAAATAGGCATTTTGACTTGCCTTCAGGGAAACAGAGTGGTTTTAAAACGCCGGCTTTTGGATAGTGGTGAGTACTGGTACTGCACCCATTTTTGGGATTTTCTTGGATTAATGCATTCTAAACAGGAATGGTTCTTACATGGTAGTAAATCCTTGCTTAACATTGTTTTGATGGGGCTCCTTACAGTAAGATGGTTATGTGGAACCCCACAAAAAGGGTTGAATCTTTAAAGTGGTCCAATGAGTCACGATTTCAGCAACTTTTTGACATCAGTAAAAGTGGATTTTGTTAACAAAGACCTTTCTTTACCCTGGTGGGTGGCAAGTTAGGTAACCATTTTGGTGTGCGCACAACTGCGCAGCTTTCCTGGATTTCGGCGCACATGTGGGTTGTCCGCCATCTTGAATTTCCTAAGCCCACAGCACCAAATGTTGTAGCAGGGTAGCTTAAACGTGGGTCAGGACACCCTACAGGGCCATTCCAACCTTGGAGGACCTGGTAAGTCCTCATTGGAAAAACCCATCCCCATTCCCATTTGAGCCTGTATAGGGCTCAAAGGCAATGGGGAGGGAGCTAATAACCGGCCCATTATTAGCTCCCTGGTCTCCTCGCGGGACCCGCTAAGGACGCCTGGTTTTACCAGGCGTCCTTACCGGGTCCCTCAAGGGAACCTCGTAATAGGGCATCACGTAATGAAGGGTGCCGGTCCCGTAACGGCACCCTTCATTACAGGAGCACCTGCCTCGTAATGAGGCCCCTAGACTAGGGACCTCCCATTGGGTCCTTCCAAGGTCAGTGTGGTCCCTGAGTATAGCCTGCTGTGGAATATGCTCCTTCTGAGAGTTTTGAAGGGTTGCCCGCATGATTCAGTGTTAGGCATGGGAACCCAGGTATAGCAGGGTTTGCTTATGCGCTTGGTGTTGTCCACTAATGACAGCCACTATCAAAAAGTACAAATTGCCACCATTACAACCGATGCCTATGGACAGCTAAAAGCAATCATAATAGTTAGGATCCCTGCATCTCTTCCTGCATCAAAATTCTGATGCAGCCATAGATGAGTTCAGATTCCAGGATGGAGTAGGCAAACACACAAGGCAGAATTTAGCTCCATGTCTATATATAATATATATATATACTTGTGCCTTTTTCATTGTATATCCTCCAATGTCTTGAAGCACTTAGGCAGGGACGTCATTTTGGGGCTGTCAGAGGTCGCACCTGCGACCCCTGAGCTCTTCCTTGCTACCCCTGTGGTCCCCCTTGCTACCCCTAAATAAAAATCTCTAAATAAATCTTTTTTTTTTTTTTTTACATTGCCGCTCAGGGGCTGTGGCCAGCAGCATGTGGCTCTTTATTTCTGGAGTGGCTGGTTTTCTGATAGCTATAGCCGGCAAGAGAGCTCAGTGGGTTGAGAGCTCACTGCTGCAATGTGTGTGTGATCTGCAGGTTGCAGGTCTGACTCCCGGCAAGGTCAACACAGTCTTTCATCCTGCTAAGGTTGAAAAATGAGTACCGACACATGTTGGGTGATATTGTATCTATATGTGTTCTATATAAAGCACTGAAGCATAAGTGCTATACAATAACACATCGTTATTGTTTGGCCTTGGACGTCTGCTTGCATTCACAGTAATTTGCTAATATGGGCCTATGCACACTGATATTAACGATACTTATGGTGATCCATTCGTGTATGAAATGTATAACCCTTTACAGTGATATTGTAACCATATTTTTCGTAGTGTACTCAGAAACAATGCTATGTGATGCCACTTCCTGTTTGGTTAAGGGGTGAAAGGTTGTCTTCCATTGCTTCCTGTGATGTCTTTTGAGGTGGGGTCAGATGACATCACTTCTGATGCTGTCATCAGAGGTCAAGGGTCATGTGATGCCACTTCCGCTACCCCAGGCATTTTGGTGAAATGACGTTCCTGCACTTAGGTAGGATTTACATTTACTAATGTGGCTTCTGTGATGTGGACTTGGCTCTCTATTTTAGGTTGCTTTTATCAACCCAGATAAGGTCACATGTTCTGCTTTGACAGGCTCTCAGCTGCACTATGCATTCAGGAATTACGGAACTCTTCTGCTGCTATAACCATTTTATTCTGAGACTACATGTAGTCTTACCTATATAATTATGATCTAATCTTCCTGGGATTTGCACACTTTCAAAGCCAACCTGTTCTATCACAAACCGCTTTACCTTTCACCATTTATATGTGGCTGTTCTTTTCACTGTGAAAGGAGTTGATGCTTCACATTCCATAGAGTCTGGGAGCACTTTTTATACATGTCATGTGCACAGGGTCTGTTGATTGTTGTGTGATCAAGTGCCTAGAAGGGTAAAAAACGCGTCACTGGATGCCTCCCAGCCTGATCTTTTTACTGAAACTGAAACTTCAAAACAGATGTCTATCTGACGGATTGCGTCTTTAATTCTGCTTGAATGCTGCTGCCTTTCCTGTGCGACCCTGACACACCTAGTGCATTTGTTCTCTTTAAAAAAAAAATATATATATATATATATAATATATATATATGAAAATGGTGCAGCTGCAGCAAAACCTGTAGAAATATGCTTTGCATGGATTTTCCCACACCATCTCCATTTTAGAGAATAGAACATAAGGTGCCAGTGCTGTTCCGTAGAGTCAGAATCTTGTTGCAAATCAATGATGTTATAATACAAAAATAGTACTATTATCTTTATTGATATAGTAAAACTTGGGGAAACTACATCATTATGGCTGCCGATCAGCAACAGCCACAGTGACTAATAGTTTGGGTGCAAAACAGATATTAAGATATATAGTCCTGACGAAGTGCGATTGAAGGTGCGAAACACAATTTGGCTTCAGTTATAATATTTTGTTTCATAGCAAGATCGGGACTCTTGGGAACAAAACTGTGTTTACAAATAAGAACATTTTTTAAAAATTCTTTAAATGTTAGTTGAGAAATAATGTTGATCTGAACATCATACGTGCTGCTTACCTGTGGATTTGGCGCCACTAACTCCCATTTTAATACTATTCTTCAAGTTGCTTTGTCTGACCTACAAAGCGTACTGATCTACTGGCCTGAAGTACGTCAGAAAATCAACACCAAGATGGCGCCTTTGGTCAGCCGAAAGAATGACGAATCTGCTTGGTGAATGCCTGCAAACATTCTTGTGGCAAGATCAAAATGCCATCACCCCCAGAGCATCCTGTCTCTCAACATAAGACTCCAACAGGATCACCTTAAACTCGGCAATGATTAGAAGGCTGCATTAGCCTGTTAAGCTTTTCTATGAAGAAGTAAGTACTAGCCAGTAAATTGCAGTCTCCAGGAGTGAACTCAATGCTAAGTGTAGTGGGCTGTGATCCGGGAATAGTGTGTGCTACTAACTAACTTCAACTTCCTGTTCCAGCCATAACACCCTGTCCCTGTTCTTTCTGTCTCTTCCTGTCTCTCTCTCTCCCTCCCTCCCTCTCTCTTTCTCCCTCTCTCGCCCTCTCTCCCAGTTCTCTATTGCTGTCTTCCCCTCTCTGTCTATTTCTCTCGCTTTCTCTCCCTCTCCCACTCTATTTCTCTCTCTTTCGTTCTCTCTCTCTATCTTCCCCCTCTTTCTGTCTCCCTCTCTCTTTCTCTTGCTCTATTTCTCCCTCTCTCCCCCACTCTCCATCTCTATTTTTCTCCCTCTCTCTCTCTCTTTCTTTCTCCCTCTCTCCCAGTTTTGTCTTTCTGTATCCCCTCTCTCTCTATCTCCTGGTTTCTTTCTTTCTTTCTTTCTTTCTTTCTTTCTTTCTTTCTTTCTTTCTTTCTTTCTTTCTTTCTTTCTTTCTTTCTTTCTTTCTTTCTTTCTTTCTTTCTTTTTCCTTCCTCTCGTTCTTTCTTTGCCTCGTTCTCTCCCTCTCTAGCTCTTTATTTCTAAATGGTTCCCATTCCCTCAATTCTATTTCTTCTATCAATCCCCAACCCCGACCTTCTTATACCCTTCCTGCAAATCGCTTCTCGTCAAACTATCCCTCCCCCGAAAATTCTCCCACAGTCTAGAGCGGATGAAACAAAGGGATGGAACAGATGGAGTGGATGGAACAGATGGAATGGATGGAATGCATGGAGTCGGTGGAATGGATGGAGTGGATGGAACGGATGGAGTGGATGGAACAGATGAAGTGGATGGAATGGATGGAGTGGATGAAATGGATGGTACGGACTGAGTGGATGGAAAGGATGGAGTGGATGGAAAGGATGGAGTGGATGGAATGGATGGAATGGACGGATGGAACGGATGGAGTGGATGGAACAGATTGAATGGATGGAACGGATAGAGTAGATAGAACGGATGGAGTACATGGAACGGATGGAGTACACGAGACGGACGGAAGAGATGGAGTGGATGGAACGGACGCAGTGGATGGTACGGCCTTACTGAAAAACACTGTATCACATTACCACGCGTACTCTCTCCTATACACCACCACTCAACTAGAACACAGCGATACTATGACATATTCGGTATAGCTGTTCTCATCCTAACACCTGCCTCTTACTCCACAACATCATAATTAAACACAGCTAGCTGAGCACACACCGCTAGCCTAGGTGTCTCCTCAGGCCCAACACAGCCAGAAATCAGTCTGGGTGTCAACCCTCCAGAATGAACACATATTCCTGACCTCCCAAACACCTCACCTACCGCTAAGAAGCAGCTATCATGCAAGTGCCTCACCAGCTGCACACATATCCAGTGCACCCACGCACCTTACGACTCTCTCTCTCTCTTTCAACTGACTTGAACTACGGTTCCCGAGGGTGTTCAACCTACCAGCGCTTTGAGATCATACCACTGATACATAAGGTGCTATATAAATGCAAAGTAACATAACATTAAATATGGCACTCTGAAGAAGACGACGCTGCCTGTGGCGTGACAGAAATCCCGGGTACATTAAACACGTACAGATTCTGTCTATTTAACTTGCCCCGCTGTGGCCTCTGTCTCTGAGAAATGCTCCTGTAAATGACAGTACTTTCCTATCTAAACTTTGTCCATTCACAGTTTGGATTCCTTAACACGCACAATCAGACATGCACTAATAGTTCAGAATCCCTTTTTGCATTTCTTTTTCCACTCCCATCTTTCCCAACTTGCTCTAATTTGTTTGGCTACTGGATTCATTCCATGTTTCATTTAGTTGTATTTGTATTTTTTTGTTGACGTTGTTATTATGGGTCTTGCTAATGGTTGAATGCGGAACTACTGAAGACCTCTGCTCTTCTAGGCCCTTGGCTCTCCAAGTGCATATCTTCAATGATTATTCTCCTGTTGCCTCTCATCCACAGAACACACACCCAGTGTCTGCATGTCTGCTAACTTCACCAGATGTTCAAGGTGCCACTTCACATCCCCCCCTTGCTAAGAATTTACCATCTTCACGTGCATGTCCTCCTGCAATTCACTTCAGAATTGCAAATTGTTCTACCCGGTAATTCTTTCTTAGCACACCAATTTCCATAAAAGCACTTTAGCAGAGTAAATCCGTAAATAACCAGAAGGCCTTGAGCTAGCAGAGTTTGTGTGTGTATTTACCCCTGAGAAATCATGTACTGCAGCGTGCTCTTCCAGGCAGTGTCATGTGAAGCACTTAAGATGGAGCCAACGCACACCCACCAGTGTTCCTTCCGTGAAGTAGGCGATGGAGAAACAGGGTTTTCCCCATTCCATAGAACGTTTTTGCCAGGCCAAAATGATTCAGTCTGATAAGTGAGCAATGTTTCGTTTTTTATTGATCTATTGGTCACTTGTTTGTTAAACGGGATATCATATTGTACCTCCTTTTCTGTATATATTGTCCTAAACCCAGTCGCTCTGCGAAGAAATCCGCGTTGCAAGGTTCTGACCTTAGATCGATTTAGCCGCCATTTTAGGTTCATTCGCTATTTTGATTCTCACTCCAAAGTCACCCTGTGTTCTAAAATGGTGGACAGTGTTCTTCTGTTTGTGTTTGTAACTTGGCCGTCTTGACCTCTACATGAAGTTAATGCCTAAACTGCCCGCAGGCCAAATGTTATGGTTATGTAAGGAGACCTTGTACTTCGTTGACCTGTAGATCAAGGATTACCTGTGCCAACGAAACTGATCCGCGAGCATATATTAGGCACAATGTTTAAATACTGAATGTGAACACTTGTAGAACTGCACTGTATGAAACATTGTACAAAGGCTTAATGTTAAATCCAATGGTACACTTTTGCCATTGTGATTTATTTGTGTATAAACTAGGAATAATTTGTTTGTGTATAAACTAGGAATAACCCATATGCATATCGGTGAATAAATTAGAAGTGAATGCGGCACAAACCCCTAGCCCTAGGAAAGATTAACCTGTTGATGGGCTGGACATCATGTTAGAGAATTGTATAAAAAGAGTGAGTGTTCTGATGTAGAGCCCCACTCACTTCTCACACCGAAAGGGCTGGTATTTCCTGTGATGTACTGAGGGCCAGATAGCCATCAGATACTTTGTTCCTTTGAAAACTGTTCAGTTGTAGAATAAAAATCTGTGTATCTTTGTAAACCCGTGTTTGGTGTATTTCCTTTTGTGGTACTCAGCCTCGATATTCTCTTTTTGCTTTTACAGATGGCACCCAAATAGGGACCCTCAAGATTGATGCCAGCTCGTTGAAGGTTGACACGGCTATCGGACCGGGATCGGACGGTGTAAAGGCGACCCCTTTCTTGGATGAGAAGCGACACCTAAGCAGCGCTGCACGACCCGATCCCTGGACGGTGAGCACGTGGGCCGATTCGGCATCTTGACGAGGGTCCATATATCGAGGCGGGCAGATTTACAGAAATCACCAACCTCAAGGAAATCTTTGTTAGAAAACTTTGTAATCCGATCGGACCTCCTTAGGATTTGATCAGGTGAGTCGTGACCCGATTCTTAAATATCCTGATCATATTTTATGGCGTATTGCACTCGTGAGTTCAATTATTGACCAAGTAACACCAGTATTCTTATATGCCTGGGAAATTGTCTGCCTGCTTCAGGGCATTATTCCGCAAGGACAGACAATCTTTGGATTTTGGCCAACCGGCACCAATGGAGGGGTCGCCGGCCTGTACTATAAGCTGTAAGCACAGCATTGGTAGTATAGCATTTAATGATATTTGGCACAGACAAACTAGGTATGCTTCCGAACTTCAGTGGCCAATCAATGGTAGTTTTGAAATCCCTCGTATTGAATACTTAGAATCTATATAATTGAAGAAAAAGGCTAGACCTGCAGCATTTGATGTATTACAGAATTGGAAGAAAGAAGCTTTGCAGCAGCTTAAGAGTAGAGAAAAGCACACGCGCCGTCATATGACGAACACTGAAAAAGCATTGTTGTATGACCAAAATAAATAGTCTGAGTCAGGAATATGGATAGGGCGTTTTTCACTTGGGATTTAGAAAATCTACCCTTCTAAAGACTTTCATGTATCTGATGAATTTATCGATATACTATTAAACGAACGAAGGCCTGGTGCCACTGCACCACCTCCGTATGTTCCTCTTCCTGCTGTTATTCCTCCTCCCATAGTTCCTCCTGCTCTTCCTATTGTTCCTCCTGCTGTTCCTCTTCCTCCAGTCGTTGTTCCTTCTCTTGTCATTGCTCCTCCACCCGTTCCTCCACCTTTGCCGGCTGTACCAGTAATAGCACCTCTGTTCCCTTATGTTCAAAACCTGGCTACTCTCCCACTTCCAAGTGGTTCTACACCGCTTGTAGTAGATCAGGGAGCGGGATCGAGGGTTGTAACTCGTAATACTATGTCTCCAGAGAAAAAACGTGAGTTAACTGCATGTGCTAAGCATTGCATGGAGAAGGGGGAACAAGGTAATTTATTTGCCACACTTTCTAATATAGACAATCTTCTAGAGAAAAAGGTTTTTATTGAAGGATTAGGAATTCATTTATGTGTAATGTGGAACAGGCTGAATGACATAGATCTCCCACAAGGATTGAGGGATCTGAATACTTTAGCGTTCTCTAGAGATACTGCAGAGAAGGTGCGAGAGCATGTTGAGAGGATTCCTGAGTATAGAAAGGAGCTGGAAAAGTTACAGAATGAAGATGAAAATGGTGATAGCTTGGACTTTATGTTTGTACAGAAACGGTTCCTTCCTTGTCGGAAATCAATAACTGAGGAAACACGAATTTGTACGAAAGATGCGATTAGATGGGTCGATAACTCCCGTAGAAGTATATGACACTTATAGTCAGTATACGTCAGAAATGCAGAAGAAAGTGATACAGGTAATGGTAGAGTACCTACAGGATGAGTGTGTAAAGAAGATTTGTTGTTCCACAGAGTTATTGAGTATTTATAAGAGGGCTTTTTCGTTTGACACTTCTTCAGCTGCTTTAGCACTCAATTTGGCTCTGTTGCTTAGTAAGCGTTCGGAGTTGCCTACTTCTCAGTTGCCTATGAGAGAGGTCCCTCTGACATTACTCCCAAAAGTAGAGATTCCCGCTAATCCTGCAACAGGCCCAGTTGCTCAAGATATTCCTGCACATTATGCGTTGCAGTTTGTTCACATCCCGTTCTCAAGACAGGAAGTGAACACCATTAAACAATCTATTCCAGACATCAGGAAGAATCCGACAGGGTTCTACAAAGAAATAGAGTCTGTCTTGCAATCATCGGTACTCACCTTAAGTGATATCGATTTGTTATTTCCCGTACTCCTGCCTGTCGACTTGTGGAAACAGATTAGAACTATAGATGATGTACCAGGGCTAGGAGATACATGGACTAACATGGTTAGTCTCGATGGAGAAATGCCAGCTGTCGAAAGACCGCCTCAGGTAATACTAACTTTACCTGACAGAATAGTTACGAAATTGAAAACTGTAATTCCTGAAAAGAGAATTATTTGGGACAAGCTTACTGCCTGTGTCCAAGGGAAGTCTGAGGGTGCTACCGAGTTCTTAATCGGTTCGAACAGGTATTTTCAGATTTCAGTGGAAAAGATTTAGGCACAGAGTCTGGGAAAAGATTATTCGTGGACAAATTTGTACGTGGATTGCTGCCTGACATCCAGTCGCAAATTATGTCCTCCGAGAGCGCTTGGCAAACAAAGTCTCAGTCAGAAGTATTGCACATGACTCAGTATTATGAGAATCATGTCAATAACGAAAAAGAAAGAGTTGAAAAGAGAAAAGAGACTTAAAGACGACAGTTCTATTGCAGCAAATTGTTAGAGGCCCTAGAGGGTGTAATTCGCAATTTAGAGGTCAGTACGTTCCACAAGGAAATGTGTCCTTGGGTCCTGTAAACATTAACCAGTGTGCCTATTGTAGACAAGAGGGTCATTGGCATGCACAATGCCCGATCCTCCAGCAGAGGTCAAATAACACATTTGGAACTATGGGTAGATGATCCAGAGGTTGCCCAGGTGTAGGGCGTCCTGGTAAAGGTGAGTTTTCACAGGATTCACAGCAAACTTTTTCGCAGGACAATCAGGCATTGAGTGTGGATAATAGAAACATTTTTGATCATCCTTCTGCTGCTTACCTCTCTGAAGAACTTCCTTTTGATGACATTCTGTTTCGCTAGGATTGCCCGAAACAGGGTTTGAAACCAACACCTATTCCCGTTAATCAGAAAGGTCCCTACATTGAGATGTTAGTGGGAAATAGGAAACATCTATTCTTGATAGATACAGGGGCACAGAAGTGTTCCATTGACCATTTGCGGGTTCCAAACATTACACTGTCAGGGCAAAGAAATGTTTCTATAGGGTTTTCTGGCACACCAGTTGTCTGTCAGGTTTCTTTGCCGGTACCGATTACCTTGGGTCCATTTTCGGACCATTGTCATTTTTTTTTTTACTACAAATATGGAGAGAATCTGTTGGGGTTGAATCTGTTGAAGGAATTAAATGTGGTAATTCATTTTTGTTCTGTTGGAGTGCCATCAGAGTGATGATTTCACCACAGCAACTTTCTGCCTCTCAATTCTTGACCAGACCTTTGCTGCCGGAATTTAGTCCTGTTCCGGAGTGTTTGTGGGCTATTGATGATAATGACGTCGTTGTCTTGCAAATTGAATCTGTTAAGATTATCTTGAAACATGGATTAAAGCTGCCACATATTCCCCAGTATAACGTCTCGGTCGATGGTGAGCAAGCTTTGAAATACATTGTTTCCGATTTTGTGCATCGAGGGGTGATTGAGGAAATTGCAGGTAGTTTGTGCAATAGTCCGATTTTACCCGTGTACAAAAAAGGTGATAATGCAATTCCTTTTCATTTCATAATTGATCTAAGTGCCATCAATAAGATCGTTGCTCCACAATTTCCAATTGTGCCTGATGTGACGACAATATTAACCATGATCCCTGCTTCAGCTACTCATTTTAGTGTTGTGGATCTAAATAATGCTTACTTAAGTATTTCTATACACAAAGACCGTAGATACCTGTTTGTGTTCACCTTAGTGGGAAGTTCGTTTACCTTTACCAGTGCACCGCACGGTTACACGGAAAGTCCTAGTATCTATAGTAGGGCTTTGAAAGAGCAGCTCGATACCCTTGAGTTGCCCTCTACTTGTACACTGCTTCAATATGTTGATGATCTGCTTTTAGCTGCTGAGTCAGAGAGCGCTTGTAAGGAGGGCACTGTGTTGTTGCTTATTCATTTGGCTAAACATGGATATAAAGCTTTGCTTAAAAAATTTCAATACTGTTGTCAGGAGGTCGCCTATTTAGGATATCTCCTGTCAAAGGAGGGAAGAAGGTTGACACCTGAATGGATAAAACTGATTTCTAGCATGTCTGTCCCAAATACGCAGAAGGAAGTTAAAGCCTTGATAGGTTTGGCTTCTTACTGTAGGCAGTGGATCCCAATTTCTCACTAGTGATTAAACCAATGTTGGCTTTGACGAAGAAGGGCATTTTTGTGCCATTACCGTGGAACTTGGAACACCAGCAAGCATTTGATTTGCTCAAGACTGCATTGTGCTCGGCACCAGTTTTGGGCACACCAAACTATGAAAAGGCCTTTGTGTTGTATGTGCATGAATGTGATGGATGCGCTTTGTCTGTATTAAAGCAGGAACATGGAATGGAAGAATAGGCTGTGTGGCTACTTTTCTTCTGCCCTTGATCCTGTAGCATGCGCTTTGCCAAGATGTTTGCGAGCTGTTGCTGCTGCTGCTGCATCCGTAAAACAGAGCAAGGGAATGGTCCTAGGCCATGCTGTAATCCTGATGGTACCTCTCTCTGTAGATGTTCTATTAAATAGAACACAAACGCAACACCTCACCTCCACACGATTAACGAGATATGAATTGATCTTGTTTGCACCGCCTATACAAATTAAGAGGTGTTGTGTTCTTATTCCGGCTGAACTTTTACCTTTCCCGCAAGGTACTGCTTGCAGTGATGAAGAGTCACATGACTGCCTTTACACTACCGAACAATAGACAAAGGGTAGAATCGATCTGAAAGATACTCCTTTGGATAATCCACAAGGGGAGCTGTTTTGCGATGGCTCCTGCTTCAAACCTCCGGATGGCACATCCACAGCTGCTTATACAATCACTACATTGAGCATGGTCGTGGAAACCAAGAGAATCACGCATAACTCTGTGCAGGACGCAGAGATTATAGCATTGACCCGAGCTTGTGAACTTTCTGAAGGGCTTACAGTAAACATATATACTGACAGTCAGTACGCCTTTGGGGTGGTTCACAACTTCGGTAAACTTTTGGCAGAAAGAGGTTTCTTGACTTCACATGGTACAAAAATTCAACATGGCTCTTTGATAGTACGGTTACTCTCAGCGCTTGCACTCCCTATTCAGCTAGCTATCATAAAATGCGCAGCGCATTGGAAGATTGTAGATCATGTAGGAAAAGGGAACGCTTTTGCTGACCAGATAGCCAAACAGACTTCCACTGATCTCTCCTCAGAAATGTATACTTCAAGGAAAGTCACAAATGCCTGTAATTTGGATGAGGGTATTGATTCCGTAAGGGATATCCAAGCCGATGCCACATTAGAAGAATCTAAGAAGTGTGCTGAGGGTTTGGGGAAACTGGATGATGATGGGTGTTGTGGCGAAAAAGTTGAAGGGAAGTGGTTACTGCCTGATCCATATGATGATGTTTTTTATGGCTCATGGTCCCACTCATATATGTGCTTGTAAAATCACTAAAATGTTGCAAAATGTGTGGGTAAATGACAAAATCCCTAAAGTAGCTGAACACTTCATTCAGGGGTGCATGATTTGTTTGCAGCACAATATGGGAAAGGACACATCACCTCCTATGGGTAGTTTTGGTCCACCTTCCATCCCCTTCGAGGTTATTCATTTTGATTTTATTGAGATGGAGCGTTGTAACAATTTCAAGTATGCAATAGTCGTCATCTGTGCTTTTAGCAAATGGATTGAAGCCTATCCTGTCAACGATGCCACAGCTATGACCACGGCAAAGACTATGTTAAAGGAATATTTTCCAAGATTTGGGTTGCTGAAAGTCATCTGGTCGGACAATGGTCCACACTTTATCACTGCTATAATTCTGCAGATATGTGCGGGATTACAGATCGATAAATGGTTCCATTCGACCAGACACGCTCAGAGTGCTGGACTAGTAGAAAGACACAATGGCATCATCAAGAACAAGCTCGCTAAGACGTGTGCTGGCACCAAATTAAAATGGCCGGACGCCTTACCGATCGTGTTGTTATCTATGAGAACAACCCCTCAAACTAAGACTGGGCTCTCTCCCTTTGAGGTGGTTATGGGTAGGCCAGCTAATATTTGGAATGTTCCGAAGTCTCATTCTTTACGAGATGTCGAAAATGTACTTCTCTCTAACTATTGTGGCCAGTTAACTAAAAATCTGTATTTGATTTATCACCAGGTGCAAGAGGCTTTACCTGTACGGTACGAGGGTCCCGGTCACAGCATACGACCGGGAGAGTGGATCCTCATGAAATCGTTTGAGCCATATTTTTGCCTCTCACCTCGCTGGCGGGGCCCCTTCCAAGTTTTACTGGTCACACAGACGGCAGTGCGAGTAGCAGGCCGGAAGCATTGGATACATGCGTCGCACACCAAGAAGATTCCACACCCAGTGCCACACGATACAGAAGATGCAGAACCCCTCACCAATGCTGTAAACAACAATCACGAAGCAGCAACCCACATCGAGAGTGCATCAGAGATCCTCCCTGTGCCTGTGAGGCCTGGGGAAACAGCCATTTCATCTCCACACTCTCCAACAGTTTTGTCTTTTGAATTTGTTCCGGATCTTGCATCAGATCCTACTTTGGATTTTTCGCTTCCAACGGGAAGTGACGACACGTTGTTCACAGATCACTCACACCAGGCACCACAAGGTGCGATCTGCATCTGAGGTAATAGACTTACTGCACGGTTCGGCTGTGCCATCAAGGAAAATCATCGAAGGGCTTGTCTTTTTGGCCCGATCATTTGTACATAAGGGGATTCTGTTGGCTAGGGTTTGTGGAAGGATTAAGAAAACACTCGGCATGGAGGTCGCCAGCAAATAACATTGGTGCTTTCGTTTGAAGAATACAATGCCTGCAACCACTTCCGCATGCACAGAACAGATAACAAAATATATGACCAGCTGCGAAAATGGACAATCCATTGTGTGGGGCCCCAAAACGTATTGTTGTCTTGTGATAATGTTAATTGGTTTCACAATAGTCATTGTTTTAGGTTTCTGGTATTTGGAAGAAGTACATCCGTTTGAGAATCTGTTACCTACTAATAATGTACCTACTGTTTCTACTCCTTTCGTGCATCTGCATACTCTATCTCCTAGAGACACTCAGCATGGACAGAATTATCACAACAACACACTTTTACTTATCATGAATGCTACACATGCCATTTTTAAAAAATCTAATTGTTGGATCTGTTCACATTTACTGCAACAAGGGGATATGGGGTTAGGTTGGTATATTCATCCTTTACCTTTGACAACTGCTTGCTATGCTTCTCTTAGGGCACTATTCTTTGGCCGATGCAACAATAGCATCTCGGAGAATTTCGTTGGGACTAACTTGAACGAGTTTGAAAAAAGTGTTTTGACGCCCTGGGATGCTCGCTTTTGGCAAATAGGAGTAAGCTTAATGTTGCTTCTATTAGGAATTCTGATAGACTGTCCCGTCCTTTTCAATCTTTGATCTCTTTCAAGATGGCTCCTATAGGCATTAAGGATGCCACTCCACCTTCCTGTACTGTTAACCAAAGCCCTGATTCAGTTTCTTTCTGCATACAAAGGAATGGTACTCAGTTAATGGGTGATTTTAAAGGTTGCGCCAATGTTGCGAATTTGACTGATGAGGACAGACCCTTGTATGTAGGCGAACTTGTCTATTTCGTTTGCGGTAATGTAGCATTTCCGTGGTTACCCAGGGATTGGCAGGGAACTTGTTATTTATGGATTCTGTTACCCGGGGTATTCATTGCAAGTACTGTAGAGATTTCAAAGGCTCGTCCACGGTGGGACGAGAATGGTGATACTTCAGCACAAGTTCTGGGCGATGTAGCTAAATCCTTTGTGCCATTTTGGGGGCAAATAATGAACTCTGAAGATATCAGGAGACTAGCGAGAATACTGGAGTGGACCATCAACCGGACCATCGACATACTCTATAATATGACTCTAGAACAGAAAGCAACAAGGTTAGTAGCACTTCAGAACCGGATGGCATTAGATGTCATCTTGGCTGAGCGTGGTGGGGTATGTAAATTAGTGGGGTCCGCTAGCTGTGTTTTCACACCAGATTCCTCCCCAACTATCGTTAAGGAAATACAGAATCTGCATGTCCTAAGTTCAGAAGTGCATGTTCCCGAGGGAAACTGGGATCTTAACGCTTGGTTCTGGGACTTCTTGCGATCTTGGGGATGGAAACTACTTTCGGTCTTGCTGATTATTTTGGGTATTCTGTTGTTTCTTTGTTGTTGTATACAATGTTTTCCTGGTATGTGTTCGATGTTAGGAGATTGTTGCGCACAAGCGATGGGTACATTTGCACGTAAAGTATACGCCCCAGAGAAGATCTCCAACGAATATGTGCTGAAAGAAATCTTAGTATCCAATCTTATGGCAATTGATATCTCCAATAGTGATTCAAGATGTATGGACATTGAGACGTGGAGTTACCCATAAAGTGACAAGAAGTAGTTTAGCGCTTGGCTTAGGCCAAAAGGAGGGTTTGCTAAACGGGATATCATATTGTACCTCCTTTTCTGTATATATTGGCCTAAGCCCAGTCGCTCTGCGAAGAAATCTGCGTTTCAAGGTTCTGACCTTAGATCGATTTAGCCACCATTTTAGGTTAATCCACCATTTTGATTCTCACTCCAAAGTCACCCTGTGTTCTAAAATGGTGGACAGTGTTCTTCTGTTTGTAACTTGGCCGTCTTGACCTCTACATGAAGTTAATGCCTAAACTGCCCGCAAGCCAAATGTTAGAGTCATGTAAGGAGACCTTGCCCTTCGTTGACCTGTAGATCAAGGATTACCTGTGCTAACGAAACTGATCCGCGAGCATATATTAAGCACAATGTTGTTTAAATACTGAATGTGAACACTTGTAGAACTGCATTGTATGAAACAGGTACGAAGGCTTAATGTTAAATCCAAAGGTACACTGTTGCCATTGTGAATTATTTGTGTATAAACTAGGCATAATCCATATGCATATAGGTGAATAAATTTGAAGTGAACGCAGCACGAACCCCTATTCATGGGAATGATTAACCTGTAGATGGACTGGACATCATGTAAGAGGATTGTATAAAAAGAATGAGTGTTCTGATGTACAGCCCCACTCACTTCTCACACCAAAAGGGCTGGTATTCGCTGTGATGTACTGACGGCCAGATAGTTATCTGATACTTTGTTCCTTTGAAAACTGTTCAGTTGTAGAATAAAGATCTGTGTATCTTTGTAAGCCCGAGTTTGGTGTATTTCCTTTTGTTGTACTCAGCCTCGATAGTCTCTTTTTGCTTTTACATGTTAGGCGCTTATACAATTAGCAAAACTGTTTCACGGGAACGCAGGGCGACAGGGTGGCGACAGGGGAAGGTAGACACATCAATTACAACAAGATAAATAATTGAATTAATAGTACAAACAAATCATGAAAATGGATGGGAGGGGAGACAAACCTCCTATGCCTTGTGAGTGTTAGGAACGTGCAAGTGCACGTGAAATGAATAGGAATAGATGTTGGTACAGAGCCTCTTGTTGTGCATAGGGAAAGTGCAGAAACATGCTTTCTCCCCATTGAATAAAGAGGAAAAGGAAAATAAATGATTTTAGAAGGTGTACTAGCTTTAAGGTAAAAGGTGCACATTATCGGTACACCTTATGGGGATTATGGTGATAGGTGTGTGAAAAATGTATTTAAAAAATACACTAAAAGAAAATACAATAACAATAACTGTGTTAGGGGGATGTGCTAAGACTTCTACTCTCATTCAAGTGTTTGAGAGTGAAATCCTGCACATGTATAATTCTCCCAGGATGTTTTGCATCGGGCCAATCACAGCACTGATTCCCTTCTGAACCAAACCTATTATAACATTACTTTTCAATTTTGGCCTATGTTCCTCAAAGAATAACACCAAGCCCAGTGTACTTGTTATACTCAGTTACTGAAGATTATCACAGACATATGTGTTCAATATAAATAACAGTGGTGATTCTTAGGTACCCAACACACTCTTTAATTATATACAAATAAGCCAGGAACCCTCATTGATACTATTTGCGCCCCTTTATCATAGAGGGATTGTGAAAGAGTACAATGTGAATATACACAACTGTCCAACTTGGAAAAATAACCCTCTATCAGAAAATAATGTGTGTGGTTATTATAGGTTTTTTTAAATGTGTATTACTCAGTAAGCAAGTATAACATATTTTTGACTACCATATATATTGGAATAATTTAATTTTCAACTGTATTTTATGTTGCGAATACTCATAATTTTCTTTATTGAAATGTCCCTCTTCTTGAAAATGGTTGCGCTCTGATGATCTGTTTATTCCATGAACACCGATGCAACGTTTACTATTGCATGCTAAGCAAAGATTCTACAAACACTGAAAATGTAAACCAAAAATTGAAAATAACAAATGCATTTCCACATCCTGCAGTCTGGTCCTCAGGGCCCTTACCAAGTCATCTAGAACACCAGTAGCACCCTGCTACCTGTGGTAGGCCAGAACAAGGAGACTGGCCAACTGGTGGCAGTCCTGCAAGGTTTGTTTATTTTTAAAAAAATGAAAAAGGCCTACCTATTCTTAAAAAAAGGGGTTGCCCTACCTAACACAACACTAACTAGGGTGCTTGTCATCAGTCGTGTAGTCTAAATCAACAGTCTATCCTCCATCCAGAAGCTATCCTATTCTGAACCTACCAATAATCAAATCCTCAAAAGAGAAAGAGTTCCAGCAGAATGGCTACCTTCTTCTGCAAAGGCTTCTCTAGCCTCACTAATTTATCTTTAAATAGTTATTTGTGGTTATGTGAACCAGTTACTTTAATTCTTCTAGGGGCTTCTCCTCTTTCATTCTTTAGACACAGTTCTAGGGTTTATCCAGATAGGATCTTGGCCCCCATTCCTTTGGGATTCTTGCAGTGTCCATTTCTTACTTTCCACTTTAGGTTTGATTCTCAACCACTTACTGGCTGAATGAATTGTGTTCCAAATTATTCTTCAATATCATTACAATAGTGACATCACTGGGATGAGTATGTTCTCGAGGTCCTGGCACCCCCATCTTGCTCCTCTGCCCTGACAGGCTCTTCTGGGCTTTCCTGGACTCTCTTGGGCTGTCGACACGTAAAATAAATCACTCAGGCAGTATACCATGAGGCGGAGACAGCTTTTCAGGGACGTTCCGTTTATTCACGCCAGACTGACACCCTCAAGGCATCTTTATCCAAATCAGAAACTCTGGCCCCATAGAAGACAGAGCTTGTTTAAATAGCATTTTTTAGAAAAAGCCTGACCCCCACCCTTTCCTAATACATGCCCAGGCAAAGCTTTTCATTGACTTTACTCTCGCACATGGCTGTTAGTCATTCTCTGCTTAAACCTTCAAATTGAAATACATTTTGGCATCTGTCACTGGATTTTCCCAGCTCAGCAAGCCTTATTTGGTCATGCAGCTGTGTTCCTTGGCTAAGAACTCAGACACGGCCTCGTTATCTGTCTGGTCTCAGACTGCTTATCTGATTCCGCAGGGCTCTGTGGCCTTGAAACTTTCCTGCTCAGGAGGCTGACTCATACCACCACTGTCCAGACATCTTCTTCATTTAATCAATTATATTTGCTTATTAAAGGCATTGTTTGAATTAAAGGCATTTGCCAAACTTACACAAAATGGTGGATTTCTTTTCTGTCTGGTTACATTTAAACACTTGGTTATTTCTCTACCCAATTTTTATAATACACATTCTGTATCCTGCCTACTTACTAAATCATGAAAAAAGCATTTTCAACTTTATAAAAATAACACCCTTTAAAGTACGAATGTCTTTTAACCATATGAGTTCTATTTTCACACATTTAAAATACTAAATCACCCCACATGAATTTCTATGCCTAGCTTTAAGTGGGGGGGGGGTGCCCCCTATTGCATTCAATTGGCAGTACACCCTTTTCATACTGGTACCTTTACAAGTGTACCAAGTCCCTTTGTACTCTTCACTTTCTTTAAGGTGTTCACAACCACTGTGATGAGTATGATCTGTCCCGTTGTACACTTAACATTCTTAACTACAGCCAGGAAAAATTATCATAATGTGGAATCCCATGAACCTAGGATGAGTAATCTCGTCCTTGGCACTTAAGGGGTTAAGGTATTCACAACCGCTGGATCATGTTTGATGAGAACCATGGTACTGTTCACTTTCTTTAAGGTATACACAACCACCAGAACGAGTATGATAAGTCCTTAGGTACTCTCCCTGCCCTATTCCCCTCTCCGGCCACTCACATTACCTTAATTTTGTCTGGTTGGCATCACTGTTTTTTCCTGTGGGCTCTTGCTCTCTCTGGCAGTCTGAAGCGCTTTCAGTGTCTCTTCCTTGTTCGTGTTTCAATAAGTGGGTCCACGTAAACAGTTCTGCTGTAGTCTCTGTGTCGTTTGAGGACTCTCTTCCTCTTCTCGGTCACGCTACTGCCTGTAATTTCCCTGGGCAAACACTGATTAGCTCCCTGTCATCATTGTGCCTTCTTCCCTTCTTGTTTGAAAGGGTCCTCTCAGCCGAGGACGTCTCGGACGGTCCTGGTTTCTCTCTCTCTCTAGATTTGAACCTCTTTGGCTTCACCAATATTTTGTGTTGGTCCTTTTCTCCCTTTTTTTGGTAAGTTCTGGGTCCCCCCCACGGTAGACCTGTATTCCTTTGTCTCTTTTCACTGAACATTCTTTCTTACACGCTCAATTTTCTATGTCCCTGTATCGTTGGCTTCCAATCACAGAGTAATCTTCATTTCTTGCACACTCTTCTTCTTCTCCGTATGTTTGTCTTTCTGCTGGTTATTTTGGATGATGTTACAATAGCAAACAGTTACTTTCTTTTGGTTTTCAGGAAGCACTGATGGTGTTAGTGTCTCCCCACAGAGTGCTTTATGGAGTTCCTTGATGGAACGGGAGAGCTTTCATTGTGTTTGAGTATGAATCATTATGACTCCTTCATATTTCTTTGTCCCAGTTGTGAACAGACATGCATTCTTTATTACTCCCCTGTTCTTACTCTTCACAGTACCAGATATAAATTCTCCTGGATCAAAATTACAACACAAGATGTAAGAGAAGTCTAATTGTCAGTCAACAGGTATGGTTGGACTTGATTTTGAGCATAAGGAAGAGGGAGTGCCTCCTTGGAAAAGGAGTCTTTGTCCCAATGGGGAGAGTATCTTCTTTTGAGGTCCTGCTTGCCACCACCACTAGGGGGAATGTTAGGTAGTGGGTTCACCTACCTTGCCTCACATGGAAAAGTTCCCCCTGGGGACATGTGACTGAATCCCTCAGAACCTACCTGCATCTCCCTTGCCTCGTCCGTATTGACAATATACCTTCAGTGCTGTGATATTCTCCAGGGCACGCACATCAACAATGAATGCCTGCTCATATCAGCCTGCCTACATCTCAGGGAATGTCCCTGTTGCTGCTGCTTTTTCTAGCATATTCTATTTCCCCTTCAAAATATCTGGGTTTCTCTACCAGTGAACAGCTGGGGGTTTCTACAAATACCCCCCTGACAATACCAGAGAGCGAGAGAGACAGAGATAGAGAGATAGAGAGATAGAGTGAGAGAGAGAGAGAGAGAGAGAGAGAGAGAGAGAGAGAGAGAGAGAGAGTGACAGCTCTAGATCAGTAGCTACTTTGGACATATTGTTCTTTGTTTGTTACTAGAAATGCTCGACTCAATGAGCAACACCAGCGATAAAATGTTTGACAAAAATGGCTGCCTTGATCAGGCATAGTACTGCAGATGTGTCTCGTCAAGATGGCAGTGAGCAAGTGAAAAATATGGTGCAATCAGATAAGAAAATATTGTCTCCCCCCATTTCTGAATCACAAGCCTGCAATGATATATTTATTCACAAACCTGTTCATATATTGTGAAAGAGTACAGAGGACAGACACAATTTACCTAACAAGATGTTCATTGTCGCACCTTCAAACATAATGTTTACCAAATGCAGATACTTAAAACATTAGGAGCTTCCTTAAATAAAATGCACACCACTTAATCACAATATAAAATAGTTCTAAATACACATAGAGAACACTATGAATGGATATGGTACATTTACGTTGTAAAACATGTGAGCCTCATTACGGCGTCCACCGGTTATAACGGCCGGTTGCCACCGAAATCGTAACACTGTTCCGACGCCTGATATCCCGGTGCCACAAGTCCTCACGGGGCGGAATGTCAGGCGGCGGAAAGTGTAAGTCCCCATTCTCGTGGTGTCTGATAGGGCTCCATAGGAATGGAGAACACGGAAGCACTGGTAACTGTTGCTAAGGGTGCAAGTGCTTCTGTGAACATCATGCCTGCAGGGGCCGGTGCCCTCAGCAGGTCAGACCTGCCAGATGCACCGCCTCCTGCAGGCATAGTTGTAGTCTGGCAGTCCAAATAGGCACCCTTATTTCCGGACCGCCAGACTTGTAATGAGGCACACAGTGGCTAAAATTGCCATTCCATCACCGATCCCCAAGTTGTTTTTACTTTTCTGTGTGACATTAATTTGGAACACAAAAAAGAAAGAAAGTCATATTAGTGTGTTGTGCCGCTGACCTTATAATAGCAAAGATCACATTGCGTGTCGGGCTTGACTGCAAATGTTGAGGACAGGCACTGGGATACGTACTGTTTTTTTTCACGGAGGCAAGTGATATTGGCATCTTAACAAGATATGTCTTCTTTCGATGTCAACAAGTAAATCGTTTCTGTGGACGGCCAACGGCCCTTTTTTAGTCCATCCAGTTGTTCCTTTTACAGAGTTTTCCATAGAACATGCAGGCAGGAATCGCTACCTATTCCATTCCCAATTCTCTCTGTGACATGGTGCTAACAAAATAATGCACTTTGAGTCCACCCCTGTTTCAGAATCAAAACATGCGTGAACTGTGTATTTTGATGGAACCGTTTATTGAATTGGTTCACCTTGGCCCTTCTCAGCTGACATCTGTTTTATTGCTCTCGACCCTGCATGGCGACAGCTAGGAATATTACCTGGTCTAGATTTCCATTGGAAATATTGGGCAAACTCTACAGTGTTTACATAACAAGGCATACAAATATAGCGGTGTGGGAAAAAAACAGTGGTAATCCAGTGGTACATTTTTTAACACTGCATTACTGCACCGCCATTTTGTGGTAAGCTGGAGGATCTTGCTCCAGGACAATGCAGGTGGTAAATCCACCACCGTACCACCAAAAAACTGCAAAATCAGCAGAGTTACCACCGAAGGAATAACTGTGGGCACTAACACTGCCGAAATCCCCATGGATGCCTGTGGACACCAAAAAATGGGGCCTTACACCGCCTACCACCACTTGCAAATCTGTGGTACCAAGCCGGAGATAACTCTAATTCCGTTTGGTGGTATTTCAGCATATTTACCACCAAACTTGCATTGAGGCCCAAAATGAGTCACTTTCATCCTTTTGCTGGTATGATCATCGGGGGTTCCATTTCTGGTACCTGACATCTTTGCTGCAGCGCTATGGCGTTCAGAACATTGTCCACAGAGTTGACGTCACCTCTTAATGTAATCATTACATATGAGTTGACCGGTGGCGTGCTTACTCAGTGTGTTCTTCTAGCCTTCAAGTATCATAAGGAAGTACCCAAGGGAATTTCCTTCTTCACCATCAGTGTCTTTGATCATATGATGTACACAACACAATCTTTACGTCATCAATTCCAATCATAATGATTGGGTAAAATATGTACATTGATGTGTGCTTTAATGTTATAAATAAACTATGACGGTGTAACCCATTCACCACTATTCGTTTCATAGTATTAAATATTAAAATGATTGCACAGAGATAGTCATGCCAATGAACTCTGCACATACAACATTGGTATTTTGTGACTAGGCACCTAATGCACACACTTTAGTAAAACATGTAATAAAAAAGAAATCCCACCTAACTTCTGTCCACAACACAATTTGCAAGCAAGCTCATAAATAAATAAAAAAATAACATTAAAAAAGATAACAGCCAACATAATGACATGCAATAAACACATTGACCCCAAAAACGCAAAAATAATTTAATTCTATGAAAGGTATTCAAATATACTTTTTTAAAAAAATGTTTTAAAAGGTCTGTTTTGCCTAAATGGGAAAGGATGGTTTCCAACCCCTATCGGGAACAAGTTGTCTGGGAGTGTGTTATTTTGTCGCATTGCTTGCACCATCATATACGTTATAAAAAAGAAAAAAATGAAAAACACTTTGAAACAAACCTTAATGAAGGTGTTAAGCCTTTAATACAATATTTATAAGATTTTCGGTATGCCCTACATTTGTCTAAAGACAATTCAATAATGTTTATTATTGAAAGTGCAGTAAAAGCGCAAATCCTAATGATGATTAGTCATTTAATAACATTGTTTATCAGTCTCTCAATGGGTTATCCACACTTTTTCAAAATCTTACTCATAATATGGAGAGTTTCTATACTTTTCCCTTTATAATCTGGTCCACTCCCTGGGACAATTTTACAATAAGTTAAATCTCACAGACATTATTTTATGAGGGGCTTTTACTAATGGCAAGGCTAGCAAATACTCGTTTTATGGGATACCTTTTTACTATTTGCTTTGCAACTTACATCGCAGTGCGGTGATGTCGTGTCACGGCAGCCATTTTGGGTAGGGATCCAGCAGAGTAAATAACGTATATGCTCCAGGCCTTTCTCAGCAACAGTTGCTGGGGACGCTGCAACTTACTCCTGCCTACAACTATCTCTGCTGCTGTAACTGACTATCAGAGCCAAGCACATCACACCTGATGCACCTGCATTTGACCTTCGACATTCCGAAGTGTCCTTCCATTCATAAAATTCCCTGTCTCACATATATGGCCAGGTCGGTAGTGGACATATAGTTTCCATCCTTCGCTCACCTTTTTGTGACACTATTGGAAAAATAGAGATGCCACAAGAACACTTTCATTGCTTGTGTGTAGCACAGCGACTCTGATCAGGAGCAGATGAGGGACATGCATGTTGCCTTTGGTGAACTGAACTTTTCCTCCTGCAAAACATTGGTGAGTCACATATGGGAAAATGGTGTTTGGTTGGTCCTGAAGGCATGGCCATTTAGGACAAGTTCCGGCCCTGCTCCCATTCTGAACATATTTATGAGGAACTTGCATTTCCTTTGAAGAAGATCCTTTTGCTCGGGCAGGACCGCCTGAAGCATCACTGACAGGCCTAGGAGGATAGTTTTGTTCTATGTTTTTTTCTGTAAAACAGATGCTTGTTGCTCTGTGTCTGTGCCATTTTAGCGCTTCTAGCACTAGCTCACTCTGAATGACTCAAGGCCCAGTAAGCATGTTTTACTGCATTTACCCCTGTTCCCTGCCCGTCCTCGTAGCGCTTTGAAACACGGTTTTTGTGTATAGGTGCTATAGAAATGACCAATACAATAAATAAATTGACCTCAAACAAATTAAAGCAGACAGCTTTCTGTAGCCTTATATAGCCCCCACATTCACCAGACATCAAATCTTTCACTTTCCGCAATGACCCATGCCCAGAGGCTGCCCCCTTTTAACCCTGTTTCCGAGGAGGAAAGGAGGAGCACCCAGTCAGGCAACTGCCTATACTGGCTTTAACCAGGGACTAAAGCCTTTTTACAAGGATCTTGGTTGGAGACAGAGTCACTAGGAGGAAGATGACTTCTAAATGCTGTCAATTTCTGCAAGCATGGGAACTGATACACAGTGGGATTAAAGTTATTAGTTTGGGAAGTTACATGAAATGGAGTACAGGGAATACAAAACAACTTTCTCGTTGCATACCCAATGAGTTGCTCAAAAGACTAACAAGATTGGTGCTTGAAAGGTCACTCTGTGCTTGACATGTCTCCTTGAATCATATTGCAGCCTCATATCAATATTAAATAGCTTATACTTACAAGTAGTAACCAGTGTGGGGTGTGTCGGTGTCTCAGCCAATGAGGAAGGTCAAAATTGTGGCATTACCACATGGTGATCCGGCTGTCTGGGTCCCCTCATAGCGAAAGGCTGCTATTTCCCCTCTGCCAGGGTCTCAGGCTAGTGCTGCCCCATGGCCTGCATCCTTGTCTGGCCGTCCTCGCCCCCTTTTCCACATATTTTCCCCCTCCCATTGCTGCCCCACTTACCTTCAGAGCCTGATGCCTCAACGATGATGGGAACCCGCAAGGCTCCTGGCATGTCCCAATGACCATCATTAAAAGGGAGAAGAGACTAGGTATTCCCTTCTCCTAATACATGGCGGCCATCTTTTTCTTTTTTTCTAAGCAAACTATTAGTATCTGGTACATTGTGCCAGATACTAATAAAAATATAACCCTTGCAGGGGGGTGGGGGAGTATTATTGCTTAATTATTTGCCTCCGCCAAACCATTAACAATGCACATTAGGAACTGCATTCCCAACATTGTTACTGAATCAGTCTTAAAAGCCTGATTCATTGTCCTTCAGGCTTCCCCTTCGCTTTAACTTTCCTTTCTCAGTGCTCGTCACAACCCTTTGTACCTATGATTCAGCTTTTTGGGGAATAAACATTTTTAAATGTAATTTTTTTAAAAATCCTTAGTCATCCACTCATGTTTTTGTGTGTGTGTGTGTGTACCTTATTAAACCTAATTTTCTCTTTAAATTCTAAGCAGAGAGTGGAAAATGAGGTTCAAGTTTCACACCTCACCCTGCTGTCTGGGAATTCGGTCTTTTGAATGCCTAACTTTGTACACATGTCGAAAACGCTGAACGCCAAATACTGGGCTTCATTCCAAGTCTGGAGGTAACCATGCCAGAAAATCTGTCAGTTTTCTGCCGGACCTGGATTGAATTACTGGCTCTGGACTTGCCGGAATTACCGGGGCATTATATATATTTATTTATTTTGTATTTAGTTTATTTGTAGTGCGCACCCTGCCCAGGGGCATCTGGGCGCATGTTTAGATAGGCAGTTACAGGTTACAGTAACAGGTACATTTACATTTTATACATATTTACAAAGAGGATAAGAACACTGCAACACTGCGGACCAACGTATACAGTATATACAATGTGCAGCCAGTTTGCTGCTAACTGTTGCATGGATTACAGTGGGGTGGCCAAGACATCCTGTTCATGAAGCCACAGTTTGGTTTTATTTTTGAATGATTGGATGGCAGGAACATTTCTGAGAGCATTGGGTAGAGAGTTCCAAAGTTTAGCCGCAAGGACTGGGAAGCTTGAGCCTTTGGCTGTCTGAAGCTTGAAACTGTGAATAGCTAGAGTGTGAGCCTGAGCCGATTGTAAGGGTCTGGTTGCTGTATGTTGTGTGAAGCGCGTGGACAGGTAGGCAGGTGCTGCATTGTTCTGGGCCTTGTGAGTTGGGACTAGTGCTTTGAGGGATATGCGATGTGTAAAGCTAGCCAATGCAGGTTGCGTCTGGTGGAAGAGATGTGGGAGCGCCTAGAAACGTTGAGAGCTGCCCTTATGGCATTGTTCTGAGTGACCTGAAGTTTATCAAGATGTCTTTGACTAGTCCCTAAGTAGAGGGCGTTGCAATAGTCGATTTTGGAGATAATTAGGGTTCTAGCAAGGATCAAACAGTTGCCCGTTGTCAAAAAGGGGCAGCACGCTGTGATAAGTTTACAAGTATACAATGATGCTGAGGCTACTGAATTGGTTTGCCTATTGAGAGAAAGAATACATTCCAAGTGTTTTGGTGACGTTAGTGACTTTGATAACGTTTCCATCAATAATGAAGGATTTGTATTTGGGGTGGAGTTTAGTGAATTTGGAATGAGAGCCTAGGATGAGTAACTCTGTTTTTTCATCATTAAGGCAGAGCCCATGATGTACCATCCAGGCCTGGATGACAGTGTAGACTGCATTTAGTGCTTTGACATCAGTTACATAGTTGCCAGTGATAGGGATGAGTATCTGGGTGTCATCCGCATAATTAGTGTATGAGACACCCAGATAATCAAGTATATCAAAGCGCAGTTTAGTAAACACATTGTGAAGGGTGGAAGATACACAAGAGCCTTGTGGTACACCTCACTGGACATGTGCTGGGTCAGCTGCGGCTAGGGGAGAGAAGACTCTCATGGATCTGTTTGCCAGGAAGGAGCTGATCCAGGATTTAGCTGCATCAGAGAAGTGACCAGCAATCTTGAGGTTTTGGCAGAGGATTTGATGATCGACCAGATCAAAGGCTGCTGAAAGATCAAGGAGGAGCAGGAGTGCTTGTTTGCCCTTGTCTTTCAGGTCCTCGATTTGAGTTTTCAGATCGATCAGGGCTGTATCAGTGCCGTGTCTGGGATGGAAGCCGGAATTGTCTAAGCCCTAATAAGTTGTTTCTATCAAGGTAGTCCTGGATTTGGACATAAACTGCTTGATCCAGAATTTTGAGTAGGTAAGGCACCGTGGTGATGGGCCTGTAGTTAGCAGGATTGCTGGGATCAAGATTAGGTTTTTTAATTAGAGGGATGACCCGCGCACCCTTGCGGTTGTCAGGTACAGAGCCAGATTTGAAGGAGGCATTAATGAAAGAGGTAATAAATGGGCCGAGATCATGTGCAGCTTCCTTTATGACCGGAGCAGGGCAGGCATCTCCTTGGCAATTGGAAGGCTTGAGCTTCATGATAATATTTTCAACTTCCTTAAAGGTAAGGGGTGAGAAGCTAAAAGGTTTGAATGAGTGCTTAGGAGAAGGGGTTTTGTAGGATGGGGGGGTTACCCGCTGAGTCTGAAAGGTGGCTTTTTTAATATTGATTTTGGTTTGGAGCAAGGCAATTTTTTTGTCTAATAGTGCCTTTTGTATATTGGAACACCACTCAGTGTCAGGGGTGCACGGATCAACTGGGGCAACTGGAGACTCTAGTTCCTTGAGGATCTTAAAGAGTTCCTTGGTGTTTGATTGTGCTTGTGTGATCCTTTTGTTGTACACTTCTTTTTTAGCCACTAGGATGGCTTCTTTGTAGGTAAGTGAGGCTGTGGTAAGGTTATTTTTGTTGACTGGAGAGGGTGAGCTTTTCCAATGGGCCTCAGCTTTTCTTTTTTCTTTATGCAGTTCGCGTAAGTGTGGGGTGAACCAAGAACTATGGTAGTTGCTAAGTTTTTGTTCGCGCAGTTTGAGAGGGGCAATGGTGTTGAGAGCTTTTAACATAACACGGTTGTAGGTATCTACTAGGACAGTAGGGTTCGAGCAAGTGGACAAAGCCGTGTTCAGTAAAGGGAGGATAAGTGGGAGTAGTTTCTCAGCCGTAATATCTTTCTTGTTGCGTGTATAAGTGGGCGGGGCAAGGTTGGGTTTGTCTGTAGGTGGACTGGAGTTAATGAAAAATAATATTTTGTGATGGTCAGACCAAACACATGGAGAGACAGAGGTTACGTTGAGTGCACAGTTCATGTCTGAGACCCAGTCAAGGGTGCGATCCTTGATGTGGGTAGGTTCTCTGATGTGTTGGGTAAGGCCGAAGTCAGCCAGAACACTTGCTAAGTCAATGGCTTTGGCATCATTCGTGTCCTGATAACCTAGGTTGAGGTCGCCAAGTAAGATGATTTGGGAGTTATGCTTGGTGCTAGTAGCTAGGATAGATGAGATGTCCTCCGCGAAGGAAGAGGTAGGACCCGGGGGCCTGTATATGAGATGCACTGAGGCGGTGTGATTGGGTGAGATCGGGAGTTTGATAGAAAGTAGTTCCACTGATGGCAACTGCTGGCTGTTGACAGCTCTGAGATTAAGCAAACTCTTGAATATAAAGGCTAATCCGCCCCCCCCCTAGTTTGATTAGTGTCCTTGTCACACATGATGATGGAGTAGTTGTCAGGGATGGCCAAGGTCAGGGCAGGACCTGAAGCCGCAAGCAACCAAGTTTCCGTGATTGCAAGAAAGTCAAGGTTTTCACGGGCAATGAAATCTGCAATATCTAATGCATGCGAGGGGACGGAGCATGCGTTAATGAGCGCACCTTTGAGTTTGGTGGTAACGTATGAATTGCGAGCGGGCAGGGCCGGGTCAGTTTTAGAAGCCGACGGAGCAGTAGCATTAATCTTGCTAGGGTTAGTGATTTTGTCAGTAATGTGGTTGTTCAGGTGATAGGACCAGTGGTGACATCTGGATGCTAATCTATGGTTTCTAACTGAGGTGAAACATGGTTGACTTCGCAGGTCAATTTGGTCGGGAGAGACAGTGGGGGTTTATTGGCGACTGTATAAGCCTGAGAAGGAGAGGAGTGAGAACTCACAGCAGGATACAATAAGCCTATGTCAGACACATTGGGCCTCATTCCGACCCTGCCGTTATCTTTCCGACTCCGTCATGGTGAATGGCAGAATTACCGCCCCATTCCAAGGTTGGCGGGGTCGGTAATTCCCCATTCACCAAGGGCCCTTCCCCATTCCCATTTTTGCCCCATAGGGCTTAATGGGAATGGGAAAGGCGCTAATTACGGCACCGTAAATTACGGTGCCGTAATTAGCTCCTAGGTCCCTTTGCGGGTTGGTTTTTTCACGCCTGCAAAAAGCAGGCGTTAAGTACCAACCCGCAAAGGGAACTCGGAATAGGGCGGAAAGGGTTTAGCGGCACAGGTCTCGTTAACGGTGACCGTTAACCCTTACCGCCCTACTCGGAATGACCCCCATTATGTTGTTGAGTGTTGTAGATTGGATGCATAGTGTGTGGTACAGGTGCGAACCAAGCCTGGAGTTCCTAATGAGAGTGGGGCATGGTTGATTGCGGGTCGGTTTGGTGGTGAAGTATTGTTGCCAGAGGGCCTGCACATTTGGATAAGGATTGGGACGTGACATGTTTAGTGAGGGAGGTGGCCCGTGAGATAACGTACAAGTTGTAGGAGCAGTTGGTGCGTAGTGCTGGGTGGTAATGGGGCAGAAGGGTGATCCGGTTATGGCCTGAAGGGTGAGCAGTACATAAGTGGCGAGATGTAGGGTAGGCAAGTGTGTGTGCTTTAAGGTACTAGCATATGATGCTAAGTAGTGTGGGTGTGTACCAAGGGTACGATGCATTTTAGTAGATAAGGTGGGCAATGCACTTCAATTGACTAGCAGGGAACATATGCACATGCAAGAATGGCAATCTATAGCGGCACAACGAGTGGGCTATGAACTTCAGGGATTAGCAGAGAACATATGTAGAAGGCAAGGAAGGCAAACTAAAGAAGCACAATGAATGGGTGGTTCAAAGTACACAAGGTGGGTGCTGCGGCACAATATTCTGTTTGCAAGATCTAAGTAATAGGACACAATATGCTAAAAGGCAATATGGCAATATACTCAAAGAGACACCATGAGAAGGCACACTGAGGAGGCATAAAGAAAGGGCAATGTACTACCAATGACTATCAGTGGCCATGTGCAACAGACATAGAATAGCTAACTGTAGAGACATAGTGAATAGGCAGTGCAAGGTACACAAGTTAGGTGCTGCAGCACAAAATGTTATTTGCACAATCTAGGTACTAGGACACAATATGCTAAACAGGCCGTATTTCAAACAGTGCATAATGATCTGGAGGCACAGGCATTTGCTATATTTGTGAGCGAATCATACAGCAACTCAAGGAGGAAATAGTGTTTAATTGGTGCACCGGTTACTCCAGCATGTATATTCGTAAGCAGGTATTCATCTTTCGACGTACATGGTGCAGCAAAATCAAAGTTAGACAATCCGGGGAGGTTGCATGTGAAGGGATAGTATATGCGGTGCGAGTCACATGGGTAGCAAAACTCAGAGTTGCGGCAATGATGCGTGCATGAGTAATGGTTAGTCGTGGAATCTGCCAGGTGCAGAGTTGCCACTTACCCAGATGAATGCTCGAATGCCTTGTAAGCAGTGTCAGGAAGGTGGAGCAGCGTTTGTGTCCCCTGGCTCCGACAGCTCAGGACAGGCTCAGGACAGGGCTTAGTGGGCAGGCCGGTGTTCTCCTGCCGGCGTACGTGATTGGGAGAAATAGTATACACTTGCCCAATCACAATGCGAGCCGCCTGCAGAGGGCTGTAGTAATAGATTAGAAATTTGCGGGCGGCCATCTTGGAAATTGCATCTGCCTCGTGGGGGCTAATGGTGGCAGAGATGCAAAAAGCAATTTTCAGGCATCACAGGTGCAATTTAAATGTAGCACTGCCTTAGTGCAGCTGCCAGCTCCCAGCGAATTATGGGTGCAGAGCAGCTTTTCAGATCTGCTCGTAGTAAGCAGGATTCCAAGTTGGTACAGCAGCCTGGGCACAGCAAGTGTCCATCCCTGGCCTCACCTGCAGTCAGTGGCCCTGCTCCAGCACTGGCATGGGGCACAGCAGCTCTGTGGTCCAGGTGCGAGGAATGAAGGGGGCTCATACTCAGGACAGGCCTGCCTTGTTGGGCAGCATTAGTGGGCGGGCCGGTGTTCGCCTGTCGGCGTACGTGATTGGGAGAAATAGAATACACTTGCCCAGACACGATGTGAGCAGCCTGCAGAGAGCTGTAGTATTAGATTCGAAATTTGCGGGCGGCCATCTTGGAACTTGCATCTGCCTCGTCGGGGCTAATAGTGGCAGAGATGCAAAAAGCAATTTTCAGGCATCACAGGTGCAATTTAAATGTAGTGCTGCCTTAGTGCAGCTCCCAGCGAATTATGGGTGCAGAGCAGCTTTTCAGATCTGCTCATAGTAAGCAGGATTCCAAGTTGGTCTGGCAGCCTGGGCACAGCAAGGGTCTGTCCCTGGCCTCACCTGCAGTCAGTGGCCCTGCTCCAGCACTGGCATGGGGCACAGCAGCTCCGTGGTCCAGCCACTGCTGGATCACTGGTTACAGCCCCAGTGATCCGGTAATTCCGGAGCCAGCATTCCGTTCCTCCCTATTCCTATGGAGTCAGGAATGGGGAACGTGGAAACACCAGCACCCTAATTAACAGTGCCAGTGTTTCCATTTCCGTCAGCAGATGGGTGGCGTTACTCCCGCCTGGTGAGACCTGGAGGTAGTAAGGGCACCTGCCTGCCAAACTCGCAGTCTGCCAGTCCGGAGACAACAGTGGCGGCGGGTTTACCGCCACCATTGTTTCCAGACCGGCAGACTCTGGAGACTGTCTCTGAAGCCTGCCCCACACAATATGTGGCATCAGCCAGAACCAGGAAGTCACCTCGGCAGGGAGTGGTTTGGAAATGGTAAATGTGCGGTGAGAGGGTTGTGAGGGAGTTTTCGCTGGGGCGAGGGGTGATTGTGGGAGGGGGGCATGACTTAAGTCACCCTGGCCATGGGGAAGAGGGGCAGACAGGGAGGCTTACTGGGGTTTCCGGGGGTTAGACCCCAGATGGATCATTCTGGGGTTGGGGATGAAACCCACAATGTTGGCAAAATCCTGCCCACTGAAGGCTGCTCAAATTGGTCTAAAAAAGTGATATGGCAGTTTTTTTGCATAGAATTGTTGTCTGGTGTTAGTATTGTTAGATTGGTTGCAGCAGAGAACTAACAGGGCATAATTACCCTTAACACTCATGGACATCCCACAGAACTGCTAACTTGTGTTTTGGGCAATTAAGTCCTGTTATGGCCCTCCCCTTAGGGCACAAGTGCTGAAGTAATGTTTCAATCAAATTAGAATAATGGTTGAGATTCATCCTGATGAGTTGGAATAAAATCACCTTAGTATAGTAAGTTAAGTCCTCACCCCAGTCATCTGTTTAAGCCTGCAGGGCACAAGCTTGAATTCCAGCTGCCATGACTTAACCCTTCCCCCTTCCGAGGTCAAGGAATTGAGTTCTGTTAAATTGGCTAATAATAACCCCTATAAAATAGAAGAATGAGGAATCTAGCATGAAGAGTTTCATGTGTAAGGGCTATTACTATTTATTATCTACATGTGGATGATTCTGGAGTTGACTGTCAATGGTTCTCTCCACATTATGCTTCTCATGGTTGCCCTAACACCGTTCTGTGGTCATTATCTATTAGGCCCCTGTCTTCATTCACCCTCTAGATTACTTCACCCACTTCTGTATCTAATATCTACATTTTCCTCATGAAATCAGAATGTCACTGATTCACTTGGGCCAAAGTTCTAAGCCTCATAACTTTAAACTATTATGGCCCCAATTCATGGAAAAGAGAGCAGAGACCCCGCAAACACTGTGGACCGAAAACGCCTCTGCGCGATCTTGCGTTGAGAGGTTTTGTGCGCGCTGGAGGTATTCATGGAATTGTTCGCGCAAAGTGACCATCCATGCAAGTCGCGGCCAGAACTCCCCGACATGCCCCCAGGCAAAGCAAAAAGAGACAGATACAGCTAGTTTTGTTTGCTCCTCCAGCACAAACACATGCACCCTTGAAACAGTGTGTGGGGTCTTCCGCAACCTCAGTTACACTGCACAGCATCCCCAGTAAGTATTACTGCCCCCGACAACATGCATACAAAATTCTGGAACTCTGGTAAAACTCAAGAAAGTCTGCTTGCGAACCCCAGTAAACCATTCATGCACCCTGCTGCATAGAGTACGCGCACCCATAAGTTAGTTTCAAACCCTGTCTGCGTGCACGCATCCCTAGATCAAACATGCAATCTCACTGTGCAGAGGTGATTCCTATTTGCAAGTGTCTTTATGCCTGCCTTCGGGTGATGGATAGATTGAGAGCTTTGCATGGGCCTTTCCCCAACGAGAGCTTGAACGGTCAGATCTATGAATAGATTTTGTACCGTGTATTTGTGCCCGTGTGTTGGCCTGCCTACTGCCCTGGCCCTCGTGACTCCCACATTTTCCCATGTTCTTCCCCATTTTCTGTGTTCTGCCCCCTACTCTGGCATCTGTGCAGGACACGCCCATGCTCTGCTAGGAATTGCGCAGGGTGATCGACTGAACACAGAGACGTACAGAGCATGCGCACAATCCCTTCAAAGTACAAAAAAGTCCTGCGCAGTCGATTCCATGAATCAACAAATTAGATTTTGCGCGCCATCTAGCGTGCAAAGACCCTATTTACCACACAGAAAATTCCTTGAATCGGGCCCATAGTGTCTGGCAAATATAGCAACCACCTTTTGGCATGTTGAAACTCGTTTTGCCATGACAATGTGTAAGCAAATAGTGGTATGGTCTCATGGTCACTGAAGTGATGGGTGTGGGGAAGCGGGTTCAGTATTCTCAACCAAGTCTAATTCAAATAGGATTGTTTGTTTGTTGGCATGCATTTGTGCTGGTGCATGCAATGTTGAGTGGGAATATGGAAAAGTTTATGAGTGTGTCAAAAGGAAGTGTGTTCACTGAGGTGTGGATGTGCTCTGTTCTCTACCTGGCCTCAAAACTCGAACAACCAATATTTGTTTTTGGGGGAGGCCTAGGTCTTTCAAATTTTCAAAGTTTTCCAACAATGCCAGCTGACTCCCCCACTTACCTTACCAGCTCTGATGATTGCAGTTAGTGTGGTTTGGTCATAATTGTATGATGGTAGGTACATATAAACTGGTCCATGTTCGGTGGAATTGAGTACTGACATGTCCAAGTAACCTTGGCTTAAGATGCCATTTCATGTGCATTCATCAAAGATAGAAGAGGCCATGCACCGAATGCACACACAAGTCATATTGCAGGTCAGTTGGACATGCTTATCTAATGCACAAGCTAGTAGTAGAGCTGACCTTCTGTGTCCGGTTTCTAGGATCCCCCAGAAAGGTAGACTCGTATGTTTTGGGGTGCAGGAGAGGAATCCATTTCTCAATTAATGTTATTTTGTCCAAGTGAGTCTGGTCTTTGAACAAGAACAAGATAGTCTTAACTATTAATAATGATATTTGTATTTATGTATTTGTTTTAATTTATATAGCACTTTAATCCAAGGCACTTTACAATAGGAACAATCAGTAACAACAAGAAATACATGACAATTGAATCATACCAGAAAACAGTACTATGAACAATTTACAAAGTTGAGGAGGTTAAGCGCTAATGGAAAGGAACAATAATGAGAGATGGGGTAGGAGGAGTAAGTAGAGGTAGATTCAGTCAAGAAAGAGGAAGGAACAGAAGTTAGGAGGGTGAGTGGAAGAGATAGGATTTAAGAGAAGTGCGGTATGAAGGATAGGAGGGAGCCGATTTAGCCAGAAAGAGATTATTGTTAGAACTTTTGAGGTACCAGTTAGAACTTGGATGTGTGACTTGCTATGTGATACAAGACTTGCTGGCATCTCATGAGAAGGTGCTATTTCATCAAAGAAGGGGAGTTTAGAATGCTGGAAAGAAAAGGGGTTTTTCCCTTAGACCTATTTCCCTTAATAGCACTTTACAGAACATCTATCCCTAATGAATGCAAGGTTGTCTGGAGACAATGCAAATAGCCCACTCTCGCTCCTGGGCATTTCATACCCCCTTAAGGTAGAAGAGTATTTTTTCAGCCAAGGCTGAACATACTTATTTCGATCTCTAGGGTGTCTGCTCAACTAGAAATAGAAAACAAATATTTTTTTGTCTATTTTCGGCATGGAAAAGTATACTTTTTATTTCTAACTTGAGTGTCTCATAAAGCTGGCAGTAGACATTATTAATCTGTTTTCAACCGAGCTCGCACCCACCTTAGACATGTAAATAACAGTTCTTTCTTAGTGTCAGGTAGGAATCAAGGTGCATCATGATATGGATCCGGGGAAGGAAGAGGCGGCTTTGGAGGATCGGATCTGCCCCAAAATCCCTGAGTGATCGATCAATGCTATGACTATTTGCAGGTCACCAGCTATCTGAAAGGATGACTTTTAGGTATTCACTAGTTATTTGGTTACCTGCAACAAAGCACACATCAGGGCTAGCTAGTCCCTGCAGAGGTCCCAAGGAAGGAAGGGAGGGAGGGAAGGAAGGAAGGAAGGAAGGAAGGAAGGAAGGAAGGAAGGAAGGAAGGAAGGAAGGAAGGAAGGAAGGAAGGAAGGAAGGAAGGAAGGAAGGAAGGAAGGAAGGAAGGAAGGAAGGAAGGAAGGAAGGAAGGAAGGAAGGAAGGAAGGAAGGAAGGAAGGAAGGAAGGAAGGAAGGAAGGAAGGAAGGAAGGAAGGAAGGAAGGAAGGAAGGAAGGAAGGAAGGAAGGAAGGGAGGGAGGGAGGGAGGGAGGGAGGGAGGGAGGGAGGGAGGGAGGGAGGGAGGGAGGGAGGGAGGGAGGGAGGGAGGGAGGGAAACACACAGCGTATATTGAATGTTACAGGTTTGTTTGTTTCTTTCTTTCTTTATTTGATAATGCGCACCAAACCCTTAGGTAGCCGGGCGCAGCAGTACAAGTAGTTTATAGTCCAGTTACAGTGCATATCACAGGCATATGCAAACAGATACATGCAATACAGAGCATCAAATTTGTGTGTCAAGGAACACGTACATATGCGTTCCTACATACAATACAGTGTAAGTCAATGCAGACGTTTATATCTGGTTATGAATCATTAGTGCGCAACCATTTGAGCACCTTGTGTCTAAATTTGGGGTATGGTTGTTCAAGTCTGAGGTCAAGTGGGAGCATATTCCAAGATTGCACAGCTTTAACTGGGAAGCTGGTTCCTCCAGCTGTAGATCGTTTGAATCTGGGAATCTCAAGCATGGATGCATTGGCAGATCTTGTGGGGCGGGTGGCTGTTCTCCTAGTGATTTTTTCCGAGAGATAGAGAGGTGCTAGATTGTTCAGACATTTTGATGTGAGAGAAACTGTTTAAAGGAAGATTCTAACCTTTATTTTTAACCAGTGAGCCTCTTTTCTGAATTTAGTAATTTGCTCTCTGTTGGGGATATTCAACGCTGCTCCCAGGGCTTTGTTTTACAGTCTTTGAATTTTGTCTATGATGTGTTTGTTGGCTCCAGAGTACAGGGCGTTGCAGTAAACTAATCTAGACATTATGAGAGTGTTGGTGATGGTAATATAGCTAGGACTACAGCGAAACGGTCCAGAGGCCAGGGACGTCATGTAGGGGTCGCCAGAGGGCGCAACTGCGACCTCAGAGGTATCCCTTGCGACCTCTGTAGTCTCCTATGCGACCTCTAAAAAAAAAAGTTTTTTTTTTTTATAATGCAAGCTCCTGGGCTGTGGCCAGCACCACGTGGCTCTTTACTTCTGGAGTGGCTGGTTTTCTTGTTCAGGTACCTTAAAAAAAAGAAGAAAAATAAGAACAGGAGTGCCACAAGTCTAATACTTTCAGCACTGACCCTAAATAAGAAACAATAGGAATACCAAATAATGTGTCTTTCTGGAAGTCTATACCATAATTGCTTAACTCGTTAAAGGTTTATTTCAGGCACACTTCAGGGGGTGAGCCACTGATTTAGTCTGTTCTTAAAAGCCTCAACTCAGCCTTTCATCCTCCTAAGGTCGATAAATGAGTACCGACACAGGTTGGGTGATATTGGGTGTATATTTTTTCTATATAAAGTGCTTAAGCATAAGTGCTATATAATACATCATTATCATGTGGCATTGGACGTCTGCTTGCATTCACAGTAATTTGGTAATATGGGCCTATACACACTGATCTTAACGATACATATGGCAATCTATTCTTGTATGAAATGTACATCACATTATAGTTATATTGTAACCATATTTTTCGTAGTGTACAATGCTATTTGATGCCAGTTCCTGTTTTGTCAATGGGTGAAAGGTCGTGTTCAATCGCTTGCCGCGATATCACTTCGGGGTGGGGGTCAAATGACATCACTTCCTGTGATATCATCAGGGGTCAAGGGTTGTGTGATGTCACTTCCGCTACCCCTGGCATTTTGGTGAAATTACGTCCCTGCCAGAGGCTCGGATTAGTTTGCAGGTATACGCTCTTGTGGAGGCAAAGGAGTTGACTTGCTTCTTGAGGGTGAGAGAAGAATCCATTTGGAATCCTAAGGTTTTAACCACAGGCATCACCTTGCTAATATTGCTATCAATGTTGAAGGATGCTTAGTTTGGGCTTAGTTTTTTAAGGTTAATGTCAGAACCTAGGATCAGTATCTCAGTTTTATCGTCATTCAGGCAGAGGCCGTGAGACACCATCCATGCCTCAATGAGGATGTATATCTTATTCACAAAGGCCGAGTCCGCATCAAAGTTGTCCAAATGGAGTATGAGGATCTGGGTCTCATCTGCATAGTTAGTGTAAGTGACGCCCAGGCTATCCAACTTGTCGAACAGCGGTTTGGTGATAATGTTGTACATGGTGGGTGAGACACAGGATCCCTGTGGGACACCGCAGGTTATTTTGATGCGGTCAGCGGCAGCTGAAGTGGAGAAGACTCTCATGGTGCAGTTAGCTAGAAAGGATTGGACCCAGGCTATGGCCTCCCCAGTGAAGTTGGCGGCAAGCCTGAGGTGGTTGCATAAGACTGCATGATCCACCAGATCGAAGGCTGCTGACAAGTCCAGTAGAAATAGCAAAGCTGTTTTTCCGTTATCCTTCAGCTCCTCAATTTGTGTCTTAAGGTCTAACAAGGCTGTTTCGGTACCATGGAGGGGGCGGAAGCCAGATTGCCGTGAGCCTAACAGGTAGTTGGCTTCAAGATAGTCCTGAATTTGTAGGTAGACAACTCTATCAAGGATTTTAAATAGGAAAGGCAAGGGAGTGATGGGTCTGTAGTTAGTTGGGATGATGGGATCAAGGGTTTGTTTTTTAAGTAGGGGGAGGACGCAGGATTCTTTCAGATTGGTAGGTACAGTGTTAGATTTAAAGGAGGAGTTTATGAGCTTTGAGTTAAAGGGGGCTAGTTCCGTAGCTGCATCCTTGATTATTTGTTCTGGGCAGTTGTCACCCTTGCAGTTTGAGGGTTTGAGGGAGATTATGACTTTTTCTGTGTCAATTATGGAGATTGGACATCATTCTGAGTTGGGCGGTAAGGGTTAGCGGTCACCGGTAATGATGCCGGTGCCGTTAAACCCTTACCGCCGAATTCCCCGCTATTTGCGTGCCCGTAATCAGCGCCTTCCCCATTCCCGTTGAGCCCTCTGGGGGCTCAAATGGAAATGGGGAATGGTCTACAGAATGGGGACTTACCGGCTCCTCCAAGGTCTGAATGATCCCCATTCTGTCAGACCGGACCCGGACCCGGGTTTGGAGGCAGCCATGGCGCTAATAACGCATTGTAAAGACAATCAACCATCTTTTTCCACTGAGTTGGACGTCCCAACCTTGCTAGGAGAAAGGTCTCTGGAAGTGCAATCACTCGCATTGAATCTAAAAGAAATAGCTCTCGCCATTAAAAACCAAGTCCACGGGAAAGCACCAGGCCACGATTATATACCTGCAGATCTCTATAGGAGTGAGCCAGATATATGGGTCCCTAATTTACACAGGTTATTCAATACAATCCATTCGACTGGTCTGAGACCCTCTACATTAGAATTTTACACAAGTGGTCCCCGTATTCAAAAAAGGAGATCACGAACCCCTGGTAATTATAGGCCAATCTCCTTTCTGTGTGTTTGTAGCAAAATCCTTGTGAACATTCTCCAAGTTAGGCTAGAAGTATGGAGGGCTTTAGCCATCTCCAAGTGGGCTTTGCTAGCAAACTGAGTAGGATTGATCAGGCCCTAACACTCAGATTAATCTTCGACAAGCATGTTGAGGTAGGTAGTGGGAGCCTGTGGGCCTCATTACACGGAAAGCGGTGAGCCATGGTGCTATTAGCGCCATGGCCCATGCCGGTAAAAATACCGGCACCGCCTTGGCGGAAAGGGGATTTACCGCCCCATTCCAAGGTTGGTGGGGCGGTAAATCCCCCTTCCGCCATTGCCCTTCCCCATTCCCATTTCTGCCCATAGGGCTCTATGGGAATGGGGAAGGCGCTAATTACGGCACCGCAATTTTGCAAAAAGCAGGCGTTAAAGCACCTACCCGCTAAGGGACCTCGTAGTAAGGCGGTAATGGTTAACGGTCACCGTTACCATTAACGGTGGCCGTTAACCATTACCGCCTTCCGTGTAACGAGGCCCTGTATCTAGTATTTGTCGATTTGAAGAATACCTTCGACAGCATTACTAGGTTTGCACTGAGGAAGGCACTTCTTGACGAAAGGTGTCCCGCTGGATTTGTTGAAAGACTCCACTGCAAGAGTAAGATGGGGACTTGGTGGTGAGACCACTAACACCTTTGTGGTGAATAAGGGGGTAAAGCAAAAGTGTACACTTGCTCCCTTACTTTGTAATCTGTTTGTCAACTGAGCATTGGAGCACTTTCCAATCGGAACATCAGACGCCCGCTCGTTAGGTGGAGAGAAGATTGGGATTCTATTCTTCGCTGATGACATTGTTCTCATTTCCCACACCACAATGGACCTAAATAAGCAACTTGGCCATTTTGACAATATTTGTGATGCAAGGGCCCTGAAGGTGAACGTCACTAAGACTAAGGGGATACATGTACTAAGCGTTATGGCCATCGATTCAATCTGATTCTTGACGTTAAGGGGCAGGCAACTAAGAAGTCAATGATTTTCTGATAATGGGAAATGGGTAAATCATGTGAGCAGGGCCAATGCCAATATAGGGAGAACATTTATGTGGGTCAAACAATTGGCAAATAGGGCTAGGTGTAATTCAGTGGCCCCAGAAGTGGAAATATATAAATCTCAGGTTTTGGCAGGGGATGTGTATGGAGCAGAGCCATAGGGCTGTTGCAACTCTAATATATTTGCAAAAACAGAAATCAACTTTCTGAAAATGTTGCTACACCTACCATGCAGCAGTCCTAAAATACTGCTTCATATGCAGCTGGGTTTGCTTTGCATTCAAGATCTGATTGTCCTTAAGGCTCTGCTGTTCTGGGTTGGTATATGGACAGGCAGGGGTCACCTGAAATTTCGCAATACACTAAAAGAAATGCTGTCAAAGAAAAATGTGTGTTTGCTCAGATGGTTCCCACACATAAAGGCTCTTGCCTCCAAGCGTGGGATGGAGGCACTTTGGTCGAACCCAGAGTGTACCAATAAGTCAGATATATGGAGTATTATGGATACTTACACTGAGTTTGTCTGGGGGGACTATTGGCCTCATTACAACTCCGGTGGTACCCATGCCGGTAAAACCGGCAGGCTGCTGATGGAGTTTTGATTTTTTCCGTCGCCTGGCTCCACAGAAACACTGGGGGATTATGACCCTGACGTTCCTGGAAATCAGGTGCTGGAAAAATGTAAATCCCTATTCCCATCTCAGTCGATAGGACTCAAAGGGAATGGGGACAACGGAACCACCGGCACTGTTAATAACAGTGCCAGTGCGTCCCAGAAGGAATGCGGGCAGGTGCCGTCCCACCCACCAGATCAGACCAGGTGGGTGGGACGGCAGCTGCCTGCAGATTTGGAGTGTGCCAGTCCAGTAACAACGGTGCCGGTAGGCTTACCAGCACGTTGTTACCGGACCGGCATGCTCATAATGAGACCCAATGTCACAAAGTGTCTAAATCTGGCCAAAGGCTATGAATACTTGATTTGCAAAGATACCTTTATGCTGGAAGAGCACCTAACCCTAATTGGTGATCCCATAAAACACTCCTTGTATGTAGAAATGTGCCTTGGTAATTTACCACTGGCAACTGTCAAAGCCAGATGGTATAATGTTTATTTGACAACTGGTTGCTTGGCTAACTTCAGAGACCACTGGGTACCAGGCTCCTCCATGATCAGTCTCCCCTGCACTGCCTGAGGGCCTACCGCGCACGTAGTGGCTGTTACTGTTACCCAGAGTACTCTTCCTCCTTGCACTTACCCAGAGCCACGCTGCCCTGGCTGCACTTACTCAGAGCAATGCTGTACTGATTGCATTTCCCCCTTCCCTCCCCCTGGCACTTCCCTCTCCTCGCTTCCCCCGGCCCTATGGTAGCTGCACTTGCACGATCTGAATGACACATGGCCTAGTAAGATCGTTTGTCTTGTTTTCCCTGTCTTCCCTCCCTAGTCTTGTCGCGTCTAGAAACACATATGTCGTTACAAATGACATGTCATGAGATATCATATGATATCATTCCCCCATGTGCCCTTTTTGTTTAACATCCAAGGAGACCCTGCAACATTTTCATTTCACCTGCACCTTGTATTGTGCAGTAAAAAAACAATACATCTAAAACCCTGCATCAATAGATGGGCTGTTATGGTACTGGCCAATGCTGAATACAATAACCAACATCTGTTGATGTCATATTTGCTGTTTCATCATTAGTGGGTTCTGCCTGGGAGAAAAGTAACTTTTTGTTGAGGATTGTGCAACACATGTGTTTGTCAGCTGTTATTATATTTCTGTGTGATTGTTCTTAATTGCACGTTGGGTTCGATTTGTTTTTGTTAAATATATTGTGTATGGAACATTAATAAATAATCATACTAATTTAGCATTTCTATAGCGCTACGACGCCTCGGATATCTGAGCACGGTGTGTGGTGCTCCTTTATCGACATCGGAAGGATGAAAGGCTGAGTTGGGCCCTGCCGGGATTCGAACCTGCAGGCTCTGCACAGATGTCAAAGTGAGCGCTGTACTCGCTGAGCTTTCGGACCGGCTATCGCTCATGCTTTCGAAAATAAAGTTGGATTGCTTGATATGCCTTCAAATATTTAAGCAAAAAAAGGAAGCATTCTAAGGGCAAGGTGGTCTCCCCACGTGTCTTGCTGGCACCTAAGTGACTCTACTGCACTGCCACGTCACTCCTCTAGTCATAATTATTGCTTTAGGGTGCTTTTTTGAAGTTAACAAAGACTACAGCACCAAAAATGCCTTTGCCCACAGAAAGAAATCCTAAGATTGGTTCCATGTCATTTCATTTACAGTTATTACTTTGTGGTAAATTACTACAAAGTAATTACTTCGAAATTGTACTTAACATTTTTGTTTTTTATTGTGTGAGCCCTCCCATCCTCTCCCCCTTCCTCTTCATCACTACACCTCACCAAAACCCTCCTCACCCACATTTTACCCAAATTTCGAAGTAATTATTTTGCAGTAAATTGCTGAAAAGTAATTACTGTCGATGAATGAACGGGATACCCTACGATTGAAAGGGTAGTGCAGTTGGGAAATTAGGTTTCTTTTTTCTATACTAATGTATCCTCATGATTGTGTTGCACCCTTTAATGAGTCATATGCTGAACATTTGATTATGCTGCATGTTGATTTATGAACTCATTTATTTTTAAATCCTGTCCAGAACGATTCCTATGACCAAATCTAAAACCTGATGGATTTTGAAAAGTTATTTCTGACTGCTTATTTATTAATCTAACAGTTTTTTATTTTTTATTTTTATAACGCCTCTAATACTATAAATGTGTTCGATTTCCAAGCGCGGATCTGTGATTCAAATTTCTTTTGCTCTGCGTGGTCTTGCTTCCAAGACTAGCGCATTGCCCCTGTGCTATCCTCCATTCACAATGGGGCTTTATATCATTGTGAAAGTGCCATCATACAGAGTGTAACTAGTCAAAGGGGTACCAGTGTCTCAGTCCTCAGATATCCTACTCCAAATCATTGACATTGGGTGCTGCAATCAAAATTGATCAACTGAAATTATAGAAGACTACAACAAAATGCATTAGATTGTTAAACAAAATGCCATGTTTCAGCACGTGGTGCCTTTGTCAAGGCTTCACGCTACTTAGACAGAACTATCAGTAAAGTTACAGCTTACTTATAACTTCAACAGCTATCATCGTATGGTATCGATCGAGCCCGTTAAAGGCACAATACGCACCCTGCGCGGTGCATCCCACCAATGTTAACAGGTTCAGCGTCCAAGACGAGCGTTGGTCAATTTGCCAAGCTCAATGCCTCTTCGTCTTCAGCCTGACAGCGGGGCGAGGAAATCTGTAGATTTCATAAACAAATCCATATTCCTTCTGAGCCAGGAAATGGGGACTAAGCGCTCCATTTGTGAAGCCATTGATTTGGGATAGAAAAGCCGCCAGGGTGAGGGCGGTAATTGATCACCGCCACAGTGACTATACATTTAGTTATGTCGGTCAATAGAGACTCTGCAGCTACATGCTATTGTCAACCATTGCCAGGTATTTCTCCGGTTTAAACAACAAAAAAAAACAAAACAAACTGTTATATGTGAGCAATAATCTGAAACATATGTTTGTTTGGAAGGGTTTCTAAGAATGGTGCTCCAATAATCCTAGAACACAAAGTCAGAAACTTGTAATATACTTTGAAGTGGTCTTATAAAGCACAATGTCGGCCATTTTGTTAGACTCCCGCCACATTCCGTTGATTGTTGTTGATGTTGGGTTAATGACCACCAGGTGAGTTGTCCTGAAAGGAGGGGCTACATATGTGTGATACACACTATCCTAGTGTCAATACTGCTATTATCATAATTGACTAAACAACCAACCGCATAGCAGTGGTCTGCCACAATCTGACCCCCAAGTAGATTTATACCAAATGAGATGTAGATGACTCAACGGAAGGCTATGAGTGTCTTTGCTACCTTGCTAATTCTTTCTGACAGCTTTTTTTTATCAAACAGGAAGAGGTAGTCTGTGACCACAAGCTTGCGATTGTTAGTGTGTCTGTATTAAAGACATAAAATATTGAATTGCAAAACATTCATCAATTGCTTGCGAAACGGTAAACGTGATCTACCTGCCCTTTCGGAAACTGGTCAGACCAGTTGTATGGCTATTGGGTTCAAGAGGCCGAAGATTACTTAACCTTCTCCAGAAATTCATAGTTTTCTCTAGAATCTGCGTACATTGTTTCAATTCTCCAGTAAAGGTGACCCTACTGAAGTAACTTGAGACTCTTCCACTACTCCCATTGAGTAGATCTGGCACGACCGGACAAGGTGAGGAGCTTTTGAAGCCTAATTCAAAACCAACAGTTGTGATGAATCCTGCGGAGTCCTCCCAAAAACCCGACCAAAAGTCTCCACCCAAGTGGCCAGGGGAAGTCAGCCGCTTACTGAGCCCGACCCTGGTGGTTGTATTAGCCAGGAGAATCACCTGGGAGGAGAAGGCCCCCAGGGAGAGGGGGCATCCGTTGGGAGGGACACAGTATTTGTTTTCCTCAGAGGAGAAAGTATCAGTGATGCCAGACAGAATTTTCCTTTCCCAAAAGTTAACATCTCAGATTCTGAAATCCCTAATTCCCCTGTAAAGCCAAACCCCTCATTAAATCCTTATATACTCCTTTAGAAGATGTAAGGATAGAAAGGAAGTTGATAATAGTATTTGGTTTAAAAGAAAAATTGGTGACATTGGGGACTTCAAGTACCACAATCCCCAAAGTACTGGGATGAAGAAGTAGGATGCAGAGGTACGAGGGTGCAAGTTGCAGCCTAATAGTGTTAATGACCCACACCTGAGAGAGACTGAGAGGCATAAAAGGCCACCTCGTGAGCAGTCAACAGAGACAATAATTAGGAGGTGGAATGATTGAAGCAACTCCACATTCCAGTTGCAGCTGAAGGAGACAGAGAAACTGTTGTTTGCCAAAAGGATGCCATACTGTGAGGGTCTCCACCTTCAGATACCTTGATTGCTGAGGTTGCGCAGTAGGAAGCATTGTTTAGGAAAGCTTTCCCCCCTCAAGACTGTAGCTGCAGAGGTTGCACAGCGGGAAGCAGGAGGTTTAGAAGCCTTCTCCATAATATGTCAGGCTCCGGTGAAAGGCAAACACTAGAGAGCCTTTGGAGCGAGGAACGCTCCTTTTTTGACCGGCACAGGCCACGGAAAACAAAGAGAAGCAGTATACCAGGCTGATCAGAGCAGAAGAAGCAGAAGACCTGGAGGCTGCAGAGCCGGCGGAAGCAAGACCCGGTGAGTTGACTAGAATATTGTGACCCCGGAGTGCTCTGTGATCACCAGCTGGCCGTGACTATTGAACTGATGTAAAGCATTATAATAATCCTTTGAAGTACTGAGCTGATACAAAGAGAAGAAAGTAGCACAAGAAGAACTTGGTGAATAGGTCAGAAAGGTGTCATTGGGCCTCATCACAAGTTGGGCAGTAGCCGTGCCCTAAATAAGGGCACGGCTACTGCCAAACTCGCTACCGGGACCGTCACCCTCGAATGGGCCATTACCGCCCATTACAAGTTGAATGGGCTAGTAATTGCCCATTCGCGGGTGCCGGTATGGCCGGGCTCCTTATCCCCATTCTGGCCCATAGGGCAGAAAGGGGGGTGGGGAGCATGGTTACACCAGCACCCTTCATAATGGTGCCGGTGCAATCACAGGTTCTGCTCGCGGGTGCCGCTCTGCACGCCTGGTCTGACCAGACGTGCAAAGCTGCACCCGCAAGTAGAACTCGTAATGTGGCGGTATGGGTCCAACTTCGCCGGTAGCACTACCGGTGCCGCTGTTGCCTTATCGCCACATTTGTAATGAGGTTCATTGTGTTTATGGGGTTCAGAATAATTGCCCACAACAAGAGAGGGCAATATTACCAGTAGCCCGTACAAACAATTGTTGACAAATCCAAAAAGAGGGCAATAGCAAAGCTTGTTGAAAAGAACCAACATTGGCAAAGGCAAGATAGGTCAATTAAGAAGCAAGTTGTTTATAGACCTTATTGTCAGAGGGAGAAAGAAGCAATAGGCGGAACTGAAATAAACAAGCATTGGCAAAGCCAAAGAAGAGCAAGAGCAACAAAAAGACATTATCAGCACTTGGTTAATACTAGAGTTGGTAAATAAGAGTGGAAGGAAAGCTGCCCTTCTGAAAAAAGAGTATGCAGGAGGAAAGCAGCGTGACCTGCATTGCATGTGGCAATCACAAGTGTGGAACAAACAGCACCAATGTGTCTCATGTTTTCCCAGAAAAGGTAGATAAAACCGATGTTGTGGAAAGTCAAAAGACTTTATAAGTTGTTTGAATTAAACCATGCCACAGAAATACTTGTAGTACTGTTAGCAGTTTCACTAGTCCTGGCAGGCGAGTATACCAGGGCAATGGACCTTGTGGTTGTAGACCTGGCAGGTGAGTGGACCAGGTTAAAAGTTTAAAAGCACTGTGCTGTGGTTAAAAACATTGAAGAAGAAGTGACAATGTGACTAAACTACATTGTGAATTGTTTTGGAATCATCTGGGCAAATCAATATTGCTGATACAAGTATTTTGTGAACTATTTTAGAATCATCCTGACAGAGGTATTTTTGTTGATACTGATGAAATGAGGAAGTACACTTACTTTCTGAGAAGCAGTAGTGTGGAACTCTCTGCCACCAGTGGAGATATAAAAGACTTGTTGAATATACGTCCAAGTGAGAAACTTATTGAAGCACAAGGAACTCTATTAGAACTTTGTTAGGAGATGGAACATCCTTATGTTGAACTGTTGACTGTTGTCTGGTTTTGAACATAACTGTTATTTCTGTTATATTTGAATTGCCATATATCACCTTGTTAAGTTTCTTGCATGTACAAGTGTGAGGGACAGATTCCTTTTGTTTGAGTGTTTCCTTTAGTTACTTTGATAGACAGGGACATCCTCATTAGGTAGGGATAGTGAGGTGTTTATCAAATTCTGTTAAGTTAATAAAATGGCATATTATGAAAAACCTTCACAAGGTTGTATGCCACAAATTTCTGACCCCTCACCCAGTAACAATACGTCTGATTGCCGGGCTTTACAACACAGCACTAATTGGTTCTGCACCTTTTAAATCAGATGGGAGACAAAGAGATCCACTCTACAGCGAACCCCAGGGGTCCCTTATTATCATGATGCAAGGCCTTATACAGACATTTTTCTGTGTCATTTCGCAGCTGCTCTCCTCTGCTTCTATTGCTCAATTGGAAGCTGACTCAGAATCAGAGACATGCAGCTGGGAAATGACAAAGAAGAATACCAATGTCAACACATGTGTGCCACTAAGCGACACTGAAATAGTCTAAGCATGGTCCCTCAGGAAGTTAACAATACAGAGCATGTCAAGCCTTGTTTATTAATTGCAAGTTTCTGAAATAAGTTTAATTATAATGGCTCCCTCAGCTTTTCCTGATTTTAGCACAGCAGGAATGTGATCAGCTGATCAGCCTGCTTATTGGTGTCACCTTGGTACACCATCCTATGTACCTGTCTTATTTTCCATAGTGCCATTAGTGGACTGCCAGACGCGCGCGCGCACACACACACCCCATGCTTGCACATATACACACACATGCGCACAGGCAGGCATACATAAACACACACACAAACATGCAGAAGCTCATGTTCAATCAGGAATGAAGAAGAATAAACACATACAATTCATTCATTATCAAAGTATGTATTAATTTTCATGTACTCCTCATTTTCATGCATTTGTATGGCGAAAGGCATCCCAGAATGGAATGTCTGTTTCCAGATCCCTATCCTCTGCACCAAACAAATACAGCAGCATTTACAGCAGCAGGGAAGTTTAATGCTGGCGTAAATGTATTTATTTATTATTGAGTATTTGTTGGCACCTATACAACAAAATGATGTTTGCAGGCACCACAAGAAAAAGTGGGGAGGGAACAAGGCGAGTAAATAATAATGGCAACAAACAGTAAGTATACAATTGCGGTCCTACTAGGCATTGTGACATTTGGATGTGCAAGTGCAGTGAAGGGGGGGAAGGGGGTGAGGGTGGCAGGGAGTAAGGTTTGGGCAAGTGCTGGTGAGAGCTTGTGTGTGAATTGCCAGTGGGTACCAGGAGAAGAGGCTGCTGGCTAAGTGCATGGGCGGAGATGCAATCTGCCAGTTAGGGGGCCCACAAGGGCAGTGCTAGGGGAGAAGGTGCTGATGTTGACTGTGCAGTAGCCTGGTAACCTGTAGGATTCATGAAGGTCCAGGCTGCCAGTCTCCGCAGCAGTGGGTTGATTAGCAGGAAAGGGAAAGAGGCTGTTCCAAAGAGAGATACCAGTCGAAGAGAGATACCTGCCCCATTCTCTTCTTGGGGAAGTGTTTGCCAAGAAGAGATTTTGAGTTATAGGAGTTATAGGAGGTATAGGAGTGGAGGCATCTAGCAGGAAAGTATTTAGGGAGAGAAAGTTGGAGATAGCATGGTCCCAGTTCCCAGGCAGCCGTGTGGATGATGCAGAGGGTCTTTAATTTGATCTGTGCAGCCACCTGCAGCAAGCGGAAGAGTTTAGGCCTGAATAGATATGGTCCCTGGGCTTGAGGCCAAGGATAAGTCTTGCAGTCTTATTCTGTATTAGCTGAAGGGAACATAGGGAGGAAAGGGGCGATTGAATAGCGGGTTGTAGAAGTCTAGCCAAGAGAGGACCAGAACTCTGGAAACACTGAACCTCTGGGGAAAGGTGAGGAAACAGAGAATGGGAGTAAAGATGGAAGTGGACTTTCTTGGCAAGTTCCAAGATGTGAGGGGTAAAGGATAGAGAGGAGTTGAACATAGCACAGGGATTTTTTGGACTCACAGGATGGTGAGGGTAGAGGGCCCAGACAAGGTGGCCAGAGGGCAGGAGTGAAACAGGGCACAGGTGTCCCAATATAAAGTCGCACCATCTTACTGGCATTAAGACACAGGTCATTAGCCGCACACCATGCTTGGGTAGCAGTCAGACAATCAGGGATGAGAGAGGAGGAAGAGGTAGTAGAGGGAAGTTTGAAGGTAAGCTGTGTGCCATCAGCATAACACTCAAAATGAGGAGAGAAGGTGGAGATAGACATTGAAGAGCCATGGCAATAGGATAGAGCCCTGGGGGACACTGAAGGTAGAGAGTGAAGTGGTGGAGGAGAAAGGGCCCAGCTGCAACTGAGAAGGGTGGTGTCAGGCTGAGTCTTGATGAAAAATCCGCAGGAGCTGCTTAACCTTGACAGACCCTCAAAGGCGTGGAGCACTCAACCAACTAATTCACGGATGAGCACACAACACCCCTGGGGGAAATGGGAAGTGGATACAATAAAAAGAAACATATTCCTTCAGTGCCCTCAGGGATATTTTTAGTCGAAGGAAGAGAAAACAACAATGCAGGTTATTATATAACATCCCATCTCTGTCCTACTTGAATCCCAGGTCCAACATTATTTTAAGATGTACACCTGTTAATTCCTCTGCTGATAGACCAGAGGAAGTTCTTTGAGTTTTAACTGGACTTGTATGTGAAGAGTTATATATGCACTGTTGATCTTCTCCACTCATTCTCAGTTATTTTATTTGAAACACTAGCAAAGGTCCATGCCTTTAGAGCTCAACTTACTCAACTATTAACTTATAGTATTAGTATGAAAACTGTAGACTAGTGTCCAAAGTCACTCAGAGCTTTGTGTCTCCTTTATGATCATTGTAAATACTACTTATACATGGTCACAGAACCAAACATTAAGGCATTACTTCTTCGGTGTTAAGGAGCACTATTGCAGCTGTAGACCTCATATCCCTGCGCTCTCTGTCTCCACGGGTAAGGACAATAGTCACTGTGCAACCCGGATTTTCAAATAAGAAACAGACTCCTAAATGAGTTTCCGTGCTTTCACTATACTTGAGAGTCCAAGCGGCAGAGAAAAGACAAGCTGTGTCATAGTCAATGCGCAACCTGCATATTTAAATAAAGAAACTGACTCCTAATTGAGTCTATGTGCTTTAGCTTTACAAAGGAGTCCAAGCAGCGTTGAAAGGACAAGCCGTGTCACCTCTCAAGCCCAACAAATGCATGATGCATGGGCCTAATAGAAAGCTAACAGCGTTCCCGCAGAAGGAAAGCTTTCCAAGGAAACCCGAGCCTTGTTGTTCCCTAGCAATGGAAAGACACAGTGACCGGACCTTTCCTTTACGATGGCACAACGGAGTAAAAAAAAAACTATTTTGCTCTTTGTTTGAAATGTGAACAGGAACCAGCACAAGTAAAGAAACACAATTAAAGGCTGTCCATTATTTAAATCAAAGAACAACTTGAGTCAATCAACTTTGATTTCAAATTCATAAACTAACTGTGAAACTCATATGAAGAAATCTGCAACGCTATCTTTAAATTTATTTAGCATTAAGAGGGGAATGTTCACTTAACTCTGACATAGATGACTGCTTCTCTGATTAGATGTGTCTGCTGGTCTACACAAATAAACGTCTCTCTTCAACTCCTTTTCCTGACAGGCCCAAAAGTGCTAAGTCCTCAACTCCTTGAGCTTCCTAGATCCTGACCTCCTAATCTGGACAAAGGACAATGAAAGGTAGTTGAGAATGTTCCACAACTGA